>NC_069502.1:48380582-48695582 GCF_027579735.1 Bombina bombina | reverse complement strand
TATTTTTTATAATACATATATGCATATACACACACACATATAATACATATATATATATATATATACATACACACATATATATATATATATACTGTATATACAGACACACAGACACATATATATCCTATATATAGCCTATGACTACAGCTTACCCGCCGAAACGCGTAAGCCCAGTGCTGCGCTCACTCTGCTAAGCTGCGGTGATTTCCATTATTTGTATTGTTTTAATACAAAAATAAAGGTCAAGTTTTAACTTTGGCGTGGATCACATATTCCTTTTGATAATCTATTGTTACATCCTGGGATCGGACGCCGATATACTACTGTACACTGTGAGCCCTGTCAACCAGCCAATCCGCAAATCCCCAACTGACTGTGACATCATCCGGAATCACCGGGCCACCTGTGGAGTACTTCTGGCTGGAGACGCCGAGGGAGGCGGAGGGTACTGAGGAGCAGCTTCTCTGTACAGACAGCGCGGACCCTCTTTTCTCGGAAGCTGGATAGTCAGAGGTGAGGGGTAAGGAAGCACATTGTCAGTGCTAAAGTTCATTTTTGTTACCACATTTAAGAAGAGGAGATATAGAACCTCGAAAGTAACGGACACCCCAGGGATTTGTGTGTATTTTTATTGGCGTCAGTATTGACTGTGTTGATTCAGGAAGGGCACATGAATATTAAATGCAAGTGAATAGATGTGATTCGCACTCAATTTTTCTTTATTGTGTGACTATATATATATATATATATATATATATATATACATATATATATATATACACACAGTCATAGCCAAAAATATTGGCACCCCTGCATTTCTGTCAGATAATGCACCACTTCACCCAGAAAACTGTTGCAATTACAAATGTTTAGACATTATCATGTTTATTTATTTTGTTTGTATTGGTATGACATAAAAAAAAGTGGAGAAAAAAAAGCCAAATCTGACACATTCCACGCAAAACTCCAAAAATAGACTGGACAAAATGATTGGCACCTTCTCAAAATTGTGAGAAATAATTGCATTCCAAGTTTGTGATGCTCCTGTAATTTGTAATTAAACTCATCTGTATCAATTAACAGGTGCTGACAATATAGAAATCACCGACAACCTGTTAATATGGTGAAAATTTGACTCAACCTTTCTGTTATGTGACTCTGTGTACCACACTGAGCATGGAGAAGAGAAAGAGCAGCAAAGAATTGTCTGAGGATTTCAGAACAAAAATTGTGGAAAAGCATGGCCAATCTCAAGGTTATAAGTCCATCTCCAGAGATCTTAATGTTCCTGTGTCCACTGTACTCAACATTGTCAAGAAGTTTACAGCCCATGGCACTGTAGCTAATCACCCTGGATGTGGACAAAAGAGAAAAATTGATCAAAGATTGCAGCGAAGGATTGTTCAAATGGTGGATAAAGAACCTTGATCAACTTCCAGACAAATTCAAGCTGACCTTCAGGCACAGGGTACAAATGTGTCAGCTTGCACTATACGTTGCCATCTGAATGAAAAGGGACGCTATGGTAGGGAACGCAGGAGGACCCCACTGCTGACACAGAAATATAAAAAGCCAGATTGAAGTTTGCTAAAACTTACAGGAGGTAGCCAAAATCTTTTTGGGACAATGTGCTGTGGACAGACAATACAAAATTACAGCATTTTGGTAAAGCCCATCATTCTACTGTTTTCAGAAAAGAAATGAGGCCTTTAAAGAAAGAATACAGTCCCTATAGTCAAACATGGTGGAGATTGACTGATGTTTTGGGGTTACTTTGCTGCTTCAGGCACTGGATGTCTTGACTGTGTGTATGGCATTATGAAATCTGAAGACTACCAAAGAATTTGGTGGTGCAATGTAAGGCCCAGTGTCAGAAAGTTGGGTCTTTGTCAGAGGTCATGGGTCAAAAAGCACCCAGAAATGGTTTAAGACAAAGCACTGGAGGATACTGAACTGGCCAGCAATGATTCTAGGAGACTGATTTACTAATGTACAGGCGTTCATGATCCGCTGTAGCCGAGAGCGATTTATCATTGCACAGGCATTTCTTGTGGCCGCTAGCAGGGGGTGTCAATCAACCCGATTGTATCCGATATGGCTGATTGCTGTCCGCCGCCTCAGAGGTGGACACGGAAGTTGATAAATCAGCCCCCATATCACAATCCGATAGAGCACCTGTGGAGAGATCTCAAAACAGCAATTGGAAAAAGGAACCCTTCCAATCTGAGAGACCTGGAGCAGTTGGTCCAAAATTCCAGTAGAGAGGTGTAGGAAACTCATTGATGGTTACAGGAAGCAATTGATTTCAGTTATTTTTCCAAGGGGTGTGCTACCAAATACTAAATTGAGGGTGCCAATAATTTTGTCCAGTTCATTTTTGGAGTTTTGCATGGAATGTGTCAGATTTGTTTGTTTTTCTCCACCTTTTTGTGTCATACCAATACAAACAAAAAAAATAAACTTGAGAATGCCTAAACATTTGTATAAGCAACAATTTTCTGGGCAAAGTGGTGCATTATCTGACAGAAATGCAGGGGTGCCAATATTTTTGACCATGACTATATATATATATATATATATATATATATATATATATATATATATATATATATATATTGTATCCTCCAAAAGTGAGTACACCCCTGACATTTTTGTAAATATTTTATTATATCTTTTCATGTGACAACACTGAAGAAATGACACTTTGCTACAATGTAAAGTAGTGAGTGTACAGCTTGTATAACAGTGTAAATTTGCTGTCCCCTCAAAATATCTCAACATACAGCCATTAATGTCTAAACCGTTGGCAACAAAAGTGAGTACACCCTCAAGAGGAAATGTCCAAATTGGGCCCAATTAGAGATTTTCCCTCCCCGGTGTCATGTGACTAGTTAGCGTTACAAGGTCTCAGGTGTGAATGGAGAGCAGGTGTGTTAAATTTGGTGTTATCGCTCTCACACCACATGGCACCTCATGGCAAAGAACTCTCTGAGGATCTGAAAAAAAGAATTGTTGCTCTACATAAAGATGGCCTAGGCTATAGGAAGATTGCCAATACCCTGAAACTGAGCTGCAGCACGGTGGGCAAGACCATACAGCAGTTTCACAGGACAGGTTCCACTCAGAACAGGCCTCGCCATGGTCGACCAAAGAAGTTGAGTGAACATGCTCAGCGTCATATCCAGAGGTTGTCTTTGGGGAATAGATGTATGAGTGCTTCCAGCATTGCTGCAGAGGTTGAAGGGGTGGGGGGGTCAGCCTGTCAGTACTCAGACTATAAATCGCACATGGCATCAAATTGGTCTTTATGGCCTTCGTCCCAGAAGGAAGCCTCTTCTAAAGATGATGCACAAGAAAGCCCGCAAACAGTTTGCTGAAGACAAGCAGACTAAGGGCATGGATTACTGGAACCATGTCCTGTTTTCCGATGAGACCAAGATAAACTTTTTTGGTTCAGATGGTGTCAAGCCTGTGTGGCGGCAACCAGGTGAGGAGTACAAAGACAAGTGTGTCTTGCCTACAATCAAGCATGGTGGTGGCAGTGTCATGGTCTGGGCCTGCATAAGTGTTGCAGGCACTGGGGAGCTAAAGTTCATTGAGAGAACCATGAATGCCAACATGTACTGTGACATAGTGAAGCAGAGCATGATTCCCTCCCCTCATAGACTGGGCCGCAGGGCAGTATTCCAACATGATAACAACCCCAAACACACCTCCAAGACGACCACTGCCTTGCCAAAGAAGCTGAGGGTAAAGGTGATGGACTGGCCAAGCATGTCTCCAGACCTAAACCCTATTAAGCATCTGTGGGGCATCCTTAAATGGAAGGTGGGGGAGCGCAAGGTCTCTAACATCCACCAGCTCTGTGATGTCATCATGGAGGAATGGAAGAGGACTCCAGTGGCAACCTGTGAAGCTCTAGTGAACTCCATGCCCAAGAGGGTTAAGGCAGTGCTGGAAAATAAAGGTGGCCACACAAAATATTGGCTCTTTAGGCCCAATTTGAACATTTCCACTTAGGGGTGTACTCACTTTTGTTGCCAACGGCATAGACATTAATGGCTGTGTAAAGAGTTATTTTGAGGGGACAGCAATTTACACTGTTATACAAGCTGTACACTCACTACTTTACATTGTAGCAAAAATGTGAGTAGTGTGGACTCTTTCCATCTGAAGAAAAGAAAATGATCAGGTAAGCATAATTTATGTTTTTCTTCATAAATGGAAAGAGTCCACAGCTGCATTCATTACTTTTGGGAAAACAATACCCAAGCTATAGAGGGCACTGAATGCAAAATTGGAGGGTACAAAAGGCAGCCCATTCTGAGGGCACCAGACTCACAAGCCCTACCCCAAAAAAAAACCCTTCTTCGTCCGAAGCTGATAAATCTTAAAAAAAGGAAAAGGCCCCAAGGACACTGACCCACAGATAGACCGTAAAACCTTGCTAGAGACCGCATTAAAGACTCGACTGAGCCAACCCGCCTCCAGGAGACACTGCCACCCAGCAGTCGGTCCCCAACGTCCCACCCCAAAAATGGAGAAAACGTGAAGGGACCCCAAATAAAGTGCAACCAGTTCCAAAAGAAAAAAAGGAACCCCGAGAGCCAAGCTTACAGAGACTCAAAACGTTCTTGAGAAACAGGCAGGCAACGAGAAAACACAGCACCCACAGTGGGTATGCAAACTCTCAGCCTTCAGGTAGTGAAGCCGCTAAACTAACCACTAGACCAAAACAGCAGGTTATACCCCAGAATACGTGAAAACCACAAGGTTAAGACCGGGAACAGAAACCGAGAAGAAAATTTCTCCTAATTACAATACAACCACATCTAAAAGACAACTGAAGACTATGGCCTCTAGTTATCAACGTGTCTACTTACCTGCCATCGCCGGCACCAATACGCCCGCCTAAGCTCGCCTACCATCGCCGCCGCGGACCTGAATACGCTCTCCAAAGTTATCAATAAATCTGTCAAAAAGCCGCGCACCAAGTACGGGGTGATGAGCAGCGGACTGTGATAGTTATCACTCATCCGATCTCGCTGCTCTTCGGCTTTTTGACAGCTTTATTGACAAGCTGTCACTAAGCACCCACACTAAACTACACTGTTCTACCCCCTATACCGGAGCCCCCCGCAACTAAATAAAGTTGTTAACCCCTAAACCGCCGCTCCCGGACACCGCCGCAACTATAATAAATGTATTAACCCCTAAACTGCCGCCTACATTATACCTAGTAACCCCTATCCTGCCCCCCCTATACCGCCGCCACCTATAATAAATTTATTAACCCCTATCCTGCCGATCCTGGACCCCACCGCAACTAAATAAATTGTTTAACCCCTAAACCGCCGCTCCCGGACCCCACGCCACCTATATTAAACTTATTAACCCCTAATCTGCCCCCCTACACCGTCGCCACCTATAATAAATTTATTAACCCCTATCCTGCCCCCCTATACCGCCGCCACTATAATAAAATTATTAACCCCTAAACCTAAGTCTAACCCTAACCCTAACACCCCCCTAACTTAAATATTAATACATCTAAATATTATAACTCTTATTAACTAAATTAATCCTATTTAAAACTAAATACTTACCTTAAACGCTAATATAGCTACAATATTACTAATAATTATATTGTAGCTATTTTAGGATTTATTTTTATTTTACAGGCAAATTTAAATTTATTTTAACTAGGTACAATAGCTATCTAATAGTTATTAACTATTTAATAGCTACCTAGTAAAAATAAAGAGAAATTTACCTGTAAAATAAAAACTAACCTAAGTTACAATTACACCTAACACTACACTATACTTAAATAAATTATTCCTATTTAAAACTAAATACTTACCTGTAAAATAAATCCTAAGATAGCTACAATGTAATTAATAATTACATTGTAGCTATTTTAGGATTTATATTTATTTTACAGGTAACTTTGTATTTATTTTAGCTAGTAAGAATAGTTATTAAATAGTTATTAACTATTTAATAACTACCTAGCTAAAAGAAATACAAAATTACCTGTAAAATAAATCCTAACCTAAGTTACAATTAAATCTAACACTACACTATCATTAAATTAATTAAATAAATTACCTACAAATAACTACAATTAAATACAATTAAATAAACTAACTAAAGTACAGGTAATTTTGTATTTCTTTTAGCTAGGTAGTTATTAAATTGTTAATAACTATTTAATAACTATTCTAACTAGCTAAAATAAATACAAAGTTACCTGTAAAATAAATAGAAATCCTAAAATAGCTACAATGTAATTATTAATTACATTGTAGCTATCTTAGGGTTTATTTTACAGGTAAGTATTTAGTTTTAAATAGGAATAATTTATTTAAGTATAGTGTAGTGTTAGGTGTAATTGTAACTTAGGTTAGTTTTTATTTTACAGGTAAATTTCTCTTTATTTTAACTAGGTAGCTATTAAATAGTTAATAACTATTTAATAGCTATTGTACCTAGTTAAAATAAATTGAAAGTTGCCTGTAAAATAAAAATAAATCCTAAGATAGCTACAATATAATTAATATTTATATTGTAGCTATATTAGGGTTTATTTTAAAGGTAAGTATTTAGTTTTAAATAGGATTAATTTAGTTAATAAGAGTTATAATATTTAGATGTATTTCATTAATATTTAAGTTAGGGGGGTGTTAGGGTTAGGGTTAGACTTAGGTTTAGGGGTTAATAATTTTATTATAGTGGCGGCGGTGTAGGGGGGGGCAGGATAGGGGTTAATAAAAGTATTATAGGTGGCGGCGGTGTAGGGGGGGCAGGATAGGGGTTAATAAATTTATTATAGTGGCGGCGGGGTCCGGGAGCGGCGGTTTAGGGGTTAATCAGTTTATTAGAGTGGCGGTGGGCTCCGGGAGCGGCGGTATAGGGGGTAATACATTTATTTAGTCTCGGCGGTGTAGGGGGGGACAGATTAGGGGTGTTTAGACTCGGGGTACATGTTAGGGTGTTAGATGTAGACAGCTCCCATAGGAATCAATGGGATGTCGGGCAGCAGCGAACATGAACTTTCGCTATGGTCAGACTCCCAGGTACGCTGGGCTAGAAAAGTGCCGAGCGTACCTGCTAGTTTTTTGATAACTAGCAAAAGTAGTCAGATTGTGCCGAACTTGTGTTCGGAACATATGAAGTGATGTAAGAATCGATCTGTGTCGGACTGAGTCCGGCGGATCGAAGCTTACGTCACTAAATTCTACTTTTGCCGGTGTGTAGGGCTTTATAACTAAGGCGAATCAGCCTCGCCACAAATACGCTGCGGAATTCCAGCGTATTTGAGGTTGACGGCTTGATAACTAGACGCCTATGTCTTCAAGTCACAGATAACTCAGAATATCGAAATATTCACAGATCAAACATGTGCAGCAAGCCCAGATAAGTGAACACCTGAGGCAACCCACACGCTACAGTTATACCAGGATGACTCTGAAAAAAAAAACTTGCCAGCAAGTAAAAGCAGCTGAAAAGAGATATCAAATCTTAATTGTTAGACTGCTAGACATCCACTAAACAGTGGGCACATCACAGGCTATCCAAAAGCCATCAGTCCTTCTCAAATATCTTGAACATAGAGAAGGCACAAAACTACAAGAAGGCTCACTGGACCTTAAAAAGGTCTGAGGACGACCACATATCTCAGATCCTCTTCCACACCAGACCAGCCCAAGCAACAGGCAGGTCTTGAAAACAGGGGAACGGAAAGGACCCCAAACACCAACCCCTAGGGAGGACGGAATGGGGTGAACTCGGTCACCCCAACAGAACTCTGGTGCTAACCCAAGAGCTCCCTCAAATAGGTACTGCCAAAGAAAACCCATATGAGATGAACATCGCAAATGCAAAAGAATCCTATGAGAACCCAATATTACTGACAGTCTCAACACAGAGATTCCAATCTCCACAGAAAGAACAGCACAAGCTCCCAGAAAGTAGACTGCTCACCCTTACAGGATAAAATACCTGTTCCAACTTCCTGCACACAGGACAGGACAACAACCATCTAGAGAGGAAACCCCCCCTTCATAAGAAGGACCAAACACCCCCCCCCCCAAAGGGAAAGGCACATATAAGGACAGTGTACATGCTCACAAGGCATGAGCCAAGTCTGATGAAAACAAAAGCCAAATGAAAGACACCCAGATGTCCCGAAGAACACAGAAAGAAATCCCTATGAATGGGAATATACATAGTTCAAAGGACAAGGAAAGCCATAAGTAGCGCATCCGAGAGCGCCCAGAGGCTTAACTAGTCATTCCTTAGGCCATAGCTTATGTTCCCTGGGAAAACTGAAGAGCCACAGGATCATAAGTTTCCGGACTTCCAGAAATATCCCAAACAAAACTATAGGTCCGAGCCCCAGAATTGTTTAAAACAAACAACACCCCAGGGAACACAAAAACCCAGTCTAAAAAAATCAGACCTCACCGGGGAATAACTGGACTAACTCGGAGAACGGGAACAAGACTCACTCACAAATCTCATCCCAAAAAGAAGAGAACACCCCCTACAAGAGTCCAAACACTCCAAAAAAGGATCAGGAGTACAACAGAGGCGCGCCAAGACTCTAGAAACCAAGGGAGAACCCAGAGGAGCAAAGTCACTCGAAGAGCGAGTAGAACAAAGGTAAATCTCCATATCTCCTCAGAGTACGCAACCAGAGGACCACACCCAAGGAAAAAGAATGCAGAGCATCCCAAACCTTGGTAGAACAAAAACCCCAAGCGAAGCTCGGAGAAGGAGACATAGCCTAACGTCCCTGATAGGGAAACAAACTCCCGAATAAGGAAAAACTACACGGCCCTCCCCATAAAGCAGTTAAAACCGCTAAGGAGAAATGGGCAAGGCCCAGAAATCTCGACCCGAGGGAAGAGAACCTCAAAGGGAACAGGGCCAAAAAGGACAAATCCAAGGAGCCCTGAAAGGTAAAACTGTCAGGGCCGGCGGCAAGGAGGCCCAGAGACCTCAACCTTCCAACCCACACGGGGAAGGAAAATACTCCCATTCCCGACGAAATAACGGAAAACAGTGTGTCGCAGTGGAATCCCAGACGACCAGCTAGAGGGGCTAACACCCACGCCTTGTGGACCATCAGGCCCTCACAGGATGCTTAGCTGAACTTTTAAAAAAAAACAAGGAATAACACAAATAATAATGTGAAACAATCTGTGCCTCAACTGGACCAGCCATGCAGAACAGGTGCCAGGTGTTTGAAATAGGCTGCAAGACAGAAGGGTCCGAACCCAATCAGGACCAGCCAGAAACTCAGGGTCTATACTGTCAAGGCCGCAAACAGTCATCCCCAGAGATGAGGAATAAACAGCAAATTCTTTTTTTTTTTTTAAACATAGGACTAACATGTCCTCTCGTCAAACAAACTTCCGTAGAAGTAAACTGTCCGATCAGGATCACGAGTATTGATTCCAGAAAGGAAATACATAAACATGAGCTCAAATAAAAAATCATCCTAACCGAATTAAAATAAAAGCTAAGGCAACCCTTAGGTTATCGCCCAAGAAGAACAGACACACCCGCAGGACCGGGATCATGTTCTCCCAGCTCAGGACTGGAAAGGATACTCAATAAACAGGGCTATAAGAAGATTACTTCATCCTCATATAGCTAATTCTGCGAGACGTTTGAAGTAGAAGACTGAGAATTCCCGTATTCATTAAGGATGGGATCCTCCAACAACACCAGAATGTGCCTTTAAAAGGACACGAAGCTGCGTCAGTTGATAACGAAAGGCACAGCATACCCTTGCCAGAGCAGAAGACGACCCCAAACCCATAGGTTGACCCCCTGAAGCCTCAGGGACAGTCATTCTCCCTGATAGCGGAACACATGCAATATCTTAATCACACTTCTGGTAGCTGCAGATGCGCCAGCGCCATAATAATAGACATGCGAATACGTGCCATAACCTCCGGTGGGAACAAGCCACCTTCCAGAGAAGGATAAGCAAAATATGGGTTACCTGCATGTGTAGTAAGAGTTGGTGGTAGGGAACTCTTCACTCAGGGAAAAGGGTCCCCAGAGACGGATGGGTCGGCGGCTCCTTGATTCCCCCATCCTGAGGAATTGAGCACTCTAAAACAGCATTCTGAACATAACATAAAAGGGCATGTATCACCCGGGCCAATTCGTATTCCTCACGAGAAATAGACTCTGAGTCAGAGACGTTCGACTCCACAATATCAGAATCCCCCATAACTGGGATATGGAATACAAAAAACAGACCCAATAAGAAAAGTAAATGGCACCTGACACCCACAATGGCTGGGGCACTCACCACCTCCTAGGACCCAGACACCAGCGGACCAGAAATGTTCCGTTGCCACACAGTCAGGAATACAGAAATGGAAGTTAAAACGTGACCACGCTCGGTCACCAGGTACACCGCGAGGTCCAGAAAAAGTGCGCTCAACCGTAAATGCTGCGTCACTTCCAAAGGCCGTTATGTTCCTAGCCAAGAGCCTAAGTAACACCACACATAAGCAGGTCGAATCACATAACAAACATGATTAAACCCCCCCCTGTTAAATAACCCCCCACAGGACATATTAACCCTTGATTCCAAGATACAAAAGGAGCCTCACTGAGACCCTGAGTTATAGTTAGTCCCGCAAGGTGGTAGCCTCTCAGGAAAACATTTGTAATACCAGGCAATCTTAATGAAAGAAAATGAAACAATCTTACCAGAATCTACACAGTGGAACAGGAACACGGCTCTTCAAGTGTGACAGATAGTAGCATCACCTCTGCCATGGACTTAAGAGAAGAAAGCAGGCAGCAAAACTCGTCAATGCTGATTGCTTGTGGAGCTGTTAATATGAGTTGGGATGGTTTCACAGAAAGACTCTCCCTGCATCTCAGGACTGTAACTTTCATCCATGCTCTCACTGAGAGGCTAACAGGACTACTTAAAACTCCAGTCCCATGCCAAAGAGTACTACCCTCCATAAAAGACTATTGAAAACATTCTGACACGTCTCTGCCAACCTCCTGGGACGAAAGGCTAAGAATGACTGAGGGATGAGGGAAGTGGGAGGGGTATTTAAGCCTTTGGCTGGGGTATCGTTGCCTCCTCCTGCTGGCCAGGTTCTGAATTCCCAAAAGTAATGAATGCAGCTGTGGACTCTTTCCATTTATGAAGAAAAGTGTACATATGGAGGTAATATTTTATTTTAATGTGTTTTATATATATTTTGTGCAACTTTTGTTTTTAACTCTTAGGGGCATATTTATCAAGCTCCGTATGGAGCTTAATACCCCCTAAAGGCTCGCCGGAAACAAAAGTCTAAAGGCCGCTGCTCCATAACCTGTCCGCCTGCTCTGAGGCCGTGGACAGAAATCGACAGAAATCAACCGGATCGATTACTATCGGGTTGATTGATACTCCCTGCTAGCGGCCGAATGGCCGCAAATCTGCAAGGTTCATAATTGCACCAGCAGTTCAGAAGAAATGCTGGTGCAATGATAAATGCCAACAGCGTATTTTAGCTCAGTTTCGGCTTATGCTCGAGCGCAAACTATAACTTTCAATTTGTCATACCAGCTCTATTTAACCCTTCTCTGGTCTACGTTCTTTTAGACTTGAAATATCAAGTTGTGTGCTAATATTAGCGTGGTTCAGTGATTCTGCTTATCTTGACCCACGCTAACATTGGCATGACCCTTATAATCTGGCCCAATATTTGTGCTTACTACCTCTAGCTAATCTTCTCTATGAACCAACCACTCTTTCTGTAAAGAAGTGATGTAAAATATCTATTACCTTGAGATCATGACCTCTTATTCTAGTTCTGCTTTTTATGTGAAAAATCAATTCACACATGGTGCATTGTTATATTGAATACCTTAAAGGGACATTGTATGGACATTTTGTATTGTCTTTACACTAAAAGAGACTATTTAAAATATACTACAGTGCTTTTTTTTATTCCATGCTGATTAAACCATCTCTCCTGGGTGGTCGTTCCTGTCAGCCAGTAAGCAATGGGTAACTAAGTAGCAGCTGGAAAACACACGCATTTGCATTTCCTATTAGTTTTAGTGCTGCTTTTTCATGTATACGATACAAAAAATACCTCCATTTAAAGGGGAACTCTGGTCAACATTGAAAGGCACATAGAAGAATAACATCTTTGTATAAAATATATTTACAATATACATATATATCCCTTTAATATACACAAAGATCTCTATCAATGCCTCTCCCTTCTAAGCTATACTAATTAGGGTCATGAAGCCTTTCTTGTAAGTTTTTATTTTTAGACCATACACCTGCTTAGAGGACACCATTACCAGACAGTCCAAGTTATTAATTTAATATAAAAGAAACAATCTTGTTAAACACACAAAAACTAGGAAAACAAAAGTTTCCCAGGCAATGGCTTTGCTGGGGGGGGGGGGGGGAAGGGGGTCCCAGGGTGGGAAATAGCAATTATATACAAAAAAATTTAACAAAAATCTTAAATTCTAGGTCTCCCACCAACCAATGATAGGTCAATGCTTGATTGGACAATCCTGTATGACTAAAGTCCAACATTACTGGCTGTCCCTGACATCAATCATTAGTAATGCTTTGGCACAATTGGACAGGTGATGATGGACACATTAATGGTCAGACCCCCTGTACCTCATTACCAACAAAAGAGCTGATTAACCAAACAATATAGTCCCCCCCACCTCCTAACTGCACAAAACATCATGATGGAATAAAAAATCAATTTGAGCAAGCAATTATTAGTTATTTGTCCATTTCATACAACAATATACTTGACTGTTTTTTTATAACACGACTCACTGAGTTGGCATAAATCCAGATTAATTTGTATTTATAGGAAGCCAATTGTTCCTCTACTTTTGTAAACAGGTTTTATTGAATTGTGTATTTCGATACATAAAAAGTAATTTGTGTAATTTAAAGTAGCTTATGGAGAGTGGTTATATTCATGGTGAGGGTTATAAATAGAAATGTCATTTTTATTATATTAAATCTTTAAATGTAATATTATTTGTAGCACTAATTTCTGAAGTAGTCATAAAAACGGTAATCTGTCGACAATTTAAAAATAATACTTTTTAAATCTTTAGATAATGCATGCATTGTACTCACTCCCCTCCCCCTGTGGTGTAAAGGAACTTGCAAATTAGCAGCAAATACAACTGATGTTTTTGTCCCAATTTAGGCGCCACATCAGGGATACATCAAACTATAGTTTCCGAAGAGAAACAGCTGGAACAATGGCTTCAGCTTTCTTTGGTAGGTGTTATAGTCTATAATTATAATATATATTCTATTGATTTGTAATGCGCAGCACTATACACAGGGTACGGTAATTAAAAACAAGACAGGAATTGCAGAGTGGGTCAGGAGCATTACAGGCTGGGTGCAAAGTCTAGAAGAAAAATCACATTTAAATAACACGCAAAATAACCATCACTTTCCTAGGTACGTACAACTAGGTTAAAAGTAGAAAATCAAGAGTTAGTTACAGTAACAGAAAAAAAAAATTGGGGCAACATTGTCAGCTTTGAAATAGTTAAACATGACCATGAGACAATATACTTTACCAGGACGATAGAGTCTTTATGAATTTCCGCATACACACCGTATAAAAAGTACGAACAGTAAGGTGCCTAATCCTCAATATTGCAGCAACTGAAGTGTCAGTTTGTTTGTTTTTTCATAAGAAAAGAGACATAACCCATGGGAAGTGATTAACCCCAATATTGCCTTCACTCTTTATATATTGAAAAACTGACATTTCTTTCATGTAATTAGCAAGAGTCCATGAGCTAGTGACGTATGGGATATACATTCCTACCAGGAGGGGCAAAGTTTCCCAAACCTTAAAATGCCTATAAATACACCCCTCACCACACCCACAATTCAGTTTTACAAACTTTGCCTCCCGTGGAGGTGGTGAAGTAAGTTTGTGCTTAGATTGTGCTTTGAATTGCACTTTTCTACAGCCTTCCAAGCCTGTGTGCCAGGCCTACTTAAAAAATAAACTTTGCCTCCCGTGGAGGTGGTGAAGTAAGTTTGTGCTTTTCCTCTCAGAGTGCAGTGAATGTCAGAGGGATGTGAAGAGAGTATTGCCTATTTGAGAACAATGGTCTACCTCTAGGGGATCTTTTTCATAGGCTCTCTGTTATCGGTCGTAGAGATTTCTTCTCCTACCTCCCTTTTCAGATCGACGATATACTCTTATATACCATTACCTCTACTGATTCTCGTTTCAGTACTGGTTTGGCTATCCGCTTTATGTGGAGGAGTGTCCTGGGATAAGTATGTCTTATTCTTTGTGATTCTCTGCGCTATGGTTGGGCACTTTATATGTAAAGTTCTAAATATATGTCTATAAACTTATATTTGCCTTGATTCAGGATAAACGGTATTCCTTATTTTCAGCCTGTCAGTTTCATTATTGGGAAAATGCATTTAATTATTTTTTCTTACCTTGAAATTTTTTTCATTTGGCCATTTTTTCCTGCGTGCTGTTAAGCTCGTGGGGGCGGGAAATGTTCCTTTTTATTTCGATATTTTTTGGCGCGTTCTTTTTTTGGCGCTAAAAATTTTCGTCACTTCCGGCACAGTCATTTTTTACTGGAAGTTGTATTCTATTATGCATGCATATTTAGACTATTTTTTGCGCCAAAAAAATGGGGCGTCTCTTTTACTCACATTATTTAAACATTTCTCTTCATTGCTTCTGGTTGCTAGAAGCTTATTTTTTTGCATTCTTTCCCATTCCTGAAACTGTCATTTAAGGAATTTGATAATTTTGCTTTATATGTTGTTTTTTCTATTACATATTGCAAGATGTCTCATCCCGACCCTGGATCAAAACCTACTAATGAACAGACGCCTGATGCTGGTCCTACCAAAGTTAAGCGCATATGTTGTAAACTTGTGGTATCTATTCATCCAGCTGTAGTTTGTGAAAGCTGTCATGATAAACTTTCCAATGCTGATTGTGTCTCCATTAGTAATAATCCTTTACTTGTTGTTGTTCCTTCAACATCTAATGTTCAGGATGTTCTTCCTGTTAATGTAAAAGAATTTGTTTCTAAATCTATTAGGAAGGCTCTGTCTGTTATTCCTCCTTCCAATAAACGTAAAAGGTCTTTCAAAACTTCTCACATCTCAGATGAGTTTGTAGGTGACCGTCATCATTCTGACTTATCTGATTCTGATGAGGTTTTTTCTGGATCAGAAGATTCTACTACAGATATTGATTCTGATAAATCCTCATATTTATTTAAAATGGAGTTTATTCGTTCATTACTAAAAGAAGTTTTGATTGCATTAGATATGGAGGAATCCAGTCCTCCTGATACTAAAACTGCTAAACATTTAAATTCGGTTTTTAAGCCTCATGTATTAATTCCGGAAGCTTTTCCAGTTCCTGATACTATCTCAGATGTGATTACTAGGGAATGAGATAGTTTGGGTACTTCATTTACTCCTTCTCCAAGGTTTAAGAAATTGTACCCTGTGCCATCTGATAGATTGGAGTTTTGGGATAAAATCCCTAAAGTCGATGGAGCTATCTTTACCCTTGCTAAACGTACTGCTATCCCTACAGCAGATAGCACTTCGTTTAAAGATCCTTTGGATAGAAAGATTGAATCTTTTTTAAGAAAAGCTTATTTATGTTCAGGCAATTTACTCAGACCTGCTATATATTTGGCTGATGTTGCTGCAGCTTCAACTTTTTGGTTGGAGACTTTAGCGCAACAAGTAACAGATCATAATGCATATAGCATTGTTAAACTTCTTCAACATGCTAATAACTTTGTCTGTGATGCCATTTTTGATATCATTAGAATTGATGTCAGGTTTATGTCTTTAGCTATTTTAGCCAGAAGAGCTTAATGGCTTAAATCTTGGAATGTAGATATGACTTCTAAGTCAACTTTGCTTTCCCTCCTTCCAAGGTAATAAATTGTTTGGTTCTCAGTTGGATTCGATAATTTCAACTGTTACTGGAGGGAAGGGTACCTTTTTGCCCCAGGGCAAAAAAATCTAAAAGTAATTTTAGGGCTGCTAATCGTTTTCGTTCCTTTCGTCAAAATAGAGAGCAAAAGCCCGACCCTTCTCCTAAAGGAATGGTTTCCGGTTGGAAACCTAATCCAGTCTGGAATAAATCCAAGCCTTTCAGAAAGTCAAAACCTGCTCCTAAATCCGCATGAAGGTACGGCCCTCATTCCAGTGCAGCTGGTAGGGGGCAGGTTACGATTTTTCAAAGATGTTTGGAGCAATTCGATTCACAATCTTTGGATTCAGAACATTGTTTCTCTAGGGTACAGAACAGGTTTCAAGGTAAGACCACCTGTGAGAAGATTTTTTCTCTCAAGCATTCCGGTAAATCCAGTGACGGCTCAGGCGTTTCTGAAATGTGTTTCAGACCTAGAGTTAGCTGGGGTAATTATGCCAGTTCCAGTTCTGGAACAGGGTCTGGGGTTTTATTCAAATCTATTCATTGTGCCAAAGAAAGAGAATTCTTTCAGACCAGTTCTGGATTTAAAAATATTGAATCGATATGTAAGGATACCAACATTCAAAATGGTGACTATAAGAACTATTCTGCCTTTTGTTCAGCAAGGGCATTATATGTCAACAATAGACTTACAGGATGCATACCTGCATATTCCTATTCACTCAGATCACTACCAGTTTCTGAGATTCTCTTTTCTAGACAAGCATTACCAGTTTATTGCAAACTATTATAAATAGGGAGAAAATAAGGAAAAGTGGTCCTTATAAAAAGATAGGGAATTCAGCACTCTCATATACACATTTAAAGAGACAGAGATATAAATATCTCAAGTTATCAACCTAAGTATTAAGATACATAGAGCAGAGTGTGGAGCCAGGTGGAAACCCAGAATAAAGACTTGACAACTAGCATGCTTGCAAGGCACTCATAATTTTATTATTTACAAAAAGCAACAAAATTCTTAGTAAAGGTCATGTGACCATAAAGGTAATTTGAAACAAAATGTAATAAAAAATATGAGCTAAAAAGCTAAGTGAGACGTCTCATAGGAAAATAAAGTGTTTAAGAAATAAATGGCTAAATATAATAGTGACAATGCAACACCTCTATTAGAGGACAACTCCAAAAGAAAGAGTAATATAAGGGTAATGTTGTCATAATAATATAATGAGGATCTATGCAGTTCACATAAACATTGAACCAGAATAATACAATCACAAGAATACTTTAGAATGCATATTTTTCAATTTGGAGTGAAATATAAACACAGGAAAAAGCTTTGCACAATCGTATGCAGCATGCAACTATACCAAGTCTTAAAACACAACACCAACATCAGAGGACAGTCCCAAAGTAAAGGGTCAATACTGTCATGATATAAATATAGGATCTATGTGTTTTAAATATGGGTATTGTATAGTAAATTTTGCATAACTTCTGACAAACAGGATATTAGTAAAGCAGCTGCATTTAGCATGAACACATCACAATTTAAAGGAAGTCCTTCCAAATCTGTTGAAAACAGGCATCCACTTGTATTGCGGGAGGAAAAAATGAAGTAAGTTTCCACTGCCTGTAAGGAACAACACAGTCATAGCATGCACTCACAGCCTTTGCGATGTAAATCAAGCACAGAATCCTTGGTAAGAAGCTGCAAATCCGGTGAATGTTCCTGTGTTGCACAAGATGCAAAACAATTTAATAAATCACTCCAGCAAGCTGCAATTCTTTGAGGTGTAGTAGGGATTTCCAAAAGACAGGTGTCTCATCAAAGCAATCAGCTGTTACAACTGCCTACACGTGTTTCATCCCAATGAGTAGCAGGGACTCCTTAGGACGCGATCCCTTTTGCTCGTTTTCATACGAGACCACTTCAACAAGGCCGGTGCATAGTGCGGCAGATTTTGGGGGGCGGCACTTGCCCCAGCCCAGCCGCTGCACGCATATGATATGTCACTGTGTGGCTTTAAAAAAAAATATTTTATTTTAACAGGCGGCTTACCTCCGAACACCTTCCTGTCTGTTGGGGCAGCCAGCGCTTGGTTTACTATCTGACTGAGTCTGACACTTTATTGACAAAGGGGCGGGCCAATTCCTTTTGAAGTGTTGATCTGACTCACTGTAACACAGCCGCGGCGCACATGGTTTGAGGTTGAGGGAGTCACGGCCGCACATGCGCACGTGATCTCCCAGGCCAAGCGGACGCGGTTAGGAAGTGAGTGTGACAGGGAGACTCACTGATCTGTGCGCCCGGAGCCGGTGAAGAAGAGGGAGTGGAGCGGCCAGCAGGTAGGGGCCAGGCAATATTGAGAAGGTCCGGACTCCGGAGTTCTGTCAGACTCAGACTAAGTACTACAGCCGATAGGAAGAAGAGCTAACCACTGCCTGCCACGATTAAACACTTTTTTAATAATATAGTATTTTTTTCCACTGCAGATAGGATAGGTCTAGGCTAGACCTATCCTTTCTGCAGTGGAAAAAAATATTATGTATTAAAAAAGTGTTTCATGTAACTTGAATGAATCCGATTCTAAGCTCATTTCAATCCTCATGGCTCATGCAGCTGCACATTTCCAGCCTTCTTCTGTGATTTACAGTTAAAAACAGAGCTTCACATTTGATTTTTTCAGTCATTTACAGCAAGGCAGGCAAAAATATGCTCAACAGATGATAGTAAAAATGCAGCCAGAAAACTACTCCAGCTATTGAAAATGCCAAATGTGACACAAACCTGCATTATAAAAATCATCTGGAAAGCAGGCTTTGCTCTCCAGATGATTTTTATAATGCAGCTTTTTTTCTGGCTGCATTTTTACTATCATCTGTTGAGCATATTTTTGCCTGCCTTGCTGTAAATGACTGAAAAATTCAAATGTGAATCTCTGTTTTTAGCTGTAAATCACAGAAGGCTGGAACTGTGCAGCTGCATGAGCCATGAGGATTTGTTCAGTCTCACAATATTTTCCAACCACCATATAGTTACACAGCATGTCCTAGACTCCTGTATACATCCATGAAATAAACTATCTCCAATTTCAAGTAAAATAGACGTCATACAGCACACACACACACAGACTAGACTAAGACTTCCTTACAAAATGATAGTTTTCAATGCCTTAAAATATGTATTTGTATGCATTTCTATGCAGTCTACACTGTGCATATAAAACAAATGACTGTAATGTCCCCTGAAGGTGCAGTTGAGCTATCAGCCTTTTTTTCTGGGCCGTGAAAGGTAAAGTGCAGCTTTGTGACTCGTTTTGTTACTGCACGACTATGTGGCAGGACTGCTTCTGTGAGATGTGGCTGAGACTGGTCTGTAGCTTCCCTGCTGTATGTCTACTGAGCTTCCTCCCTCTGCTGCCCACATTGCAGCACCACATAGCTACTGGGTGCAATTTGCTGGAAGTAGAGAGTGTAATATGGTGCTAGTGCTACATAAACATAAAGAGTCTGGGTTAGGGGGCATATTGAGCAGCATATTGTAATTGAGGGGATTCATAAGTTGATCACTCATTCATTAGTGATTCATTCTTGTCACCATGAATTTAAAAATATCTATCTAAAATAACCAGTAAATTATTTAACATATATAGAGTTAAAAGAAGGGAACATGATATGTGTGCGTATGTAACTGTGTATGTGTGACTGTGTGCAAGTGTTTTGCAAAAAAAACAGAATTCTAAGTGCCTAGGGCAGCACAAAACCTAAATACGCCCATGGTGCAGGGATTATACAAGGATATCACAAAGAATATCCTTAAATCCCAATGTTCGATCATCTCTAACTTGGTGGATGGATCCCCATCATTTAAATCAAGGGGCCTCTTTTGTTCGTCCAACCTGGACTGTGATCTCAACAGATGCGAGTCTTTCAGGTTGGGGAGCTGTATGGGGATCTCTGACGGTGCAGGGGGTTTGGGAATCTCAGGAGGCGAGATTACCAATCAACCTTTTGGAACTCAATGCGATTTTCAGAGCTATTCAGTTCTGGCCTCTTCTAAAGAGAGAATCGTTTATTTGTTTTCAAACAGACAATGTCACGACCGTGGCATATGTCAATCATCAAGGTGAGACTCACAGTCCTCAAGCTATGAGAGAAGTATCTCGGATACTTGTATGGGCGGAATCCAGCTCCTGTCTAATTTCTGCGGTTCACATCCCAGGTGTAGGCAATTGGGAAGCGAATTATCTCAGTCGCCAGACGTTACATCCGGGCAAATGGTCTCTTCATCCAGAGGTTTTTCTACAGATTGTGCAAATCTGGGGTCTCCCAGAAATAGATCTGATGGCCTCTCATCTGAACAAGAAACTTCCCAGGTATCTATCCAGATCCCGGGATCCTCAGGCGGAAGCAGTGGATGCGTTATCAATTCCTTGGAATTATCATCCTGCTTATATCTTTCTGCCTCTAGTTCTTCTTCCGAAAGTAATCTCCAAAATTCTAATGGAGCGCTCATGTGTACTGCTGGTGGCTCCAGCTTGGCCACACAGGTTTTGGTTTGCGGATCTCGTTCGGATGGCCAGTTGCCAACCTTGGACACTTCCGTTAAGACCAGACCTTCTATCTCAAGGTCCTTTTTTCCATCAGGATCTCAAATAATTAAATTTGAAGGTATGGAAATTGAACGCTTAATTCTTAGTCATAGAGGTTTCTCTGACTCAGTGATTAATACTATATTACAGGCTCGAAAATCTGTCTCTAGAAAGATTTATTATCGGGTTTGGAAGACTTACATCTCTTGGTGTTCTTCTCATAAATTCTCCTGGCATTCTTTCAGAATTCCTAGAATTTTACAATTTCTTCAGGATGGTTTGGATAAAGGTTTGCCTGCAAATTCCTTGAAAGGACAAATATATGCTCTTTCTGTTCTTTTTCACAGAAAGATTGCTCATCTTCCTGATATTCATTGTTTTCTACAGGCTTTGGTACGTATCAAACCTGTCATTAAGCCAATCTCTCCTCCTTGGAGTCTTAATTTGGTTTTGTCAGCTTTACAGGCTCCTCCGTTTGAGCCTATGCATTCTCTGGACATTAAATTACTTTCCTGGAAAGTATTGTTCCTTTTAGCTATCTCTTCTGCCAGAAGAGTCTCTGAGTTATCTGCTCTTTCTTGTGAATCTCCTTTTCTGATTTTTCATCAGGATAAGGCGGTGTTGCGGACTTCATTTCAATTTTTGCCTAAGGTTGTGAATTCTAACAACATTAGTAGAGAAATTGTTGTCCCTTCATTATGTCCTAATCCTAAGAATTCTGAGGAAAGGTTATTGCATTTGTTGGATGTAGTTAGAGCTTTAAAATATTATGTTGAAGCTACTAAAGATTTTAGAAAGACTTCTAGTCTATTTGTTATCTTTTCTGGTTCCAGGAAAGGTCAGAAGGCTTCTGCCATTTCTTTGGCGTCTTGGTTAAAGTCTTTGATTCATCATGCTTATGTGGAGTCGGGTAAGTCCCCGCCTCAAAGGATTACTGCTCATTCTACTAGGTCAGTCTCTACTTCCTGGGCTTTTAGGAATGAAGCTTCTGTTGATCAGATTTGCAAAGCAGCAACTTGGTCTTCTTTGCATACTTTTACTAAATTCTACCATTTTAATGTGTTTTCTTCTTCTGAAGCAGTTTTTGGTAGAAAAGGACTTCAGGCAGCTGTTTCTGTTTGATTCGTCTGCTTATAATTTCAGTTTTTTTCATTATAAGATCAAAACTTTTTGATTTGAGTTGTGGATTATTTTTTTCAGCGGAATTGGCTGTCTTTATTTTATCCCTACCTCTCTAGTTACTCTTGCGTGGAAGTTCCACATCTTGGGTATCTGCTATCCCATACGTCACTAGCTCATGGACTCTTGCTAATTACATGAAAGAAAACATAATT
Source organism: Bombina bombina (assembly GCF_027579735.1). Taxonomy (NCBI): domain Eukaryota; kingdom Metazoa; phylum Chordata; class Amphibia; order Anura; family Bombinatoridae; genus Bombina; species Bombina bombina. Next base: position 48,673,661 of record NC_069502.1, on the reverse strand, counting down.
TATGTAAGAACTTACCTGATAAATTCCTTTCTTTCATATTAGCAAGAGTCCATGAGACCCACCCTTTTTTTGTGGTGGTTATTATTTTTTTGCATAAAGCACAATTATTCCAATTCCTTAATTTTTTTGATGCTTTCGCTCCTTTCTTATCACCCCACTTCTTGGCAATTCGTTAAACTGAATTGTGGGTGTGGTGAGGGGTGTATTTATAGGCATTTTAAGGTTTGGGAAACTTTGCCCCTCCTGGTAGGAATGTATATTCCATACGTCACTAGCTCATGGACTCTTGCTAATATGAAAGAAATGAATTTATCAGGTAAGTTCTTACATAAATTATGTTTTCTGTGTTGATACAATTTTTATGACCCAACAACAGGAGTGTTTTGACCTCTAATACAAAGTTTATTCTGAGGTCTGTGTATACTCTTATAAGTGTAATTTGTAGAGACATGTTTAACACTGTATAGGAAGATTTGTTAATTTGTTTCAATTGTTTCAATTGCTACTGTTTTTTAAAAGTCTAGACTTATTTTATATATCGATCTAACTGTGGATTGTTTTTTAACTGGCCTATATTGTAGCAAAAGCATACCAACACCGGTGTTTAGTATTTTTAGCATTAAGGATGTTACATATGAGATTTGTTTTTGTCTAGTTATACACCATAGATTATTAATAAATTGATTTTTATAAACTCTATCACAATACTGTTTTTTATACTACAGATACAAATCTGTGAACACGGTTTCCCCTGTTTTGCATACACAACATTAAATAGAATACACCAGGAGGACATTTTCATATAGTGAATTTTCCTTTTAATTTTATTAAATAACAGACACCACTAAAGTCTAAAAACGGCATTTATTTGCGCCACCTTATACACATTAAAGTATGAATTTCCGCATGTTTGGTGCTGGTGTAGGTGAAAAATCCCGAGCACATCCCTAAACACTGACAGTCAGATCCTCATTCATGTCTGATGGTCTCTGAGACACCCTTCATTCTAACCAGAGTGGTAGTGCAAACATCTGCATGTTGCATAGCGCGGGTGCACTATATCCCTAACATAAAAGACTTCTATGGGGGTACTCTGAAAAACTCATGTCGACTATCGCTCGAAGTCTAAACCTCAGTGCTCTAAACTGAAGGTTAAATAATGGAGTTCTTTACTTTTAAACGATAACTGTGTATTGAAAGAACTGGACTGGGGCCGCACCTTCATGCTGGTTTAGGGGATGGATTCGGTTTCTTATATTGTTTAGATCTATTCCAATTCAGAGAAGGTCTCCAGTTAGAGCCAGGGGCTTTAGGAGATTAGGAGAATAGTTCTATGTTTCTAGTTTTCTGTTCCCTGTTCTGACGAAAGGAACGAAAATGATTGGTAGCTTTAAATTTTGCCTCAGATTTCTTCTCTTGGGGAAGAAAAACTCCCTTACCCCCAGTAATTGTGGAAATAATTGAGTCCACCTGTGAACCAAAAAGGTTTTTACCTTGAAAAGAGAGAGATAGTAAAACTGTTTTAGATACCATGTCAGCATTCCAAGATTTAAGCCATAAAGCTCTTCTTGTAAGAATAGCTAAAGACTAGGGGGCATATTTATCAAGCTCTGTATAGAGCTTGAGGCCCATTGTTTCTGGCGAGCCTTCAGGGTCGCCGGAAACAGAAGTTATCAAGAAGTTATGAAGCAGCGATCTACAGACCGCTGCTCCATAATTTGTCTGCCTGCTCAGAGGCGGTAAACAGAAATCAACACGATCAAATACGATCGGGTTGATTGACACCCCCTGCGGCATTGCACCAGCAGTTCACAAGAACTACTGGTGCAATGATAAATGCCGACATTATGTGCAGCGGACATGATACGCTACTTCATATCTTGTCCGCTCGCACATTGTTAAATATGCCCCATATATTTGATGTTGATTTTCATGACATCAAAAATTGCATCACAAATAAAATGTTAGATAATTCAGGGTCTGAAAACAACTGCTGGGCGTTGAGGCAGCAGCATCAGCAATAGATATTACTGGTCTAAGAATATAGCCAGTATGTAAGTATGCCCTAAGATAAGATTCAAGCTTCCAAAAGGGTCTTTGAAAGAAGTGCTGACTTCCATAGGAAGTCCATGGCAAGAGTGGAAATTGCCCCATCAACTTTAGGGACCATTTCCCAAAGTTCCAAATTAGTAGTAGGTAAAGGATACAATTTTTAAACCCAGAAGAAGAGTTAAGAGGTACCAGGTTTAGACATTAGAGATCTGGAATAGGAAAAACTTCAGGAATATTAAGAGTAGTTTTAAACACAGAATTCAAACGATTACAAGGTTTATCATCAGGAGTTTTAGGCTCCTCAATCCCTAAAGTAAATAATACTGCCTTTAAAATAGAGTGAATATGTTACATTTTAAACAAGAAAGAAGATTTATCTTTCTCTGATTCTGATGTAGGATCCTCTGAATCAGAGGAATCCCCATCAGTAGAAAATACGTCAGTATGCTGTTGGTCAGTACAAAATTCTCTAGAGTTAGGCAAAAACGTGCTACCCTTTTACGCTTTTGTGAAAGCGTTAAAGCAGTCATGCGGATCTATTTATCCAGCTTGGAACGGAGCTTGATGACCCATGTTTCTGGCGAGCCTACAGGATCACCAGAAACACAAGTTATGAATCAGCGGTCTAAAGACTGCTGGTCCATAACCTGTCCGCCTGCTCTGAGGCGGCGGACAGATTTCAACCCGATCGAATACGATCAGGTTGATTAACACCCCCTGCTAGCGGCCGATTGGTCGCATATCTGCAGGGGGCGGTATTGCACCAGCAGTTCACAAGAACTGCCGGTGCAATGATAAATGCCGACAGCGTACACTGTCGGCTTTTATCTATGTGCAGCGGACATGGTTCACTATAGCGGATCATGTCCGTCCACACAATGATAAATGGGGGCCATGGCCTTTGCTATGGCTGCTGCAACAAAATCATTTGTTGCTGCTGGAATGCCTTCTACATTAGACTGAGATGGAAAAACAGTGGATGCATTTGTACTCATAGAAATATTGTCAGAATGCAATAAAACATTAATACAGGAGCCACATAATTAAGCTGAAGAAATCAGTTCAGCTTTTTTACAATAAACACACTTAGCTTTCGTAGAACCGTGTTTAGGTAGCTCAGTTCCTATGGTAACTTCTGGGACTGGATCTGACTGATACATAATTGTAAGCAAAAAAATATAATTAATTGAAGCATGAAAAAAAATTGTATTTTTAAAAATCCTGATAACTTTACCAAGCTTTTGAGGAATGGTAAACAAAACCTACGAACAAAGATTACAATAGCAAAACAAATAGTCATATAAAAAACATCATAATTTTAAATGTTCACTAAAAACAAAAATGATGCATGTAGCCCAATTCAAATAAGAGCGTGGAGCGAAAAAAGGGGCAGGCTTTTATTGGCGAAAACAGCAAGAACATTTTTGGCATGAAAAAAGGTGCGGGATTATGATGCGATATCAGGCGTTATTAAAAAGGCGTTTATGGCATGCACGATCATGCGCGTGTTTTGAAATGTACTCCACAAATGGAGGTAAGTACAAAATATGGGCCCCCTTATTCGTCAATAAATATAATTTTATCTGTTTTGCTAAAATGTAAAGTGTCAGTCCCATAGGCATGGTATATATAAGTATGTAACAATAAACTTAATTAAAAGTGCCCAATCCATAGCTAAGAGTGTCGTAATAGAAAATGTCATACTTTCTTTAAGACACCCATACACACATAGCAGACAGCCAAACCAGTACTGAAACATAACAGCAGAGGTTATGGTAGAGGAGTGTAATGTTGATCTGTAAAGGGAGGCAGGAGATGAATCACTGTGACCAAATTTACAGAGAGCCTTATGAAAATTTTTCACATAGAAGAAAACTTGGTGTCATCAGGCAATACTCCCTTCACTTCCCTCTAACAAGCACTGTATTCTGAGGGGAATTGGGCTTCCGTGTGCTTAGAAGCACCTGTCATAGAAGAAATCAAGCACATCATGCTTTACCACCTCCTAAAGAGGCAAAGTTTTTTAAACTGAGGTAAGAGTGAGGTGGGCGGGGTATTTATAGGCTTTTGAGGTTTGGAAAACTTTGCCTCCTCCTGGTAGGAATGTATATCCCAATTGTAACAACGCATGGACTCTTGTCACCTATATGAAAGAAATTAGGGGCTAGATTACAAGTGGAGTGTTATTTAGCCCTTTTCACTAGAGCACTAATTGTTCTAGTAGTAAACTTTTTGAGCGTGTTGGGTTGTGCTGGTATTACGAGTTGAAAGTAAAAAGTTATTGTGCTTGCGCTAACCCAACGTGTGCAAAAAGACGAAATTACAATATCGCGCTTGTGATCTCCTATTCCCCCATAGAAGTCAATAGAGAAAAAAAAGTGGAAAAAAAACTAATACCCCACTCTCATGCTTACCTGATCGCATATTCTCATGTGCGCTAACCCAACATGAAAATATAAATATTTAACATTCCAATGTTCTGCACATTTATTCACAAATACATATTTCTATATATATATGATGGTATTTTGGTACAATATATACCTATATACAGAATATATATATATATATATATATATATATATATATAGGTATAGATATATACAGATATATACTGTATATAGGAATATCTATTTAGAATCACTTAGAACATATTCTGCTCTGTGCAGAACATTAGAAGGTGAAATATTTACAGTAAATACACAGTATAACACTTTATTAAATATAAATATTACATAAATATGCTTTTTACATGTTTTCATTTACTTATCTTCAAAGGGCTCCAATGCACGTGTATATATATGTGTACATATGTGTTTATATGTGTATTTATGTCAGTAATTACATATATACACACATAAATACATAAATATATATGTACACATATATAGACATATCTATATACATACATAAACATATTTAGACATGTATATGTATGTATTTCAATGTTAAAGCCCTTTGTCTGCCTTTATAACACTTAAGACCTAATATCTTTGAGCTCATAACTTTTGTGTGCAACATTTCTTTTGAATACATTTTTATTAGACAGTGTTATTATGAGTGTAACTGTACTGTGTAATGTATTTTTGTATGTGTTTTGTAACACTTTTAAGTTTTGCGAAACAGTTAACCAGAGGTCTGAGGACACTGTAATCATTCAAGCATAAATCCCGATTGTGCTCAAGCGATCGCGTTTACTTTAAATTTCTAATACCAGTGCAATTTAACCTGCGGACAAACAATTGCGAAAAGCCTGATATCGATTGCTCAAAGATTTGCGCTATACTCGTAATCTGGCCCTAAGTGCATAAATAGTTTAAATATGTTGCCTTTGATAAGTATTTTACTATTTAGGTGTACAGTACACACTTTCTGGATCAGAATTTATATTATAAATATATACACAAAAATAACTTTGTTCATATGTATCACATATCTAAATGTCACCAAATCATTAACAAAATGTAAGTATAATTAACTATAACTTTATATCTTTCTACCAGAACAGCTCAGCAGATTTGGGGCTATCAATCATTCCTGGTCTCCGGAATTATACTTCAGTTAGCGACTTTGCACTCCAAAAAGATCATGTCCCGTTAATTTTGTACATTCTTGAAAATATCGCTGACAACACCATCCAAGAAAACCAGACTTTTAATGTGAAAACCGTCCTGGTACGTTCTCAATAAAGGAATATTTCTCTACAGTATTTTAGTTTTAAACAAATTCCTTTCTTTTACTATGTGTTTAATTTCTTCAAAAGTGTTAAGCCCCCTGTCTATGTTGCACTCCTGGGACACCCCATGCTGATTAGTTATTGGAGAATATCTATGTATGCCTACTTCTTATTTGCTCACAATCTGGAGATTACTGTGTTGAATGGGATTAAACTATAAATTCTGTTTTTTTTTATCAACAACATTATCTATTAGTAAGGTTAAGTATGTCATTGTCAGGGTACCAGGAACCAGACAGAGACATAAAATGCTAAATTAATCACACCTTTATTAAAAAATAACAAACCAAATAACAAGCCAGGAGTCAACGCCAGAGCAGATAGATGAGCTGGGTCAGAAACCAAAGTGAGTAGTCAAACGAGCCAGGGTTAGGAACACGGATATCAGCAAAGTCAGGAACTTGCCAGGGATAAGGAACCAGGAGGGATGTCAAACAAGCCAGATATACGCAGAGACAGGAACACAAAAACTCACAGAGAGATCAGAGACAACGCAAGGACAATGGCAAACAGGACTGAGGCAGTTAAATAGGGAGTGATGACATCATCATTCTGGGACTGCAACTTTTCTCTTTCTGATGATGTTCTCCAGTTAGGCCATAAGAGGGAGCCTGGGAGTAGTGAGCAGCATTACACACTCTGCTACAGGCAAGGGGAGATGACAGGTAAGTCTAAAATGGCAGATAATATAAAAAACAGCAACTAACTATTGAAGTTAGGATGAAATCCTGACAGTTATTACTGTTCTCTTCAAGTTCCCTATTAGGTCCTGATGCTTCTCTGATTTCATTGAAACGTTATTAGTGAGTTCTGTATTTAAAGTTAATATATAAATAAGGTTCTCATATGTCAGGGAATGCAAATGACAGCTATCATGTAGGTTCTTATATTTCATACACTGATGTTTAGAGGGAAGTTTTTAGTGTTATAAAAACATCATGTGATCCACATATTTCATATAATGATATCAATAAGTGTCACATTTTTTTTACAATGTTATAAAAGACAGCTAGGAACTATAACCCTGGTCCCTACATTAGATAGGTACCAGTGTTGTAGCCCATTAAACCTAGCAATGACCTGCAACCTCCACAAATTAACTTTAGCCTCCCCCCATTATAATGATCCATGTTTGCCACTGATCCTACTTCAAGCTAATATTAACCCTAACCATGATTTTGTCCTACTGCAATTAACCATTACAATCCTCCCACAGGAAACACCTAAACCCCTACCCAACATGTCCTTAAAATTAAAAGAATTCTTTTAAATATAAATGGAATTAGAATTAGAATTTCATTACCTGAATACTCATCAGCCTTTAGCCTAAAGGCCCTGCTTCCATAGTCCCTTGCTGGGTTTTGTTTGCCTCTTTCAGCTGCTCCGCCCCTCCTATAGCACTGTGGTAGTTTGCATCCATACAATCTGGAACCACTTTGCAGAGATAGATTCATTGTATGCAAACAACAACAAACCCTCAATAGGGTGAAAATATGGTGACTGTAATAATGTTTCTGGAAACTAAACACTCAGTATGTTGAGAAAGAATTTCCACAAAGGTACCATGGATATAAATAGCAGAAATAAATAGGAAACAGATAAAGTAAAGCCAAAGTTGGCACTTTGATTTTACTTAAAGGACCATTAAACACAGAAGAACTGTATAATCCACAATAAAAAGACAATGCAATAGCACTTAATCTGAATTTCAAATTATTAGATTTTATTTTCTGAGAATTTCTGAGGGTTTTAATTTTGATGCCTACTGTATCATGTGACAGCCATCAGCCAATTACAGACAGTAAACTCTTGCACATGCTCAGTACACAATATAAAAACAATGAGAAAAAATTGATACTGGAAGTAAACTGGTAGGTTGTTTAAAACGGCATGCTCTGTCTGAATCATGACAGTTTAATTTTGACTTTAGTGTCCCTTTAAGTGAGACTATGCAGTTTAAGCTCAACAAGTTGTAGGCCAGAAGCCTGATGGATAATTAGCTGGTGTTATATAAAGTTGAAGCATAAAGAGGATGCCACAGAGAAGCAAAGTTTGTGACAGTAGAGGTCCAATTTTGAAGTAGAGGAGTTTTAACAAACAAGTGTATCTAACATTAGTCAATTCAAACAGCAGAATGCACAGGGGGTTAAACATAATGCAGAGTAGTTGAAACAAACAAGCCAGGATCTATATATTTAGTTAATCCAAACAGCAGCATGCACAGGGGGTTAAACATAATGCAGAGTGGTGCAAACAGCATCATACACAAGATTTTTATGTAATGCAAAGTAGTTGAACCAAACCAGAGCTCCTACCTTTTAAGAAAGTTCTTGATGCAATGCAAGAGGGTTTACAAAGCAAGGGGAAGCCAATAAGGAGGCCACGTCGGAAGCCAGGAAGTCAAGCAGGATAGGCACAGGTAATTGATAGAATATCTAATTGCTCACCGAGGCCTAGATTAGGGATTTAATATTCTAATTGCTAATGAGAGGTGTGACTTCAGGGGCAAGGATAACATGCTCAGAACTTTAAATATCTAAGCTACAAGAAAAACCTTTTGATGACCCAGTAAGATAAGAATCAGACTAGGGACCAGTAGTTCTGGGTTCCATCCCTGGCATACTCATGACATATCATGATTAGATATTGACACTAACTAAGCAAAACTGAAGAGAGGTGGGCCCCACAGTCAAAAACTAAAACCACCCTTTCTTGTGTTTGCTTCAATAGATTGTGGTGGGATCATGGTAGCAGTTAGGAATCATTTTGCTGATGATGGGTTGAGGTTAGGATTGCTAGGCCAGATTTGCTGTTGGAGAGTTGCGCCTGCAGTGGATATGGATAAATGCAGTGGGAGAAGTTGGGGTTTTACTTGATTGAGGTAGTGGGATTAGCTCAATATATTTCTGCTTCTCTGTATTGAGATCTAACTGCATAGATAAGTCAGGGTTTGTTTGTTAAAATGGTCTGCAAGCGCAGTACTGACCCAGAAAACTACTCTGGCTTATTAACCCCTGGCTTGTTTCCTACTTTGATTCTGCTGTCCTGTCTCTCCAGTTGTGACATTTTCTACTGTTGTCCTTCTCATTCACCCTGTCAGAACCCTGTGGAGCCCTGCTGATGCATCCTACATCCTACCCAAACTACCAGCCCCCGTGTATACATCCTCTTCCACTGTTCTATCACATTCCAGGTTATTTTTTGAAGAGGTGCAAGTAAAGGTGTGCTATTAGCTGAAACTGGGTGGCAAAACATAAAGGGCTAGATTACGAGTGAAGCACAAAATTGCATGGAAGCTTTGCACTCACGAGAGTCCGTTTCCATAGGCTCCAATGGGAGCCTCGTTTTCATGCCGATAGTCACAGCAGAGAACCTAGCGCAGCGAAGGGGGTAAGTTGTGCACCGATAGGCAGCAAAGTTTAAATATATATGAATGTATACATATATATTTATGTGTTTATATGTGTATATACATGTCAGTATATTTATGAAAATCTTAGTAGTGCTATCCAAATAATATATATAAGTTTATGGCAGGGTTATAAACACAATACAAAGAAATAGAAACCCTTATCAACCATGCACCTACTAGACCATACAATTAATATAAATATCTGAATTCTTTTATTTAGTTAATATCCATAAACATATTGAACTATATTTGCAGTAAAAGGAAACTAAATAAAAGTTTATATGCGTTAAAACCAACTCTTAAGATATGCTATCCTTCTTACAAAACCCAGAAAAATATACCTTCACAATTCAGCCTTTTATTTATTTAACACAATGGGACTAAAAACCTTTAACATCCAAGCAATACAATTCTAAACAGTGTTTATAAAACAATAGGATAATATATATATTCTGCTATTTAACTGCAATTTATCCTAATACAAAATTAACTGACAATATCAGAAACTTGCATAGATGAGTTACTTGGTCAATCAGACGCAGATTTAAACAATATATATATAGGCTGTGAAATGCTAACTAAAACACACTGTTTCTTTAAATCTATTAAATACAAATTGACTATGCATATAACTTATCTTACAAAACCTTGAATACGTTACCAAAGTAAAAAGCAGTCGATATCCAATATTTCTTGGTAGGAATTATTTTACCTCAGATCACCAATAAGTGTATATCGCAATCAATGAGAAGGGTAGATTAGCTTTGCTCAAGTAAAGTGGTATCTCACACCATGCGGGAACCAGTTACAAGTTTTAGCTTCAGCAGAAAATCTGTCCCTTTCTCTCCATTGCATTCACTTTTTATTTGGTTTTCCCATCACTGGTAAATTGTGGGTGGCCCTGCGGGAGCTGACCTTCCCATTGGTTATCTGGGAAGTCTAAATCGGATTGGCCCTTGGAAATTTCATTTTTAACAACCAGAGAGAACCTTCTGGCTGTAGTTCTCGCAACATAACACCAGGTGGCAGCAGACGTACAAACAAACAAATACAACAAGACCATCTCTAACATTTTTAAGCAAGTTAAAAAAAAAATTTCTTTCATAAAATGGTTATTTAATCAGATCACACTCTCTGCATTAATCATATATAACCCCAATTACAGATGGTTAATATTAGGTTATTTTTTCTGATTATTCTGATACCAAATATGTTATATTATTAATATTTTATTTTATTTAGGTAATTTAATACTGCTAATTATTAGTTTAAAATGCATTACAATGTTATCGGTATCCTGGCATTTATATGTGAATAATAGCTTATTTTTAATTCAGTATTGTACTGTATTCCAAGTGAATCCTGTCTATGTAGATCTGAAATAAAAATAAATGTTAATAATCACTTCTCTTCAGGTCCATAAACATCTATTCATGTTCTTAAACACACAGAGGCTAAGATATTCATGCTTTCAAAACATACACATACATATACACACATATATACATATATATATATATATATATATATATATATATATATATATATACATCTCATATCCATTAAAATATATACAGTTGTTTTGAAATCATAATGTAAGTCATGGGCCTTCACTGTATTATCCTAACATTCTAACTTTTCAGTAACTTCAGTTGCCAGACTTTTTGTCTCATACTCACCACATGGGGTCAATCCACGAGTAGTTGTAAAAGTCTTAATGCAGCATATTTCCTGTTTAGCTAGTAGTGCAGATGTGTATTTGATGTTTAAGGATGATTAACACCTATGTGTATAAAAGCGGTTTCTCTATGATTTTGATCAGTTCCAAGATGGGTATTTCAGACATTTCGTCTCCATATATTTTGTGTCGTGTTACCTATCTGACAATCTATCCTCTTAATTTGCCTTTTATGACTCATCCTGTTCTCTTTCAAAATTACTTCCCCCAACATTCCTCTAAGTGACTGTTCTGAAATTTGGCAGGCCAAATGTTCCATTGTCTCCCCCTGTGTGTTCAGCATAATTTTACATAATGAATGTGGGAGATCTCTTAGGAACAAACCTTTGTCTACAGACCATGTTCATATCCACAGATCTATTAAATAAAGACAAATATACCTCTATATATTATTTAATAATATTTCAAATACCTTGACATAAATCCCCCTTTCCAATTCAAAAATATGTAGGACACATGTATTTGAATTGGATCAAAGTTAGTGGTATTTGGTGAGGATGTTGACCGTACATCTCCTAGACAGTCTCTTATGTAGAAAGTTTGTTATTTTGAGCCTTCATGTTTATCAGTTGGGCACCTTTAAACTACAGTATGTCTTTAGTTCATTTGGGGATGTGACACTTCATTCTCCCTCTATGACTTGTAGTTGGGATCTGGGATGACACGCTCGCAATTGATTGATATGGACCCATTTATCTATGAAACCTTCATTTTTGGGGATCCGTATTTTATAGGCCACTGGAGATATTTTGTCAGTAATGACAAAAGGACCTTTCCATGAGGGAAGAAATTTCTTCTCCCTAACCTGATCTCTTCCAAAGTTATAAAGATAAACTTTATCATTTATTTCATATTCCTTTTTGGATGTTTTGAGATCATAATAGGTTTTAGTGGCAGTTGCGGCTCTTTCTAAATTCCTTTGAGCAAATGCAAAGGCATGTTGCAGGTGTCTCCTTAGGTTTTCCACATATTGATGTGTATTGGCAGCGTTTATCAAATTTTGGTCTGATGTACGGTACAGCAGATGCTGAGGTAGAACCATTCTTCTACCAGTCATCAGTTCAAAAGGTGACATCTTGGTAGCACTACTTGGAGTTGCTCTTAATGCCATTAAGACTAGAGGTAGTTTTACATCCCAGTCTTTACCTGTCTCACTCACAAACTTTTTGAGGATTTTAACAATGGACTGGTTGTAACGCTCTACACCACCACTTGAGGCAGCTCTATAAGCAATATGGAGCTTTCTTTTAACCCCTAGTATTTTCCACATTTTTGTCATCACTTCGCTAGTGAAGTGGGTCCCCCGATCTGACTCGATTCTTTGGGGCAGACCAAATCTGGAAAATATATGGTTGATGAGCAATGCTGCACATGTTTCAGCACTATTGTTAGGTGCACTAATGCACTCTACCCATTTAGTGAACAGGCATGTCACTGTTAACATGTACTTGTTACCTCTTGATGACCTTGTTACCGGACCAATAAAATCAATTTGTATATCTGACCATGGCATTACCATCCCCCTTTTCTGCAATGGCGCTCTATGTGTTGGTGCAGTGGGTTGGAACTGTGGGCAGATTAAACACCCTTGACAGTAGGTTTGAACATCTTTCAACATGTGTGGCCAAAAAGCATAATCACGTAATATTTCATACGTGAGTTTGGCACCACGATGACCAGATGTGGGAGCATCATGGGCATGTTGAAGCATTAGACCTCTGAACTTGGTGGGTACTACCCACTGCTGGATGCCAGTTTTGGAGGTTCTAATTAACAAACCATCCTGTAATTTGAATTGTGATTTAGATTTTATTAAGATTCTCAGATCTTCTTTGCCAATACAATCATCTTTTGAGATGGGGTTGCTTTCAGGATCTTCTATGTGTTTATAGAAGATGCCTACAATGGGGTCTTCTTTTTGACTAGTGATCAGGTCCTCACTAGGAGAATCCTGACTCCATTGTACCAAGTTAGGCTCACTCTGTTGTTTTGCCTGGTTTCTGGTAATGGCTTCTACCTGAATTGCACCCATTAAGTGGTCAATATTAAGGAGTTCTCCAGTTATGGCTCCTTGTTTGGCTAATGAATCCGCAAGGTCATTGCCTTCCTTATCAGGACCTAGAACTCTGGAATGACCCTTGGTCTTTTTCCAGTGTATGGTTAAATCATTGGATACTACCAGATTATCAATCTCGCAGAACAACTTGCCATGCTTGACTGGTTTGTTATTGCTTTTCTGCATGCCATTTCTTTTCCAAGTTGGCAGGTATTCAACAAAACTGTCACGCACATAATTTGAGTCAGTTATGATCACAAATTCATGAATACCATGTTCAATAGCCATTTCAATGGTTTTGAAAACAGCAGTTAGTTCTGCAACTTGACTGGATCTTGGCCCAATGTTGAAACCTACAGATATATTTGAGACTCCATTTGTCCAAGTTATACCAATGCCAGCGACTAATCTGCGCTCACTATCAATAGTGGCGTGGTAAGAACAACCATCAACATACACCCAAGGTAATGTTTGACAATGGTCCTCATTGTATATTTTATATGGGGAAAGCAATTGTTCCTCCAGAAAATCATCTTCTGATAATTCTTCCCCAGGATCTCTAGCAGTACAGTCGTGGAGCTCAGCAAGCCCTTGTGCGACTGGATTCTTTTTATTCTGTTTGTAGCGAATTTCTAAGGGCCAGCCTTGTAAGGAAAGAGTCCACGCTGTTATGCGGCTATTAGACAGATTCCCATCTCTTATTCTCTCACTTTGCAAATATAGCAAAGGCTGGTGGGCCGTTTCTACAATAATTTTCTCGCCCTGTATATAGCTGCGGAAATTTTGTAGAGCCCATACAGTAGATAAGAGGGCTTTTTCGCAATCGTTAAACTTTATTTCTACTGGGGATAGATTTTTGCTCGCATAAGCAATGGCTTTGTTCAAATTATCCTGCTTTTGGTATAACACAGCACTCATGCTTACATCTGTGTACCCTGTTTCTAAGAAGAAAGGTTTACCACCTTCAGGGTACGCTAAGCAAGGTGCTTGAGTGAGTTTTCTCTTCAGCTCTCTGATGGCTGTCTCTTGAGACTCACTCCAGTGCCATTTCACATCTTTCTTTAGAAGAAGTAGTAGTGGTTTAGCTAATTCCGCATAATTATCAATGAATTTGCGAGAATAATTTGTCATACCCAGGAATGATCTCAATTCCTTTAAGTTAGTTGGGTTTTTAGAATTCACTATAGCTTCCACCTTTTTCTTTTGGGGATTTAATCCTTCAGAGGTAACTTCATGTCCCAAGAAGTTTACACGAGTGCGGCACCATTGAGCTTTTTGCAGGGATAATTTGACACCTGCCCTTTTAAGTTGGCTGAGGACGTGTTTAAGTTCTGTGATGTGTTTTTCAAAGTCTGTGCTTTTGATTAAAACATCATCAACATAAGATAAGGTCCCCCTTTCCAGTGCGTCAGGCATAGCCTTATGCATGAATACAGCAAATTCATGTCCAGAATTTATGTATCCAAATGGAAGTCTCTGGAATGCATATTGGACCTTTTGGAAAGAGAATGCCAGCTTATATTGGTCCTCTTCATGTACCTTTATGGTCCAATATCCCTGTGCACAATCAATGGCAGTGAATATTTTGGATCCCTGCATTTGTGCTAGGCACTGGTCAATGTATGGTACAGGCCAGCCAGACATGTATACTCGTTTGTTTAGCTGTCTTAAGTCAGCACACAAACGCCATTGTCCATTGGGCTTAAGGACACCTAGAATAGGATTATTATAAGAGCTGTGCACCTGTCTGATAATACCTCTTTCTTCCAAATTCCTTATGATCTCTGCAAGAGAATCATATGAGGCTAAGGGAAGTCTGTATTGTTTGACAAATACAGGTGGCGCATTAGGATCTGTTTGTATTCTTGCAATGTGCAAGTCTGTAGTACCACAGTCATAAGAATCCTTAGCGAAAATATCCTTGTATTCCATTAGGAGTTCTCGCAGCTGTTGGCGTTCGTCATCGCTGGAACAGCCATTAGCTAAGGATATTTGCTCTTCGACTATTTGCTGAAATCCTGGAAATATTTCAGGCTGTCCTATTTCATAGGCTTCTTCCAATCTAGAGGTGAGGTCCCCTTGATTATAATTTACATTGCTCCCATGATTCTGGGTATTGGGGTAATCTTGCTGTTTGATTGGCTGATCAAACACTAGAGAGGCTTCTTCAATTTTACAGATGCCTTCCTCTGAGCTGAAGGGATAAATAGATTGAACATTAAATAGACCCTCTGGCATGGATGCAAAGGATTGTTCTATTAATTGTTCTTCAGTTAGGTATCCTTCAGGTATTAGCCTAATTACATTATTCTGGAATCCAAAAGTGTAATAACTTGATTCCAGTGCATATCCTATGGTAGTTCCCTTGGATAAGGTTATATCCTGTGGGGTCATGTTATGTACAATAATATGTATTGGAACAGTTCCAATATTCACCATAGGAGTGTAAGTCACTGTGACACCCAGATTTTGTATTCTATGGGAGAGGCAAATCAGTGTTTCAGAAGTTTTTAATTTCTGACCTCTCTTTACCTGTAAGGGTAAAAGAAATTTATCAGCCCCAGCAGGAATTATAACATCGCTAGATACCTGCATATTCACAGCATATGGCAATTGCTGGTTTGATTTCAGGGCTGCATTTTCATCCTGAAATACTTCAGGGTCCCCCTTTAACCTGCTCCAGAGGCAAGAATTAATCAAATCTATTTGTATGGCATATCTATGTAAGATATCATTGCCAATGTATATTTGATTATTGGGAGTATTTAAAACTAAAAACAGGTGCTTCACTGACTTATTACCAATAGAGATAGATAATAAGCACTTAGCTGTGATGTTATAGCTTTCAGACCTGTCATCCAGGCCGTTGACGCAGTGGTCTTGGGGAGAAAGATATTTAATCACTTTAGGTTCAGCTATTTGCGTTAATAAACCTTCGCTTATATAGCTAGCTTCCTGTTTTAAGTTTATTTTAGCATACTCGGTTTTACCAAGGTCATGCACTTGTATAGGGATAAATAGATCCTCTTTAACTCTCTCAATCCCTGTGAGGTATTGAGTGTGGCCTCCCCCCTTAGGGATTTTATAATCCCCCTTGTGGAGTGATATGGTTAATACATCGCTATCTAGGGAAATATTCGCTATCTTTCCAGGCGATATTTTAAAAGTATTACCATCAGAGCCACTAAAAGGAGTCTGATCATCTATTTGCAGAATAGTGATTTCAGGTGTAGAGTTATTCCTGAAATGAATCTCCACAGCATCTGGTTTCTCTTCCACCACGTGACAGCTGTGTCGGGTGCGAGATATACCAGATTTTTCATAATTGATAGGCCGTTTAACTTGCGACCAAATTACATTATTTATGCAATCAATTATGGTGCTTAATCGTTTCAGGAGATCACTACCAATAATTAAACGATCAGTTGGCAGATCCACTATAATGACAGGGTGTCTTATGACCCTGTTCCCCAATTTAAATTTTAACCAGGCAGTACCGTAGACTTTTAGGGAGTCACCCCCAACACCTATTAGAGAACCGTCAAATTCTCTTATTTTGGGTTTGTGGGGTGTTAGCTCATTTAGCTGTGTGTAGTACCTGTGGGATAAGATAGTTGCCTGTGACCCAGTGTCAATTAATCCCCTGATAGGGTTGGAGACTGAATCTTGCAGCTCAACTAGTACATAATATCTTCCTGTAGTTTCTATCATTTCACACATAAAATTTGCATTCTTGTACATCTGTGGGCTTCGCCACGTTTTACCTGGATCCGCTGTGTCATTCGATGCAGAGGAAATTTCATACCTACCTGTTTCCCCTATGACAAGGTCAGCTGGGTTCTTGTGTACTGCATCTGTGGAAATAATGTTAAGAGAACACTGCAGAGGAAAAGTTTGGTTAATTTTTCCCGGCTGATGTCGCTCATTGTCACAGCTAATTTGTCCGTTTCCGGTCTGTGGGGAGATAACATGATTAGTATCATTGATATTTATTACTACATTTTGTATATCTCTCCCCTCCCCTTCAGGTGATACTGCAGTATTTATGACTGTGCCTGTGGTCCACTGCTGACCACTGGCTGTACCCCTAAAAAAGTATTGTTCGGTTGCTGAGCCGTAGATTTTTGACTCATATTAGCGATTTGTTCGCTCAACCGATTTAATTGGGTAAACAGCATATCTACCTGATTGTACAAGTTACCTCTACCCCTGGGCCTATCTCTTGGTGCCCCATTGTACTGATTCCTGGACCATTGGGTTCCCTCAGAATCAGGGCCACTATTTCTATTCTGGCGTGGTTGCCCCTGGGGTTCAGCTTGTTCAGCATTAGTACTTTGGGGAGCATTATATACCTGGGGTGTCTGGTTACCCTGAGAATATCTTCGCCGTCTATTGTATCTACCCTTGCGCGAATACCAATTATTCGGTGAGTATTCTCTTTGTGAGTAATTATTCACCTGATTATGTCCCCCACTTTGGTTATAGTCTCCCTGCGCCTCAACCTGTGTAGGGGGAGGGGCAGAATTAAACCTCTGTGGAGATGGCCTGTTTTGACTGGCCACCTCTGCATAAGTCCTCTTGTTGGACTCCAAATTGAGGGGGCTAGGTGACACCCTAGTTTCTGCCACAATTTTGGGTTTTGACTCCTTTTTAACCCCCTGCTCACTGGACTGCTGAATAGAGTATAACTTCGTACTCTCTTTGATCAGCCATTCCAATGAGCAGTCCTCATCAAAATCTCTAGCTAAGTTGATTTTGATGGGTGTAGGCAATGCTTCAAAAAATAAATTTACAAATTCTGAGCCATCAAATCTGGGATTATCTTCAGCCATACTGTACGCATTTTTCAATACAGAAAGGAATTCGACTGGACTCTGATTCGCACGACACTTTAAACCATATACCGCTATTTTTGCGGCAGTTTTAGTGCGATATTGCCCGAATTCTTTTCTGCATTGTTGTTTTACCCCATTCCAGGAATGAATATTCATATCCTTTAGTGAAGCAAAGAATTTGTGATGCTTACTGTCAAATACCCAAGGCAGAAATTCAATTTTCAATTTCTCACTTGTAACATTCATTATAGCTAACGCATTTTCAAAAGCCTGTAAATGATCAATTACAGATGTTGTTCCCTTATTGGAGAATATAGGTACTGCGCGTTGTACAAAGGTGATTATTTTATGTGAATCATAGACTTTATCAGACTTATTTTGGGATTCTCTGTTAGAGTTTCCCTCCCCTGCATCAGCTGCGCTACAGCTGTCCTCTGGATTTACATCCTGAGGGGATTGCCTATTTGGGAAATCTATTTCTGACCCGTTAGGGGTCATTTGTCTATGTTGTTCTATATATTTTCGTACCTCGTCCCTGACGCGTTCGCTAAAGGAGTTAGCATTATCTGTATTATTCTCATTGCTAATATAGGGGTTTTCATTATGGCGATATGACCTTTTTAAATCGCTTAATTCTCTCTGGCTTTGCGCAAGCTGTTTATTTAAATCTTGTATCTGCGCGATTAAGTCCATATTGTGCTTATCTAAGGTGGCTAGGTTTTGGGCAAATTCATCCATTTTATTTTTGGCTATTTTTAAACCCTCTTCGCGTCTGCGCGAGGAACGAATACTATTTTCTAGCTCCTGTATTCGCAATCGTTTGTCTGTGACACAAAACGACATTTCGTCAATTATGCATATTAAAAGGAGCCAGGATTTTAGTATTAGTTCTTCTCGCTTTTTGGGATCTTTGCATTGATTAATCATTAATAATTCCTGGAAGAATTCATTCTCTTCATTCCACATATTATTATTAACGGTAATATTTTTAGCCCTAGTTTCAAGCATATCCATAAAATCATTTAATTCACCCGCAATATTAAACTTCCCTTTAAGGTAACTTAAGATATCTTTCTTAAGGACCTGACCTTTAGTAATAGGTATGGTTATGGGACCAATTTCATTGCTATGTATAGAATTAAATGAGTCACTTCTGGCTACAGACATTATTGTATTGGTTTAGTATTTATTTAACTAAAATGCTAATACAATTTTTGCCAATAAAAAGAGAGAAAAATGTTATATTTCAAAAAAAAAATTATTAATTTTGAAATATGAAAAATTAATATTCCGAAATATGAAAAATTAATATTTTTGATTAATTTTGAAATATGAAAAATTAATATTTTTATTAATTTTTCAAAATTAATCTTTAATAATATTTCAAGATATTAATGTCAATCTCGAAATATGAAAATTAATATTTCAACTTTTCACAAAAAAAAAATTATATCTTCAAAATATTAATATCGAAATATGAATTTTTTTTTTTTTTTTTTCTCTTTTATAATAATTTCTATTTACTTACAAATATATTATATCAAATATGATGGAATATTAATAAATCTCAGAACAGTGCCTCCAATTATTATGTCAGTATATTTATGAAAATCTTAGTAGTGCTATCCAAATAATATATATAAGTTTATGGCAGGGTTATAAACACAATACAAAGAAATAGAAACCCTTATCAACCATGCACCTACTAGACCATACAATTAATATAAATATCTGAATTCTTTTATTTAGTTAATATCCATAAACATATTGAACTATATTTGCAGTAAAAGGAAACTAAATAAAAGTTTATATGCGTTAAAACCAACTCTTAAGATATGCTATCCTTCTTACAAAACCCAGAAAAATATACCTTCACAATTCAGCCTTTTATTTATTTAACACAATGGGACTAAAAACCTTTAACATCCAAGCAATACAATTCTAAACAGTGTTTATAAAACAATAGGATAATATATATATTCTGCTATTTAACTGCAATTTATCCTAATACAAAATTAACTGACAATATCAGAAACTTGCATAGATGAGTTACTTGGTCAATCAGACGCAGATTTAAACAATATATATATAGGCTGTGAAATGCTAACTAAAACACACTGTTTCTTTAAATCTATTAAATACAAATTGACTATGCATATAACTTATCTTACAAAACCTTGAATACGTTACCAAAGTAAAAAGCAGTCGATATCCAATATTTCTTGGTAGGAATTATTTTACCTCAGATCACCAATAAGTGTATATCGCAATCAATGAGAAGGGTAGATTAGCTTTGCTCAAGTAAAGTGGTATCTCACACCATGCGGGAACCAGTTACAAGTTTTAGCTTCAGCAGAAAATCTGTCCCTTTCTCTCCATTGCATTCACTTTTTATTTGGTTTTCCCATCACTGGTAAATTGTGGGTGGCCCTGCGGGAGCTGACCTTCCCATTGGTTATCTGGGAAGTCTAAATCGGATTGGCCCTTGGAAATTTCATTTTTAACAACCAGAGAGAACCTTCTGGCTGTAGTTCTCGCAACATAACACCAGGTGGCAGCAGACGTACAAACAAACAAATACAACAAGACCATCTCTAACATTTTTAAGCAAGTTAAAAAAAAAATTTCTTTCATAAAATGGTTATTTAATCAGATCACACTCTCTGCATTAATCATATATAACCCCAATTACAGATGGTTAATATTAGGTTATTTTTTCTGATTATTCTGATACCAAATATGTTATATTATTAATATTTTATTTTATTTAGGTAATTTAATACTGCTAATTATTAGTTTAAAATGCATTACAATGTTATCGGTATCCTGGCATTTATATGTGAATAATAGCTTATTTTTAATTCAGTATTGTACTGTATTCCAAGTGAATCCTGTCTATGTAGATCTGAAATAAAAATAAATGTTAATAATCACTTCTCTTCAGGTCCATAAACATCTATTCATGTTCTTAAACACACAGAGGCTAAGATATTCATGCTTTCAAAACATACACATACATATACACACATATATACATATATATATATATATATATATATATATATACATCTCATATCCATTAAAATATATACAGTTGTTTTGAAATCATAATGTAAGTCATGGGCCTTCACTGTATTATCCTAACATTCTAACTTTTCAGTAACTTCAGTTGCCAGACTTTTTGTCTCATACTCACCACATGGGGTCAATCCACGAGTAGTTGTAAAAGTCTTAATGCAGCATATTTCCTGTTTAGCTAGTAGTGCAGATGTGTATTTGATGTTTAAGGATGATTAACACCTATGTGTATAAAAGCGGTTTCTCTATGATTTTGATCAGTTCCAAGATGGGTATTTCAGACATTTCGTCTCCATATATTTTGTGTGGTGTTACCTATCTGACAATCTATCCTCTTAATTTGCCTTTTATGACTCATCCTGTTCTCTTTCAAAATTACTTCCCCCAACATTCCTCTAAGTGACTGTTCTGAAATTTGGCAGGCCAAATGTTCCATTGTCTCCCCCTGTGTGTTCAGCATAATTTTACATAATGAATGTGGGAGATCTCTTAGGAACAAACCTTTGTCTACAGACCATGTTCATATCCACAGATCTATTAAATAAAGACAAATATACCTCTATATATTATTTAATAATATTTCAAATACCTTGACATACATATATATTTATGTGTTTATATGTGTATATACATATATATTTATGTGTTTATATGTGTATATACATATATATTTATGTGTTACTATGTGTATATACATATATATTTATGTGTTACTATGTGTATATACATATATATTTATGTGTTACTATGTGTATATACATATATATTTATGTGTTACTATGTGTATATACATTTATATTTATGTGTTACTATGTGTATATACATATATACAGGGAGTGCAGAATTATTAGGCAAGTTGTATTTTTGAGGATTAATTTTATTATTGAACAACAACCATGTTCTCAATGAACCCAAAAAACTCATTAATATCAAAGCTGAATAGTTTTGGAAGTAGTTTTTAGTTTGTTTTTAGTTATAGCTATTTTAGGGGGATATCTGTGTGTGCAGGTGACTATTACTGTGCATAATTATTAGGCAACTTAACAAAAAACAAATATATACCCATTTCAATTATTTATTTTTACCAGTGAAACCAATATAACATCTCAACATTCACAAATATACATTTCTGACATTCAAAAACAAAACAAAAACAAATCAGTGACCAATATAGCCACCTTTCTTTGCAAGGACACTCAAAAGCCTGCCATCCATGGATTCTGTCAGTGTTTTGATCTGTTCACCATCAACATTGCGTGCAGCAGCAACGACAGCCTCCCAGACACTGTTCAGAGAGGTGTACTGTTTTCCCTCCTTGTAAATAACACATTTGATGATGGACCACAGGTTCTCAATGGGGTTCAGATCAGGTGAACAAGGAGGCCATGTCATTAGATTTTCTTCTTTTATACCCTTTCTTGCCAGCCACGCTGTGGAGTACTTGGACGCGTGTGATGGAGCATTGTCCTTTATGAAAATCATGTTTTTCTTGAAGGATGCAGACTTCTTCCTGTACCACTGCTTGAAGAATTTGTCTTCCAGAAACTGGCAGTAGGACTGGGAGTTGAGCTTGACTCCATCCTCAACCCGAAAAGGCCCCACAAGCTCATCTTTGATGATACCAGCCCAAACCAGTACTCCACCTCCACCTTGCTGGCGTCTGAGTCGGACTGGAGCTCTCTGCCCTTTACCAATCCAGCCACGGGCCCATCCATCGGGCCCATCAAGACTCACTCTCATTTCATCAGTCCATAAAACCTTAGAAAAATCAGTCTTGAGATATTTCTTGGCCCAGTCTTGCCGTTTCAGCTTGTGTGTCTTGTTCAGTGGTGGTCGTCTTTCAGCCTTTCTTACCTTGGCCATGTCTCTGAGTATTGCACACCTTGTGCTTTTGGGCACTCCAGTGATGTTGCAGCTCTGAAATATGGCCAAACTGGTGGCAAGTGGCATCTTGGCAGCTGCACGCTTGACTTTTCTCAGTTCATGGGCAGTTATTTTGCGCCTTGGTTTTCCACATGCTTCTTGCGACCCTGTTGACTATTTTGAATGAAATGCTTGATTGTTCGATGATCACGCTTCAGAAGCTTTGCAATTTTAAGAGTGCTGCATCCCTCTGCAAGATATCTCACTATTTTTGACTTTTCTGAGCCTGTCAAGTCCTTCTTTTGACTCATTTTGCCAAAGGAAAGGAAGTTGCCTAATAATTATGCACACCTGATATAGGGTGTTGATGTCATTAGACCACACCCCTTCTCATTACAGAGATGCACATCACCTAATATGCTTAATTGGTAGTAGGCTTTCGAGCCTATACAGCTTGGAGTAAGACAACATGCATAAAGAGGATGATGTGGTCAAAATACTCATTTGCCTAATAATTCTGCACTCCCTGTATTTATGTGTTAATATGTGTATATACATATATATTTATGTGTTACTATGTGTATATACATATATATTTATGTGTTACTATGTGTATATACATATATATGTATGTGTTACTATGTGTATATACATATATATTTATGTGTTTATATGTGTATATACATATATATTTATGTGTTACTATGTGTATATACATATATATTTATGTGTTACTATGTGTATATACATATATATTTATGTGTTACTATGTGTATATACATTTATATTTATGTATTAGTATGTGTATATACATATATATTTATGTGTTACTATGTGTATATACATTTATATTTATGTATTAGTATGTGTATATACATATATATTTATGTGTTAATATGTGTATATACATATATATTTATGTGTTTATATGTGTATATACATATATATTTATGTGTTACTATGTGTATATACATATATATTTATGTGTTACTATGTGTATATACATATATATTTATGTGTTACTATGTGTATATACATATATATTTATGTGTTACTATGTGTATATACATTTATATTTATGTATTAGTATGTGTATATACATATATATTTATGTGTTACTATGTGTATATACATATATATTTATGTGTTACTATGTGTATATACATATATATTTATGTGTTACTATGTGTATATACATATATATTTATGTGTTACTATGTGTATATACATATATATTTATGTATTAGTATGTGTATATACATATATATTTATGTGTTACTATGTGTATATACATATATATTTATGTTACTATGTGTATAAACATATATATTTATGTGTTAGTATGTGTATATACATATATATTTATGTGTTATTATGTATATATACATATATATTTATGTGTTACTATGTGTATATACATATATATTTATGTGTTACTATGTATATATACATATATATTTATGTGTTACTACGTGTATATACATATATATTTATGTGTTACTATGTGTATATACATTTATATTTATGTGTTACTATGTGTATATACATATATACAGGGAGTGCAGAATTATTAGGCAAGTTGTATTTTTGAGGATTAATTTTATTATTGAACAACAACCATGTTCTCAATGAACCCAAAAAACTCATTAATATCAAAGCTGAATAGTTTTGGAAGTAGTTTTTAGTTTGTTTTTAGTTATAGCTATTTTAGGGGGATATCTGTGTGTGCAGGTGACTATTACTGTGCATAATTATTAGGCAACTTAACAAAAAACAAATATATACCCATTTCAATTATTTATTTTTACCAGTGAAACCAATATAACATCTCAACATTCACAAATATACATTTCTGACATTCAAAAACAAAACAAAAACAAATCAGTGACCAATATAGCCACCTTTCTTTGCAAGGACACTCAAAAGCCTGCCATCCATGGATTCTGTCAGTGTTTTGATCTGTTCACCATCAACATTGCGTGCAGCAGCAACGACAGCCTCCCAGACACTGTTCAGAGAGGTGTACTGTTTTCCCTCCTTGTAAATCACACATTTGATGATGGACCACAGGTTCTCAATGGGGTTCAGATCAGGTGAACAAGGAGGCCATGTCATTAGATTTTCTTCTTTTATACCCTTTCTTGCCAGCCACGCTGTGGAGTACTTGGACGCGTGTGATGGAGCATTGTCCTTTATGAAAATCATGTTTTTCTTGAAGGATGCAAACTTCTTCCTGTACCACTGCTTGAAGAAGGTGTCTTCCAGAAACTGGCAGTAGGACTGGGAGTTGAGCTTGACTCCATCCTCAACCCGAAAAGGCCCCACAAGCTCATCTTTGATGATACCAGCCCAAACCAGTACTCCACCTCCACCTTGCTGGCGTCTGAGTCGGACTGGAGCTCTCTGCCCTTTACCAATCCAGCCACGGGCCCATCCATCGGGCCCATCAAGACTCACTCTCATTTCATCAGTCCATAAAACCTTAGAAAAATCAGTCTTGAGATATTTCTTGGCCCAGTCTTGCCGTTTCAGCTTGTGTGTCTTGTTCAGTGGTGGTCGTCTTTCAGCCTTTCTTACCTTGGCCATGTCTCTGAGTATTGCACACCTTGTGCTTTTGGGCACTCCAGTGATGTTGCAGCTCTGAAATATGGCCAAACTGGTGGCAAGTGGCATCTTGGCAGCTGCACGCTTGACTTTTCTCAGTTCATGGGCAGTTATTTTGCGCCTTGGTTTTTCCACACGCTTCTTGCGACCCTGTTGACTATTTTGAATGAAATGCTTGATTGTTCGATGATCACGCTTCAGAAGCTTTGCAATTTTAAGTGCTGCATCCCTCTGCAAGATATCTCACTATTTTTGACTTTTCTGAGCCTGTCAAGTCCTTCTTTTGACTCATTTTGCCAAAGGAAAGGAAGTTGCCTAATAATTATGCACACCTGATATAGGGTGTTGATGTCATTAGACCACACCCCTTCTCATTACAGAGATGCACATCACCTAATATGCTTAATTGGTAGTAGGCTTTCGAGCCTATACAGCTTGGAGTAAGACAACATGCATAAAGAGGATGATGTGGTCAAAATACTCATTTGCCTAATAATTCTGCACTCCCTGTATTTATGTGTTAGTATGTGTATATACATATATATTTATGTGTTTATATGTGTATATACATATATATTTATGTGTTATTATGTGTATATACATATATATCTATGTGTTAATATGTGTATATACATATATATTTATGTGTTACTATGTGTATATACATATATATTTATGTGTTACTATGTG
The DNA here is from genome assembly GCF_027579735.1 of Bombina bombina. Lineage (NCBI taxonomy): Eukaryota > Metazoa > Chordata > Amphibia > Anura > Bombinatoridae > Bombina > Bombina bombina. Next base: position 48,647,597 of record NC_069502.1, on the reverse strand, counting down.
TATATACATATATATTTATGTGTTACTATGTGTATATACATATATATTTATGTGTTACTATGTGTATATACATATATATTTATGTGTTACTATGTGTATATACATATATATTTATGTGTTACTATGTGTATAAATATTCAAAGAAAACAATCCCAGCTGCATTAAAACGTTCCTTTAATGATTCTTGGTAAAAAATGGTGATACACAGCAAAACAGTGTGGAAGGTGCTGAGGGCGCAGCACTGTACGGCTTACATGTTTCGGAAATGATCCGTAGTCATAGCCTACAGTGCTGTGCCCCACACCTGTTTAAAACAGATTCAAACAAATGTGATTCGCTAAAAATAAAACACGCCCTCAGACTAAACCTTAACACACCTGTTGATTACATTGTATGTCTCTACGTGACGTATCCGGAAAAAAAAATTAGAACCGAATAGAAGATGCAATGTGTATAATTTTCAAACACTATATGAAAGATTACCAAACAAGCAAAAACATTAGATTGCAACATGAATGTATATTGACCCACTCTTGGTCCGCTTACAGGATGGGGGGCAATTATCAAACACCTGTGTATATAATATTAAGAGTAGCACCATACTGCGCTCATCTAATTAAAGGGACAGTATCCTAAGTGGTGATACACATAAATGAATGAACCTCTGTAAACTAAAAAATAGAGCACAATTTGAAGAACACCTATGTTGTGATGTGAAGAAGGCAAATTCCTGCACTATTCAATTAAAGGGGCAGTATCCTCGAATGTTTGTACACAGATATAGATAAGTACCTGTAAACTAAATGCCGAAGCATTAATATACACACTGTAAATGATGTAAACAATTAATAATAAATAAAATAATAATAATAAAAGGGGGGAGTAAACTTAGCATGTGATTTCAACATACATCCCAAATTGGGATTACATAGCCTTGTGTTGTAACTATAAACTATAGTTCCTAATTGACATGATGTAAGACCTGGGCTCAATTAGTTATTAAACTGCCATTGCTAGGTATAACTTACTTATATTATAGGGGTAAGGAACTTAGTAAAAAAAACCCTTTGATCTAGTTAAGCCTAGTATTTGGTGTATTGTCCCAAGGTAAGTAATATGTGTACCATAAAAAAACCTAATCGTTGTAAAATTTATACCAAGGAAAAAAGCAAAATCCTGACTGAAAACCAAATAGAGCTTAAAATAAATGCATAAATAACAAAATAGGATTGGAACCCAATATTATTAAATAAGTATGAAAAAATGATTAATTGATAATTAAGTGAACGATTGTTAGGTGTAACAAATCGTATGTTGTTCTGCCTATGGGTAACAGTGAATGAATGTTTACTAATCAGTGTACAAGAGTCTATTAATTAGTGCCTTTATTCTCACAAGAGTATATAAATGTGTGTCCTAGACTATGTATAAGTGGAATTGTATCTGGAGGAATAAGTTGAAAAAGATTATAATGATGGCAATAATGAAACTACATGGGAGTATCTGGGAGGTGGAAGGCTAAAACCTTGTTAGGATCATTGGAGGAGAAATGTTACTATATAAAATATATATAGTATAGTGTACTTTGCAATTATCTCTCCGAAAGTGGTAATCACTCCCAGAGATTTAAGACATCATATCTGGAGTTTAATCCATATGGCACCCTGGTGCCCATTGTAAAAATCCAGAAAGCTTCGCGTCTGGCGAGAAGTGTATCAACATCTCCACCTCTAGGAGGTCTATTCACCTTTTCAATCGCACACCAGGTAAAACCTTGAAGATTGTTGTCATGAAAGACCCCAAAGTGTTGAACTATAGGAGTTGATGCTCTCTTCGTATTGAATGAAGACAAATGTTCTCTTATCCTAGTATTCAGGTCACGAGAGGTGAGTCCTATATACTGGATTCTGCACAAAGTGCACTCTATCAAACAGACCACTGACTCCGTCTTGCAATTCATACAAGATCTGATCAGATATTGTTTTTTTGTCTTCTCACTCGTAAACTCCCTTGTGATGTTCACAAACTCACAGGGTTTGCACTTCCGATGCCCACACTTGTACATGCCAGTATGTTGCAACCATGAACTTTGTTTGGGTTTATCAGACTTAAGTAGTGTAGGTGAAAGGATCGAGCCTAACGTAGGGCTCTTTCTATAAGCACATCTCAATCCAGTTTTCACAGTTTCCACCAATTTGTCCTCTGCCAACAGCAATGGAAAATGTTTGCGAACAATATCACATACCTGGGGATATTGGACACTGTGTGTGGTTACAAATGTTACTCCCTGTCTGGCTTGTCTTGTGCGCTGTTTGGTTCCCAAAAGTTTCTCCCTGGGAATGGTTAGAACCTGTTCCCTAGCTTTTTTAATGGCCTTAAGGGGATAGTTTCTATCCCTTAGTCTCCTTTCCAGGGCCTTAGATTCATTAAGAAAATCAGTCTGCAGGGTACAATTTCTCTTAAGCCTGGTATATTCACCTTTTGCTATGGCAAAGGGAACATGTTTCGGATGGCAGCTGGTGCCCAAAAGTAGGGAGTTGCCCGAAATGGGCTTCCTGTAAATCGTAGATTTAACTGTGCCCATAGAGGTGGCCTCCAATGTAAGGTCTAGATAGTTGATAGACCTGTCACTAAGTTCAAAAGTGAACTTAAGGCCAATCTCATTAGCGTTAAGATAATCCATGAACTTTGGAATGCTAGTTTGGTCACCAGTCCACACAATTAGGAGGTCATCAATGTACCTCCTATAAAAAGAGATACAATCTTTATAGGGATTACTATCCCCAAAGATGTGGAAAAATTCCCACCACCCAAGAAATAAATTGGCAAATGACGGAGCAAATTTTGCTCCCATGGCGGTCCCACATCTTTGGAGATAGTAGACCTCCTCAAACTTAAAAAAATTGTGTGTAAGTAAAAAAGTGGTGACTCTTAAGATGTACTCAGTGAAAATATCACCGTACTTAAACTCCTGTTCAAGGAAAAACGCTATGGCTTGTATTCCTACTTGATGCGGGATGCTGGAGTATAGTGAAACAGCATCGACAGTAAGCCATTTGGACCCTTCAGTCCATTCAATCCTCTCAATCAAATTCAGAATGTGTTTTGTGTCTTTCACATATGAATGGAGAGACATTACAATTGGTTGAAGAATGGAGTCTAACCATTCTGAGAGATTGCCTAAGAGGGAATCAATCCCACTCACGATAGGTCGCCCCTGAACGTTAATTAGGGTTTTGTGGGTCTTAGGTAGGTGGTGGAAATATGGGGTCTTAGGGAAGTCCACTGACAAAAATTCTGAAGTGGTCCTATCCAGAATACCCAGTTCAACACCATCATCAAGAAGCTGTTTGAGTTCCTTTTGGAACTCAAAGGTAGGATCCTTACTTAAGACAAAGTAATCCGTCTCTTTTTGTAATTGTCTCAGACCCTCCTGGATATAGTGTTCCCTATCCATCACCACTACCATGCCACCTTTGTCAGAGTTTTTAATGACAAGGGAGCTATTGTCTCTCAATGTCACCATCGCTTCTTTTTCAGAGAGAGATAGATTAAATGAGTGTTTGGGTTGATTATTTTTCAGAGTCAAGAGATCTCTCTCTACTCTATTATAGAAAGTTTCTATAACACTGCCTCTGTTATGGATTGGATAGAATTTGGATCTCTTTCTGAAACTAGGACCCCTGTTAGCTCCCTCAGTTGCTCCAGGTGTGTCAAACTGGAGCTGTTGAAGCGAGACCACATCACATATGTGTTTAAAGTCATGGTTCTCCAGACTAGTATCGCCAACCTGGGTCAAAGTTTGAGTCTGAGTCAATGATACTTCATTATTACCATCATTAGAAAAATGTTTTTTCAATGTTAAATTCCGTACAAGTTTATTGACATCAAGAATTGTTTTAAAAAGGTCAAAGTCATTAGATGGTGCAAAGTTTAGACCTCTGTTCAGTACTTTGTATTGTGCTTCATTAAGAATTTGTGTAGACAAATTCACAACATTCCCTACTATCCTTATGTCATCTATTTGTAGCGAGTTTGTGGCCTGGGCTCCCTGAGTTGGTACCTGTCCTGTCCCTGATTGTAATGTGTGCCAGGTTGAGTGGTCCGTCTCCCTCCCCCCTTGGGTGCATCCCGTTCCTGGGGAAAAACCTGGCTAGCGGCTAGCAGATGCACCCCCAAGTCTCACAGTGTTACTGAGCGGAGCAGAGGGGAGGAGTAACTTCAAGACGAAGGAGGACATTGGCTGGGATAAGTTGAGGCGGGTGAGAAGTTCACCGCTTCGTCCTGGCGTTTCTTTCCTTCTTTCCACAGAGTGAGATTTTTCGTTTATGGAGCCCCTTCAGAGGTATAGGCATTGAGACTGCCGGAAGAACCCCCACTCCATGGTACACTGGTGAGTGAAGTATATCGATGGTTCTAGTGTGCACGAATAGCTGTTAGCATATTGACTTTCTTACAGTTGCCTGCTGTGCGCAGCTACGTGTGACTGTTTTCTGGAATACTAATTACACATAATTCTTTAGCATTGCTTATACACACTAACGGTCTCACACATACTGGACTTTACCTTACTTTAATTTGCTTACAGGATTGCTGTTACAGTATTAAGGGTTCCTCTTTGACTTTTTGTTTACTATGTGTATATACATATATATTTATGTGTTACTATGTGTATATACATTTATATTTATGTATTAGTATGTGTATATACATATATATTTATGTGTTAATATGTGTATATACATATATATTTATGTGTTTATATGTGTATATACATATATATTTATGTGTTACTATGTGTATATACATATATATTTATGTGTTACTATGTGTATATACATATATATTTATGTGTTACTATGTGTATATACATTTATATTTATGTATTAGTATGTGTATATACATATATATTTATGTGTTACTATGTGTATATACATATATATTTATGTGTTACTATGTGTATATACATATATATTTATGTGTTACTATGTGTATATACATATATATTTATGTGTTACTATGTGTATATACATATATATTTATGTATTAGTATGTGTATATACATATATATTTATGTGTTACTATGTGTATATACATATATATTTATGTTACTATGTGTATATACATATATATTTATGTGTTAGTATGTGTATATACATATATATTTATGTGTTATTATGTATATATACATATATATTTATGTGTTACTATGTGTATATACATATATATTTATGTGTTTATATGTGTATATACATATATATTTATGTGTTACTATGTGTATATACATATATATTTATGTGTTACTATGTGTATATACATATATTTATGTGTTACTATGTGTATATACATATATAGTTATGTGTTACTATGTGTATATACATATATATTTACGTGTTATTATGTGTATATACATATATATTTATGTGTTATTATGTGTATATACATATATATTTATGTGTTATTATGTGTATATACATATATATTTATGTGCTATTATGTGTATATACAGATATATTGATGTGTTAGTATGTGTATATACATATATATTTATGTGTTACTATGTGTATATACATATATATTTATGTGTTACTATGTGTATATACATATATATTTATGTGTTTATATGTGTATATACATATATATTTATGTGTTTATATGTGTATATACATATATATTTATGTGTTATTATGTGTATATACATATATATCTATGTGTTAATATGTGTATATACATATATATTTATGTGTTACTATGTGTATATACATATATATTTATGTGTTACTATGTGTATATACATATATATTTATGTGTTACTATGTGTATATACATATATATTTATGTGTTACTATGTGTATATACATATATATTTATGTGTTACTATGTGTATATACATATATATTTATGTGTTACTATGTGTATATACATATATATTTATGTGTTACTATGTGTATATACATTTATATTTATGTATTAGTATGTGTATATACATATATATTTATGTGTTACTATGTGTATATACATATATATTTATGTGTTACTATGTGTATATACATATATATTTATGTGTTACTATGTGTATATACATATATATTTATGTGTTACTATGTGTATATACATATATATTTATGTATTAGTATGTGTATATACATATATATTTATGTGTTACTATGTGTATATACATATATATTTATGTTACTATGTGTATATACATATATATTTATGTGTTAGTATGTGTATATACATATATATTTATGTGTTATTATGTATATATACATATATATTTATGTGTTACTATGTGTATATACATATATATTTATGTGTTACTATGTATATATACATATATATTTATGTGTTACTACGTGTATGTATATACATATATATTTATGTGTTACTATGTGTATATACATATATATTTATGTGTTTATATGTGTATATACATATATATTTATGTGTTACTATGTGTATATACATATATATTTATGTGTTACTATGTGTATATACATATATATTTATGTGTTACTATGTGTATATACATATATAGTTATGTGTTACTATGTGTATATACATATATATTTACGTGTTATTATGTGTATATACATATATATTTATGTGTTATTATGTGTATATACATATATATTTATGTGTTATTATGTGTATATACATATATATTTACGTGTTATTATGTGTATATACATATATATTTATGTGTTATTATGTGTATATACATATATATTTATGTGTTATTATGTGTATATACATATATATTTATGTGCTATTATGTGTATATACAGATATATTGATGTGTTAGTATGTGTATATACATATATATTTATGTGTTACTATGTGTATATACATATATATTTATGTGTTACTATGTGTATATACATATATATTTATGTGTTACTATGTGTATATACATATATATTTATGTGTTTATATGTGTATATACATATATATTTATGTGTTTATATGTGTATATACATAAATTAACACATAAATATATATGTATATGAATTGGGGGGCATTTTTTTAATTAACCAGAAGTCTGACCTCTGGTTAATTTACCTAGCGCAAAGTTCTACCACGAGCTTGTGCGTCCGTAAACCATCAAATTTACACCTTTGCGAGCGCAAGTTAAATTAGCGCTGAACTTGTAATCTAGCCTAGAATATCTAATTAATTCTGATTTCACATATATTAATATGAATACTTGTGTTCCTCAATAAATCTTTTTTGCAGATTTAGTCAGACTTCGTAATAACAAAATACGCTGTGCACAGTAAACCAACAGTTTATACAAAGGTCAACCTCACAACTCTAAATATAAGATGTGGCATTTTATATAAACAGACTATACAGTACATATATTAATTGGCAAAAAAACTATGTTAAAACCAGAGTTTAAAGTGATGGTAAATTCACTAAAATAACAAAGCTATTTCCTAAAGCTTTCATTACAAATATACCTTGTGTGCTCTTATTTCTTTACTAAACAATGTTTAAGACAGGGTGAATCACTATTTTTATTTGCAGCGTTACCTGTCTCCGGCCGCCGCTGTGTAAAAAGTACTGATTCTGAAATTTGATTGACATATGGTGCATCCAATAGCGGATGCAGCATACACCCTATGTATTTGGTCTTCAGCAAGCTCCAGCGCTGCTGCTTAGAGGGCTCTGAAATAACAATGCACACTCGCAGGTGCAGTTGTCAGGCAAGCCGATAGCAGCCTCATGTAAACAGTGAATCTTTTCTTACGTTATCGATTCACCGTTTACTGTTGCGGTGTCTACTGCACATGCAGTGCTCATTCTGTCATACCCCCTAGCCCAAACGAGTTTATTAAAATAAAATAGTGCGATTTTTTTAACTACTTTTGACTTACTATATCCGATAGCCACCCTCAAATGCTTGTTTGCGCTAGGGTTATGACAGAATAAGCAAACAAGCATATGTCAATCAAATTTCAGAATCAGTGCTTTTTACATAGAGGTGGCCGGGACAGGTAACGCTGCAAATAAAAAAAGTGATTTACTCTGCCTTAAAGGGACACTGAACCTAAATTTTTTCTTTCATGATCCAGATAGAGCATGCAATTGTAAGCAACTTTCTAATTTACTCCTATTATCATTTTTTATTTGTTCTCTTGCTATCTTTATTTGAAAAAGAAGGCATCTAAGCTTTTTTCGTTTCAGAACTCTAGACAGCACTTTTTTATTGGTGGATGAATTTATCCACCATTCAGAAAGAACAACCCAGGTTGTTCACCAAAAATGGGCCGGCATCTAAACTTACATTCTTGCATTTCAAATAAAGATACCAAGAGAATGAAGAAAATGTGATAATAGGAGAAAATTAGAAAGGTGCTTAAAATGTCATGCTCTATCTGAATCAAAAAAGAAAAAAATTGGGTTCAGTGTCCCTTTAAACATTGTTTAATAAAGAAATAAGAGCACAGAGCACACAATATATATTTGTAATGAAAGCTTTAGGAAATAGCTTTGTCATTATAGTGAATTTACCATCACTTTAAATGTTCTATCAAATGTTTGAAAGCAAGAAAACTTTTAACTTGAACTGCCCCACTACCCCTTGGGAGCTTTTGCAGGACATCATCAATGACATAATATATTACATTGTTGATAACATCATTAATAACATCACTAGTGACATTACAAATGATATATAGATGGCATGTGCATTTGTTTTGTTACAAATGCATACTTGTAATGAAAAAAATTATATTACCGTAATTTTGATTCCACAAAACATATCCAAACAAATGCAGTAATTTAAAGAATACAAATATATACTAACAACTTTCATTAGTATAAATTAGTTTACTCTAAATTAGCTTTAATAGGTAAAATACTTACCTATAGTGCACTGAGGAGCCGCCCTATTCCGACTTTTCTTCATAGAGCCCAGGGCTGCACTAATAGGAGGCTTAGGGCGGCGGATCCCAGAGTCTGCACTAAAGGAGAAGTCAGCGGGTGCATTCCAAGTTCTGAGAATTAACAATTGCTCATTTTTCAGAGCTAAATTGCATGAAAATGGGGCAAAATAAATAATGAAACTACATTTCGAAGTTGATTCATTAAGCTTAACTAAACATTTTACATAAAAATCTCCTGGTGTTTACTGTCCCTTTAACTCACCAGCTGTATGCAGATGAAGTTTATTTAAAGTTCAAAATATACTTATTTACCTGACAAAAAAGCAAAGTTACAAAACTAGAAGCAAATATAAGTTAAATTATAGTGAAAACGTGTCAGTTTCATTTGCATTTGCTGCAAACTGAGAATTTGTATCCTGTAAGTTTGACTATCCCAGAGAGCTTCATTACTTTCCATGTTGCATCACTTGCTGCAGCATATCTGTAAAAAGCTAATTAGAAAATATCACCTGAACATCTCAATGTAAAAAAGGGAGATATTTTACCTAAAAATTTCCTAAATAGCCACATTCCATTATAAAGGTCTTTAAGCAGCCAGGACTTGCAAGGCCGTGTGCATCTGACATGGGCATCACAGTCCCTTTATTTTCCTCCTTTAAGGAAGTTTACTATGAAATTGTTTGAGATTTCAGGGGAATCCTTTGAGATCACAGTAAAGCACTGATGACACTTATTGTAGGCTCCCCCTGCTGACAGATTCCTGCAGTGCCATTGATAATGTGCTAAAATGGACTCTACGGAGCATGTCAGGTGGTGATATACCTGGTCAGCTGCACTGGGCTGTGGACTGTTGCAAAACAAAAGCTAATTTGTATGAAATAACTTAAAAACAATACAAGTTAAAAACTTTAAGCTACCAAAAGGCATTAGATCAAATCAAAAGCTATCAGCATTAAAATGCCTTCAGCCATGTCATTTGTAGAACTGGACACATATCCAAATTAAACAGAAACGTTGTTCAAACTTATACTATAGCTGCCCTATCAGTTACCTATAATACGCCACTATCAGTTTTGTTCTATTATATACCATGTTTATGCCAAGATGTGTAACAGGCATTTGTATTGTCATTATGCTCTATTAAATGTGCAATGTTAATCACTATTTAGATAGCACTGTAGATCTTCTCAGTATATAAATGTTTTATTATGCTGATTCATATTTTTAATTCGCCAGCTTTTTTAATATTTTAATGACAATTTTTTATCTAGGTGCTGCTGAATACACTTCTTAGGGCTAGATTATGAGTGGCACGCTTACAGCTACGCACAAGTGATATCGGGTTTATCGCGGATGTATTACAAGTTAAAAGTAAACGTGTTAGCTTGAGCACAATTGAATTTAACATGCGACGGGTTAGCGTGACTTTAGAGCTCTGGTTAACTGTTATGTTCTAATAAAAAGTTACAGAAAAAATATCAAAAATACATTTAAAAGTGCAGCTACACTCATAATAACACTGAGAAAAAATATTTTTAAAAATTGCAATAAAAAAGTTATATTTCTCAGATATGAGGTCTCAAGTGTTAGAAAAAAGAAAGGCTACAAAGGGCTTTAACATAGAGATACATATATATATATATATATATATATATATATATATATATATATATGTCTAAATATGTATATGTATGTGTACATGCATATTTAAGTATATATATCTATATGTGTGCGTACATATGTATTTATGTGTTTTACTGTATAGTTACAGTACATGAAAACTCAGTGTTCTTAAGGTGCATTATTGAAATATTGCACATAAAATATTTTTAAAAATTATTATTAAAATTATTAAACATACTGTAAAAGATAGATAACATAAATTATGCTTACCAGATAATTTCCATTCCTTCTGTATGAGGAGAGTCCACAGCTTCATTCCTTACTTGTGGGAATACAGAACCTGGCCACCAGCAGGAGGCAAAGACACCCCAACCAAAGGCTTAAATATCTCCCCCACTTCCCTCATATTCCAGTCATTCTGCCAAGGGAACAAGGAATATCATGGTATACTTGGTGCCATTTAGGTCTGCCCTTCGGAGAATACGGGCGGGGGCCGTGGACTCTCATTATACAGAAGGAAAGGTAATTATCTTGTAAGCATAGTTTATATTTTCCTTCTTAATATGAGAAGAGTCTATGGCTCCATTCCTTACTTGTGGGAAACATATACCCAAGATCCAGAGGACACTAAATGAACGGGAGGGCAAAAAAGGAGACGGACCCTATTCTGAGGACACCACAGCCTGCAAAACCTTTTTGTAAAATGTAGAAAAGGTATGTTACGAGGACCAGGTAGCTGCCCTACAAATCTGATCCATAGAGGCCTCATTCTTGAAGGCCCAAGAGGAAGTCACTGCTCTAGTTGAATGAGCCTTAATCCTCTGAGGAGGCTTATGTCCGGCTGTCTCATAAGTTAACAAATAATGCTCCTCAACTAAAAAGATAAGGAAGTGGATGAGGCCTTCTGCCCCCTACGCTTTCCAGAATAGACAATAAACAAAGAAGAAGTCTGTCTAAACTCCTTCATAGCCTGAAGATAGAACTTCAAGGCCTGAACCACATCCAAATTATGAAGTTGCCGTTCCTTCGAAGAAGGAGGATTAGGACACAAGGAAGGAACCATAATCTCCTGATTGATGTTGCGATCTAAAACAACCTTAGGAAGAAAACCTAACCCAGTACACCCTGGATCTCAACCCATACCTGGGTAAAGAACAGCCTTATCAGCATGAAATAATAGGTAAGGAGGCTCACATTGCAAGGCAGTCATTTCAGAGACTCTACGTGCCGAAGCAATAGCCAGTAGAAAAAGAACCTATCAAGACAGTAATTTAATGTCAACCGAATACATAGGCTCAAACGGAGCCTTCTGCAAAACTTTAAGAACAATATTCAAACTCCAAGGAGGTGCACTAGAGCTAAACACAGGCCTGATTCTAGCCAGAGCCTGAACAAAAGACTGAACATCTGGAAGCTCAGCGAGCCTCTTGTACAGTAAAACAGATAGGACCGAAATCTGTCCCTTAAGGGAGCTAGCAGAAAGGCCCTTCTCCAGACCATCCTGGAGAAAGAAAAGAATCCTAGAAATCCTGACCTTATGCCAGGGGAACCCACGCTCTTCCCACCAGAATAAGTAGGTCCTTCACACCTTATGATAGATGCAATGAGTAACAGGCTTACGAGCTTGAATGAGAGTATCAATAACTCTCTCTAGGACTAAGCGTTCAATCTCCATGAAGTCAGCCTCAGAGAATCTAGATTTTGATGAACAAAAGGACCTTGTTCCAGCAGATCCCTGCGACAAGGTAACTTCCATGGAGGAGATGACGACATACCCACTAGATTCGCAAACCACATCCTTCACGGCCACAATGGAGCAATCAGTATCACTGATGCCTGCTCCTGCTTGATGCGGGCCACTACTCGAGGAAGGAGAGGTAATGGCGGAAAAAGGTATATTAGACTAAACCTCTAAGGCACCACTAATGCATCTATTAGCTCCGCCTGAGGAGCCTGTGACGAAAGGCAAAGAATGACTAGCATATGAGGGAAGTGGGGGAGGTATTTAAGCCTTTGGCTGGGGTGTCTTTGCCTCCTCCTGGGGGCCAGGTTCTGTATTCCCACAAGTAAGGAATGAAGCCGTGCACTCTCCTCATATTAAAAAGGAAATATTTTTTATGGTTAATTTTGAATATATTACAGTATGATTAATAAATATTCATTTTTTTAAATAAATTTTATATGTAATATTTCAATAACACACCTTAAGAATACTACGTTTTCATGTGTCCTAACCAGACAGCGTTAAGATCTAAATTGTGAAACCCGGTACGCACAATGCATATTTTACTTTTCTTTGTTCTTGTTTCTTTGTTCTTCACATAGAAACTATTAATGTTATTATTATTAAATAAATATTTCTATATATATCTGATACTGTTCATGTAAAATACATATCTATACCTTTATATCTATACCACTGGTTTTTAAACCTCTCCTCAGACCTCCCTGACAGGACACATTTAGAGGATATCTGAACTAGAACACAGGTGAAATAATCAGCTGATTAATAAACATGGTTATTTTACCTGCTTTTCCAATCCAAGGTAATCCTGAAAACGCAGCCTGTTGGGGAGGCTTCAGGACAGGTTTGAAAACCAGTGATCTATAGGAATAGATATGCAGGGATAGGTATATGTAGTAATATACATTATCATGTTAGTGAAGAACTTTGGATTGGGAAATATGTACAGTAAATATACAGTAAAACTCATATAAACACATAAATACATATATATATATATATATATATATATATATATATATATAGACATTATATATATATATATATATATATATATACATTGGAGCCCTTTGCAGTTAAGTAGCTGAAAACATGTAAAATCATTTTAATGCAATATTTATATTTAATAAAGTGTTTATCTGTATATTTACTGTAAATATTTTACATGCCGATGTTCTTCACCTAGGAGAATATGTTCTAAGTATTTTTAAATGGATATTTATATATATATATATATATATATATATAAATATATATATCTGTATATATCTATACCTATATATAATCATCTTTTTATTTATAAGGTATAAATGTATATTTTACCCAAAAACATCAGATATATGTAGAATTGTGTATTTATGAATACATAGAATATATTCTGCCATGTGGAGATTATTGGATTGTGAAATATTAAATATTAATATTTCATGTGGGGTTAGCGCACTTGAGAAAATGTGATCGGCTTTGCGCGGTTCATTGAAGTCGATGGGAGAATACGTTAACGTGATTGCAATATTTTAACTTCAGTTTTTTGCCCACGTTGGGTTAGCGCACAAGCAAAAACTCTTTACTTTCAACTTGTAATAGGCCAGTATCCGGTGCTCGCAAAAAGCCGAAGTCGATCGCTCCACTAATGATCTAGCCCTTAATTGGCAGCACTGACTTCATTTTCAATCTGGTTACATTTTCTCTTTGTTTTCATCTACAGGATATTTTGTACATTGCCAACTTACTGCTCAATGAGAATTCTTGGAGGCCAGCAGAAAATGAAAATAAGTTACTTGGTCCACTAGTACTGCTTTGTTTTGAAAAACTTTTGTCTAGGATGGAAACAGTTGATCAGCCTTTCAATATTTCCTATGAAAATATAGAACTTCACTGTTTAGCGTGCCCATGCGGTGACATGAAGAATGGCACCGTGCTGATGGTCGACCCCAACATCACTATTTCCTTAGTTCCAAAAGACACTGAACAGGACTTGAATCCATCTTGTATGATAAACTTTCTCTCACTGTCGTACAATGCTCTCCATATGCAGTTCCCAAGCCATTATGAACAGGATGATCATACAAATGATATGTATAAAGTAGACAGTAGCATTGTGACAAATATTATGTTGTTTGATAACAGATCTCACCGTGCAGTGAATGTCAATATGAGCTTTCGGTGTAAGAGCAGAGATTGTGACCAAACTGCTCTCTGTGTTTACTGGAATATTACTGCTAACATGTGGTCTTCAGATGGATGTACAACAGAGGTTACGGAAGGGATTGCTATATGTTATTGTCATCATCTAACATCGTTTTCTATGTTACTCTCAAATGTCCTCCCTGAGGGCCTTTTAAATGTTTCTGTTCTAGAGTACATCACCAACACCGGCCTTATAATCTCTATAGCATCTCTTGTTGTGTGCATTTCATTACAGGTTTATCTACTGAAGCTGACCAACAACCTTGTGGCATACTATAGACATGTGGCAATTCTCAACGTTTCGATCTTCCTCCTTTTAAGTAACGTGTCATTTATTTCAGCTAGTTTCATCAGGGCAAGTGAACACAAGAGGCTTTGTATGGGGTTGACATTCTGCACACATTATTCCCTCTTGACTTTCTTCTGCTGGACCTTGGTACAAAGCATATTTTTGTTTTGTCGCTTAGTCTTCGTATTTCACCACATCTCAAAAAAGGAATTTATGACCCTTTCTGTAGTCCTGGGGTATGTAATTCCTCTTATTATTGCTACAGGCACCTTTGTATATTTCACTCCAAGTAACGACTACAGGAAGGACAGTGCGTGCTGGTTGAATAGTGACTCAGGAGCTTCCTTGACATTCATAATTCCAACAATAGTCATTCTCTCTGGGAATTTCCTGGTGCTCATTGTTGTGATCCGTAAACTTCTCAGACCGTCCATTTCTGAAGGTAACAATAAGGAGGATGAGGAAGTTGTTAAAAAATTGGTAAAAGCCATTATTTTCTGCACACCTCAGTTTGGATTGACTTGGGCTGTTGGGATTCCTCTACTTACTGATGGAAGATCCTTAGTACTTCATTACCTGTTTGTGCTCCTTAATCCTCTCCAGGCAAGTGACCAGTAGTGTAAATGTCTTAAATAGTTATAATCAGGGCTGGAGATTCCCACCAGTCTACTAGCCTTGGACAAGTGCAAGGGACAACTAAGAAACTAGGGTCTTTCCATAATTAACACTAAGGGAATTTGAAACATTTTCTCCCCAAAGAGGTAAACTAAATGGATATCACCCCATCTTCCAGGTACACCTGTATTATGCACAGGTCCTGAAACAGAGATAACTTTACTGAAACATAGACATTCAATGACAATGGCCCTTTCCACATGTTGATTGTGATCCAGTTGAACAGCCCTGTAACTGAAGTAATAGTTCTTAATGCAAATATAATTCTTCAGTGTTAGAGATAAAGTAAAGATGCAGCATGAGATAAACCATCTTAAAAGGCAAAGAAAGTCAAATCTAATCGCTCATGGTTCAGATAGAGCAAGCAATTTTTAAGATAGTTTTCAATTTACTTCTTATAACATGTAATTGAATGTTTGTTGATAAGCATACCTAGGTAGACTCAGGAGCAGTAATGCATTACTGGGATCTAACTGCTGATTGGTGGTCATGCACGTATGCCTCTTGTTATTGGTTTACCAGATGTGTTCAGATAGGTCCCAGAAGTGCAGTGTTGCTCTGGAGAAGCTAACATGAACTATGGGCTAGATTTCAAGTGGCATGCTATTGGGTTTTTTTTCGCTTGCACACTAACTGCACTCAAAGTAAACTTCTAAAGTGGATGGTTTAGCGCACGTATTACAAGTTGAAAGTAAAAAGTTAGCGCAAGAGCAAAACCTGATGCACGCTAACTTCAGGGCTTCGGATATTTCAACCATGTTAATTTGTTTTCCCCATAGACTTCAAAGGAGCACATTTTAAGAAAAAAACACGTATTGTTTGCGTGCTAACCCGAACCCGCGGAAGACCTACAGCACTAAATCCGAAGGTAGTTATGAATATTTTACATTCCAATGCTCTTCACATAGAAGAAAATGTTCTTCCTATTTTAAAATATATATTTCTATATAAAACTTTACACAAAAATTACTGCGCTTGCGGCCTGTACAATTAGTTAACAAATAATTTAATTAATTCACCCCAGAAGGAAATGGTGGTGAAAATACAACAATCCGAGTGTATAATAAAGTAAATGTCAATATTGGAACTTCTAATACTAGTGTCAGACTTCAAAACCACACTCTATATTAATAATAATTATCACAATCAATATAGTTGTTATTATATGTGTTATGATAAACAAGAAGAAGAACCAACAGGCATATCTTTCATGACTAAAGGAGTAGGGTAGAAATACCAATAATGTTACTGCCAATAGGACCTCTTCTATCCTCCCAGTGGATTTCTCCTTAATGATCAGAGTGGTGGTGCTGCTCCTTCACACAGGGCACTCAGGGGTGCGCTGACTTTGAAAACTGGAACGAAAAAAGCACAGAGCGCATCCACGACTCAAGGTGAATCAAAAAACAATTTATTCCAAGCAATTCATATGTTGCACTTACAAGAAGTATTAAAAAGTGACGCCTTAAACAAAACACTCCAACCAGTCAGTTCAATGAACTCAGTTACTGTAGTACTTATCAGCCGTATACACTGTTCACACTCGATACCACAAGTTCGTTATTTGCGGGCTGTTTCTCCCAGCTTGTCTCGGCTTGTTCGGCTTGTTCTGATTTCCAATGTGGCTACAGGAAGTAGTGATGACCAATGACGGGCTGCTCTTCCGTCTACGCGTTTCGTCCTGCCTATGACTTTTTCAAGACCCAGAGATCAGCTCCCAGACCCAGAGATCTCTGGGTCTTGAAAAAGTCCTGATAGGCAGGACGAAACGCGTAGACGGAAGAGCAGCCCGTCATTGGTCATCACTACTTCCTGTAGCCACATTGGAAATCAGAACAAGCCGAACAAGCCGAGACAAGCCGGGAGAAACAGCCTGCAAATAACGAACTCGTGATATTGAGTGTGAACAGTGTATCCGGCTGATAAGTACTACAGTAACTGAGTTCATTGAGCTGACTGGTTGGAGTGTTTTGTTTAAGGCGTCACTTTTTAATACTTCTTGTAAGTGCAACATATGAATTGCTTGGAATAAATTGTTTTTTGATTCACCTTGAGTTGTGGATGCGCTCTGTGCTTTTTTCGTTCCAATATATTTCTATATATATATATATTTGTTAATTTATTTCTAAATAACTATCTATATGAATTTATATAAACAGATATATATATATATATATATATATATATAAATATTTAAAAATACTAAGAACATTTTCATCTAAGTGAAGAACATTGGAATGTAAAATATTTACAATAAACACACAGTAAAACATATTAAAATTGATTTTAAAATATTTTTCATATTTAAATGTATTTTAGTGGAAATGGCTCCAAAAAGTGTGTGTATATATATATATATATATATATATACTGTATAAACAATATTGAATTATGGGAAGAGACCTATAATCTTTCTATATCATATTGAATACACCCCTAAAGTAAATTCCCAGTAAAGGGTGGTGCAGACCCTTACAATAATTATGAATAAGACCTTGAAAGAAAGATATGGATAATACAGATAATCTTCTTTATATCCAAAAGTAAGGGAATTCAGCACTCTTTTTATTTGAAAAAATAGGGCTTGTTATTTTGTGATTTAAATATCAAACATCCACCTGTTTGCAAGATATCCTTCAGACAGAGGTTACTACAAACCCATCGCAACATAAAAGTCAGAATATTCATCATTGGTACATAATCATCATACCATAACATCCTAACATAATCTAAACTGCTAACAAACCTAATGCCCTCTAAAAGTGTATGCATATTAATACTAAACAATCTTACTTTGTTGCAAGCAATATTATCATACTGTCACTTTAAGAAAAGCAAAAAACTTTGATGCACATTATAATGGAAATGTTCCCTTTTCATCAAAGGCAGTCCCATGAAAATAAAGAGTTGCACCTCATTTTATATATGAAACTCTCATAAGGAATTTAAAGCTGGGATATGTTTAGAGACATTATGCCTGCTGACTGCGGTTTCTAGACTGCGGTCTATAGGCTGCTTCTTTTTTTGGAAGTGTCACTTTTTATTAAAGCAGTTAGGTTCCCAGATATTTTTCACATAGGATCTTGCTTATGAGGCTAGTCACTGTGAGTATACGTTTTACCTTCTCCAGAGCGGCTTGCAAAGTTCACTGTTCTTCATCTGCTATTATGCTGCTAACTGCTGAACCAAATGCTCTGCAACATGTGCTCTCCTGAGCCAATTACTGGTTGTTTAGAATGTGATCATCTGGGTAAGGTAACTGGTTTGTGATGTCCTGTTTTTCTTTTTTGCTTAAATGTGAGAACCCCAAAGTGATCCTTTTATCAACAAACAAACTTGAATAAAAGGTTTTACCTTTCCTCTTACTTGATGCTCATTCCTTTACTCCTTAGAGAGATTAGCTTGCTCCTTAGCTTTGCATGCTTGCAGCAATGTTATTATCCATTCATTAAGATTCTTTCGGCTAGATTTGGAGTTTTGTCGGTAAGGACCCGCGTAGCTAACGCCGGCTTTTTTCTGGCCGCACCTTTAAAATAACTCTGGTATTGAGAGTCCACAGAATCGCTGCGTTAGGCTCCAAAAAAGGAGCGTAGAGCATTTTTAACGCAACTTCAACTCTCGATACCAGAGTTGCTTACGGACGCGGCCAGCCTCAAAAATGTGCTCGTGCACGATTCCCCCATAGGAAACAATGGGGCTGTTTGAGCTGAAAAAAACCCTAACACCTGCAAAAAAGCCGCGTTCAGCTCCTAACGCAGCCCCATTGTTTGCTATGCGGAAACACCTCCTAAGTCTGCACCTAACACCCTAACATGCACCCGAGTCTAAACACCCCTAACCTTACACTTATTAACCCCTATTCTGCCGCCCCCGCTATCGCTGATCCCTGCATTTTATTTTTAACCCCTAATCTGCCGCTCCGTAAACCGCCGCTACTTACATTATCCCTATGTATCCCTAATCTGCTGCCCCTAACACCGCCGACCCCTATATTATATTTATTACTATAATAAAGTTATTAACCCCTAATCCGCCTCACTAACCCTATAATAAATAGTATTAACCCCTAATCTGCCCTCCCTAACATCGCCGACACCTAACTTCAATTATTAACCCCTAATCTGCCGACCGGAGCTCACCGCTATTCTAATAAATGTATTAATCCCTAAAGCTAAGTCTAACCCTAACACTAACACCCCCCTAAATTAAATATAATTTTAATCTAACGAAATTAATTAACTCTTATTAAATAAATTATTCCTATTTAAAGCTAAATACTTACCTGTAAAATAAACCCTAATATAGCTACAATATAAATTATAATTACATTGTAGCTATTTTAGGATTAATATTTATTTTACAGGCAACTTTGTAATTATTTTAACCAGGTACAATAGCTATTAAATAGTTAAGAACTATTTAATAGTTACCTAGTTAAAATAACTACAAAATTACCTGTAAAATAAATCCTAACCTAAGTTACAATTAAACCTAACACTATACTATCATTAAATTAATTAAATAAAATACCTACAATTACCTACAATTAAACCTAACACTACACTATCAATAAATTAATTAAATACAATTCCTACAAATAACTACAATGAAATAAACTAACTAAAGTACAAAAAATAAAAAAGAACTAAGTTACAAAAAATAAAAAAATATTTACAAACATAAGAAAAATATTACAACAATTTTAAACTAATTACACCTACTCTAAGCCCCCTAATAAAATAACAAAGCCCCCCAAAATAACAAAATGCCCTACCCTATTCTAAATTACTAAAGTTTAAAGCTCTTTTACCTTACCAGCCCTGAACAGGGCCCTTTGCGGGGCATGCCCCAAGAAGTTCAGCTCTTTTGCCTGTAAAAAAAAACATACAATACCCCCCCCCAACATTACAACCCACCACCCACATACCCCTAATCTAACCCAAACCCCCCTTAAATAAACCTAACCCTAAGCCCCTGAAGATCTTCCTACCTTGTCTTCACCCTGCCAGGTTCACCGATCGGTCCAGAAGAGCTCCTCCGATGTCCTGATCCAAGCCCAAGCGGGGGGTTGAAGATGTCCATGATCCGGTCGAAGTCTTCATCCAAGCGGGGCAGAAGAGGTCTTCCATCCGATTGAAGCCTTCATCCAGACGGCATCTTCTATCGTCATCCATCCGGAACGAAGCGGCAGCATCCTGAAGACCTCCGACGCAGAACATCCATCCAGCCCGACGACTGAACGACGAATGACGGTTCCTTTAAATGACGTCATCCAAGATGGCGTCCCTCGAATTCCGATTGGCTGATAGGATTCTATCAGCCAATCGGAATTAAGGTAGGAATATTCTGATTGGCTGATGGAATCAGCCAATCAGAATCAAGTTCAATCCGATTGGCTGATCCAATCAGCCAATCAGATTGAGCTCGCATTCTATTGGCTGATCGGAACAGCCAATAGAATGCAAGCTCAATCTGATTGGCTGATTGGATCAGCCAATCGGATTGAACTTGATTCTGATTGGCTGATTCCATCAGCCAATCAGAATATTCCTACCTTAATTCCGATTGGCTGATAGAATCCTATCAGCCAATCGGAATTCGAGGGACGCCATCTTGGATGACGTCATTTAAAGGAACCGTCATTCGTCGTTCAGTCGTCGGGCAGGATGGATGTTCCGCGTCGGAGGTCTTCAGGATGCTGCCGCTTCGCTCCGGATGGATGACGATAGAAGATGCCGCCTGGATGAAGACTTCAATCAGATGGAAGACCTCTTCTGCCCCGCTTGGATGAAGACTTCGACCGGATCATGGACATCTTCAGCCCCCCGCTTGGGCTTGGATCAGGACATCGGAGGAGCTCTTCTGGACCGATCGGTGAACCTGGCAGGGTGAAGACAAGGTAGGAAGATCTTCAGGGGCTTAGTGTTAGGTTTATTTAAGGGGGGTTTGGGTTAGATTAGGGGTATGTGGGTGGTGGGTTGTAATGTTGGGGGGGGTATTGTATGTTTTTTTACAGGCAAAAGAGCTGAACTTCTTGGGGCATGCCCCGCAAAGGGCCCTGTTCAGGGCTGGTAATATTGTCCAAAAAGCTAAGAGAAGAACTCATCGCTCTTCAAAAACAAGGAACAGGATACAAAACGCTAGCAAAGGCACTGAATGTACCTAAAGATACTGTTGGAAGCATAGTTTGCAAGTTCAAAGTTAAAGGAACATTGATTACACTACCTGAACGGGGCAGAAAAAGGAAGCGATCAACGGTTGCTACCAGATTTCTTAGAAGGCAGCTTGAGAAAAACCATTGAGTGACTGCAAAAGACCTGCAGCAAGACTTGGTGACAACAGGCACTGAGGTTTCAGTTTGCACAGTAAGGCAGAAGGTTTCCATGCCAGAACTCCAAGACGTACACCACTACTGACCCAAAAGCACTAGAAAAATTGGCTCCAATATGCTCAAAATCATATAAATAAGCCAAGAAGTTTTGGAATTCTGTTCTGTAGAATGATGAAATAAAACTTTTAGGTCCGATGGATCAGCAGTATGTCTGGAGGAAGAAGAATGAAGCATATGCTGAAAAGAACACTCTGCCAATCCTCTCGCACTGGAAACCTGCAGCGTGTGGAAGGCAAGATGGATTCTTGAAGTATCACGAAATCCTAAGAGATAACCTCATTCCATCTGTGAAGACGTTGAAGCTTGGGCGTCATTGGACCTTCCAACAGGACAATGATCCCAAGCTTATCTCAAATTCCACCAAGGTTTGGTTGCAGAAGAAGTCCTGGAAGATTCTACATTGGCCATCACAGTTACCTGACTTGAACCCCATAGAAAATCTCTTATGGAATTTGAAGAAGGCAGATGCAGCACTCAAACCCAAGAATATTACTGAACTGGAAGCAATTGCTCATGAGGAATGGGCAAAGATTCCTCAGGAACGCTGCCAGAAGCTGGTGTCTGACTATGCATCTTGTCTGCAGAAGGTCATAACAGCAAAAGGGTGCTCTGCTAAGTACTAAAGATGCTTACCATGAAAGGGTTGAATAATTTTGAGACAGCAAAATTCATTAAAAGTTGCATTTTCAGTTGAATTTGGAGAAACCACTAGAAACATTCATTGTGTTGAGCTATATCAATTGCTTTTGCTTGATTTGTTCATTGCAAACAGCTGAAAATCTGTAAATTTTTACAATAAACCTGATTTGCAATGGGGGTTGAATAATTTTGATTACAACTGAAAAAAAAAAAAATATATATATATATATATATATATATATATATATATACACACACACACATATACATATACATATATATACATATATACACACATACATACACACATTATTGCCCTTTCCAGTCAAATACCTTGTCATATGCTGTAAACCTTTAAATAATTAAAAATAGTTTCTAATTAATTTGATTTAATATTTTTATCAGAAAGTGTATATATGAGTGTAATACTTTATATTAATGTATTTATGTTGTGCTTAGGCACAACATTTTTTTTAACCCTTACAATTTACGCTAGGTCTTCAGGTGCGCTAATCTTTTAAACGCAACCATTTACTTTCATCTTGTAATATGCGTGTTAGTTCTGTTGTGATATTTCCACTTATATATAAACCTATGAGTTTTAACCCTTTGCAGGATATTTTCTTCTAGTCCCTTTAATAACAATCTGTAAATTAGTGAAAAAAATAATATGACAAATGTGAATGTTTCTCTCAGAATATGTCATGATGTTTCACAAAATTTTATATTTAAAAATATTTATGTATTCCAGGGATTCTTTATCTTTGTGTTTGGTTGCCTTTTGGATAAAAAGGTACGTGTTATTTTAGTGTTAATGTTTTGATTTGATTTTTTTCAAATGAACGTTTCTCAGGTTAAAGGAACTTGAAAACAATAGCAGTTCTATGATGCAGGAAAAATGCTAAGATCTGTTTAATTTTAAAATGAAGGAAGCACAAAATAAATGTCTGTGCTCAAAGATCTATTCATTAGCTGATAGGGACAGTTCCTGCATCTCTGTTGGTTCACAGGTTAAAACCCCCACTAGAAGACAAGACAATGTAGATGTGTTAAACAAAGGCACATTAGCCAAAAAAATCTTTTTACAAATTAATTTCCAAATATCCTCTTTTAGTCACTTTATTTATGAAGCTGTGGGTGCAGTTTATTAACCGCTGCAGTGCTGGTTTAATGACCTCCGACCACTAGGGTTGCCAGGTGTCCGGTATTCAACCAGACAGTCTAGTATTTTAGCAGGCTGTCCTGTAAAATCTTCAGAAAATACTGGGCACTTAAATGTTAAGTTTTTAAAGATCCTGAGTGTCAGCAAAATGTAAAATACCTCCTATGCCTCAATGCATTACAAATATGGACCAGTAGTGAGGGTAGTTAAGAAGTCAAATCAATTCTGTATATTGCAACCTAAAAGGTGAAATGATTGATTTTCATGTTACAGGCAGCCAAGGGGTAAAATGACTGCTCAGTTCTGAAAAATATACATAGCTGGATCAAAAATGGAGACTTTTTGGACGGCATTGTGGCCCTACCGACAATTGTTATCAGCTATTTATAGATTGTCCAGTATGTTTGTGAAGTATAGCTGTCAACCCTTCTGACTACTGCTTCCTAACCTCTTCCCCACCTCTCAGGGATCTAACTGTGAATATTGACAACCCTTGATGCCTTGATTTCCTGCCTGGGAACCTTGTCTGTGACCCCTTGTTAAATGGTGCCTAAGGAACATTGGTCCTGATTTCTTGTTTTTTTCAACCATAGTTGCCAACATATGAAACAATATTTACAGCATAGTCACACCCATTTATGGATTGATAGCCCCACCCACTCCATTCCACTCCAAAACAAGTACATAAAATACTAATAGTATAGTTTAGTCATACTAATTGCTTAAAAGGATAGGAAAGTTCCACAAGTAGGTGGCATTTCATGAGGTAAGATTCATTTTTAATCTTTGTTGCTGCATCGATTGTGAGCAATAGGTTAATAGACCCAGAAATGCCCCAGTACATATGGATTTTTTTGTATGTTTTGTCAATTCCAGTCCCAGCACATAAAGAGCCTGATCTCTTAAGTCCCTACTGAGCAAAGTCTCAGTATATAAGTGGGGGCAATTAAACATGTTCCAAATTATGCAACATTATAGAGATGCTTGTCTTCTACCCTCCCTGGTATTATATATTACATCTCATGGCACCTGACTACACACTGCTAATCTTCAGTGTAAGAGACAATAGAGTACAAAACCCCTCTGTGCAGAGGCGTAACTAGAAACCACAGGGCCCAGGTGCAAGAATCTAAGAAGGGACCCCCACCCCACCACCCCACCCAAAAAAAAGTGAATTTGATACATATCTTTTTTTTTTTACTTTTAACACAGAAAAAAAATGTGAATCAGATGATATGTCTGCAAAAGGAGGTACCCTGGGCCCACAGTCTGTGAGATGGTCTGACTCCCTATTACTGTATATAGTGACACTGTTTAACCCACCAGTACTGTATATAGTGAGTCAGTGACACAGTCTGTAATCTGTCGGTGAGATGGCTGGCCTGACCCTACCCACCCCAGTACTTTATAAAATGACCACAGTAGTCTGTGACATGGTCCAGCCCCCCTGTACTGTCACACTCACATGATATCAGTGCAGGCAGTGGCAGGTCAACATTTTTTATTGTAAAAAAAAATAAAAAAATTTTTTGAAGCTGGGCCCCCACCCTTGGGGGCCCAGTAGCAATTGCGACCTCTGCACCCCCTTTAGTTTCACTCCTGTCTCTGTGGTGGGAGTACTGCACTGAACACAACATTATTAAACTAAATACAGACTAAACAGAATAATTGAAAAAGCAGGGACAGGGAGCTAACAAATGGGACTGTCCCAGGAAAAATGGGACAGTTCGCAATGTGCACGGCATAATTCTGAGCAAAATGTACATTAAATCTGGTTTCTGCAAAAATGAGTCTATATATGTTGTCACATTCTTAAAAAAGATGTCCGCACTGTTCTGATGTGTCCTTAGGTCAGGGGTTCTACACCTTTGGTCCAGATTTCAGTCCAAGGGAAAAAAGGATATTATTATTTTCACAAACTTAGCATTTCTTTCATTTCTGAATGTAAATAACGTACCCCAGTAGTATTAGTAGAAATCACAGGTATTTTGAAATCACATTACAGTTTTTTTGTATATATCAAAATATTGTTTATATGCTCATCACTAGATTTAAATAGTGATAGTTATAAACCCCTGATATAGTCACAGTCTTCCTGTCTACAGATGCTTGTGCAGCTTAGCCAGTCAACTATCGTGCAATCAGTCGTATGTTCTCACACTGGTTACCCAGACTGCTTTACTCTTGTGGATTCTTTATACATAACATGTTGTTGACTAATATGTTGAAGGAGTAAAGGTTTGCAAAACTGTACAGTTGTAATGAGAATTTGTAACTTTCCATAACACTTCATTACATTATTCTGAGATGGGTTCAGTACAGCTTCCCCAGGCTGCCAAAGAGTTCCATAGCACAAAAAAGGTTAAGAATCTCTAACCTAGATGGTTGTGTCTTATTCAACCCAAAATGATCTGAAGGATAATAATGCTCTGCACCTTTACATTTCAAACCCACATTCCCACCTATAACATCATATACATCTTAGGTGATTGTTTACCTCTTTTTGTAGTTTCAATGGATCAAGTCATCTTTAACACTGAAAAAAGTTGTACAGACTGCCACAATATTCACTTAAAAGGGCCAAAATGAATTTTCAAGTGCTTAAAGTGACATGAAATTCAAACATTTTCTTTCAATATTCAGACAGACCATACAATTTTTAAAAAGTTTCCAATATACTTCTTTAATCAAATTTGCTTCGTTCTCATGTTATTCTTTATTGTAGCGATATCTAGGTAGGTGTCTGGAGCACTACATGACAGGACATAGTGCTGCCATATAGTGCTCTTGCTAATGTATAACATTGTTACAAAGCTGCTGCCATATAGTGCTCCTGCTAATGTATAACATTGTTACAAAGCTGCTGCCATATAGTGCTCTTGCTAATGTATAACATTGTTACAAAGCTGCTGCCATATAGTGCTCTTGCTAATGTATAACATTGTTACAAAGCTGCTGCCATATAGTGCTCCTGCTAATGTATAACATTGTTATAAAACTGCCGCCATCTAGTGCTCTTGCTAATGTATAACATTGTTACAAAGCTGCTGCCATATAGTGCTCCTGCTAATGTATAACATTGTTACAAAGCTGTTGCCTTCTAGTGCTCTTGCTAATGTATAACATTGTTACAAAGCTGCTGCCATATAGTGCTCCTGCTAATGTATAACATTGTTACAAAGCTGCTGCCATCTAGTGCTCTTGCTAATGTATAACATTGTTACAAAGCTGCTGTCATCTAGTGTTCCTGCTAATGTATAACATTTTTATAAAGCTGCTGCCATCTAGTGCTCTTGCTAATGTATCTAATGTATAACATTACAGTATTATAAATCTGCTGCCATCTAGTGCTCTTGCTAATGTATAACATTGCTATAAATCTGCTGCCATCTAGTGCTCTTGCTAATGTATAACATTATTATAAAACTGCTGCCATCTAGTGCTCTTGCTAATGTATAACATTGTTACAAAGCTGCTGTCATCTAGTGCTCTTGCTAATGTATAACATTGTTATAAAACTGCTGTCATCTAGTGCTCTTGCTAATGTATAACATTGTTACAAAGCTGCTGTCATCTAGTGCTCTTGCTAATGTATAACATTGTTATAAATCTGCTGCCATCTAGTGCTCTTGCTAATGTATAACATTGTTATAAAACTGCTGCCATCTAGTACTCTTGCTAATGTATAACATTGTTACAAAGCTGATGTCATCTAGTGCTCTTGCTAATGTATAACATTATTATAAAACTGCTGCCATATACAGGGAGTGCAGAATTATTAGGCAAGTTGTATTTTTGAGGATTAATTTTATTATTGAACAACAACCATGTTCTCAATGAACCCAAAAAACTCATTAATATCAAAGCTGAATATTTTTGGAAGTAGATTTTAGTTTGTTTTTAGTTTTAGCTATTTTAGGGGGATATCTGTGTGTGCAGGTGACTATTACTGTGCATAATTATTAGGCAACTTAACAAAAAACAAATATATACCCATTTCAATTATTTATTTTTACCAGTGAAACCAATATAACATCTCAACATTCACAAATATACATTTCTGACATTCAAAAACAAAACAAAAACAAATCAGTGACCAATATAGCCACCTTTCTTTGCAAGGACACTCAAAAGCCTTCCATCCATGGATTCTGTCAGTGTTTTGATCTGTTCACCATCAACATTGCGTGCAGCAGCAACCACAGCCTCCCAGACACTGTTCAGAGAGGTGTACTCTTTTCCCTCCTTGTAAATCTCACATTTGATGATGGACCACAGGTTCTCAATGGGGTTCAGATCAGGTGAACAAGGAGGCCATGTCATTAGATTTTCTTCTTTTATACCCTTTCTTGCCAGCCACGCTGTGGAGTACTTGGACGCGTGTGATGGAGCATTGTCCTGCATGAAAGTCATGTTTTTCTTGAAGGATGCAGACTTCTTCCTGTACCACTGCTTGAAGAAGGTGTCTTCCAGAAACTGGCAGTAGGACTGGGAGTTGAGCTTGACTCCATCCTCAACCCGAAAAGGCCCCACAAGCTCATCTTTGATGATACCAGCCCAAACCAGTACTCCACCTCCACCTTGCTGGTGTCTGAGTCGGACTGGAGCTCTCTGCCCTTTACCAATCCAGCCACGGGCCCATCCATCTGGCCCATCAATACTCACTCTCATTTCATCAGTCCATAAAACCTTAGAAAAATCAGTCTTGAGATATTTCTTGGCCCAGTCTTGACGTTTCAGCTTGTGTGTCTTGTTCAGTGGTGGTCGTCTTTCAGCCTTTCTTACCTTGGCCATGTCTTTGAGCATTGCACACCTTGTGCTTTTGGGCACTCCAGTGATGTTGCAGCTCTGAAATATGGCCAAACTGGTGGCAAGTGGCATCTTGGCAGCTGCACGCTTGACTTTTCTCAGTTCATGGGCAGTTATTTTGCGCCTTGGTTTTTCCACACGCTTCTTGCAACCCTGTTGACTATTTTGAATGAAACGCTTGATTGTTCGATGATCACGCTTCAGAAGCTTTGCAATTTTAAGAGTGCTGCATCCCTCTGCAAGATATCTCACTATTTTTGAGTTTTCTGAGCCTGTCAAGTCCTTCTTTTGACCCATTTTGCCAAAGGAAAGGAAGTTGCCTAATAATTATGCACACCTGATATAGGGTGTTGATGTAATTAGACCACACCCCTTCTCATTACAGAGATGCACATCACCTAATATGCTTAATTGGTAGTAGGCTTTCAAGCCTATACAGCTTGGAGTAAGACAACATGCATAAAGAGGATGATGTGGTCAAAATACTCATTTGCCTAATAATTCTGCACTCCCTGTAGTGCTCCTGCTAATGTATAACATTGTTACAAAGCTGCTGCCATCTAGTGCTCCTGCTAATGTATAACATTGTTACAAAGCTACTGCCATATAATACTGTAGATATGTGCACAATATAATAGGAACGTTTTTTTTTTACATTTTATGCTTTATCTGAATCATGGAAGAAAAATTTTGTGTTTTATGTCCCTTTAAATGGACCACACTATATAACAGCAGTTTTGCAACAATGTTATACATTAGAAGGAGCACTAGATGGCAGCAGTTTTATAATAATGTTATCCATTAGCAAGAGCACTAGATGGCAGCAGTTTTATAACATTGATATACATTAGCAAGAGCACTAGATGGCAGCAGTTTTATAACAATGTTATACATTAGCAAGAGCACTAGATGGCAGCAGTTTTATAACATTGTTATGCATTAGCAAGAGCACTAGATGGCAGCAGTTTTATAACAATGTTATACATTAGCAAGAGCACTAGATGGCAGCAGTTTTATAACAATGTTATACATTAGCAGGAGCACTAGATGGCAGCAGTTTTATAATAATGTTATACATTAGCAAGAGCACTAGATGGCAGCAGTTTTATAACAATGTTATACATTAGCAGGAGCACTAGATGGCAGCAGTGTTATAACAATGTTATACATTAGCATAAGCACTAGATGGCACTAGGGGGCTGATTTATTAAATGGCGGACGTACATGATTAGCTGTAGCTGAATGCCGACAGCATACGCGATTAGCCTTTAACATTGCACAAGCATTTCTGGTCTTTAAAAACACATATACGCAGAATGGCCTGCAACCTATGTTTTTCACATCTGTCCCTTCACCTTTTCACAGAATTATTGACCAACACATTTTTAGGGGTAGATTTATCATACAGCCAATCATGTCCGCCCTGCATTGCCCTGGTGAACTGCTTGTGCAATGCAGCCCCCTGCAGATTCGCAGCCAATCAGGGGGTGTCAATTAACCCAATCGTATGAGATCGGGCGGATTGTTGTCCGCCGCCTCAGAGGCGGTGGACAAGTTAAGGAGTAGCGGTCTTAAGACTACTGCTTCTTAACTCCTGTTTCCGGTGAGCCTGAATTGCCCCCTATGTATTTAAACTCACAAGCCCATTTGTTCTGTAGAGCTCCTTCCATAGTGGTAATGTGCATCACAGAGGGTAACAATTATCATGGTACATTAGATATTTTGTAACTAAAAGATAATAGTGAACTATAACTATATGACTCATACCAGAAAGGGGAATTCTTTGGATTGAATCACTTACGGCTAGATTACGAGTTTTTTGTCGGTAAGGCTTGCGGGGCTAACACACAGTTTATGCTCACCGCTCACCTACAAACAACGCTGGTATTACAGGTTTTTTTAAACCCGGCGTTAGCCACAAAAAAGTGATCGGAGAGCAAAATTTAGCTCCACATCTCACCTCAATACCAGCGCTGCTTACGGTAGTGGTGAACTGTCTAAACGGGCTTGTGCACGATTTCCCCATAGGCATAAATGGGGCTGATTCGGCTGAAAAAAAGTCTAACATCTGCAAAAAAGCAGCGTTCAGCTACTAACTCAGCCCCATTTATTCCTATGGGAAAATACTTTTTATGTCTACACTTAACACCCTAACATGAACCCTGAGTCTAAACACCCCTAATCTTACAATTATTAACCCCTAATCTGCCGCCCCCGACATCGCCGACACCTGCATTATATTATTAACCCCTAATCTGCCGCTCCGGACACCGCCACCACCTACATTATACTTATGAACCCCTAATATGTCGCCCCCAACATCGCCGACACCTACATTATATTTATTAACCCCTAAACTGCCGCCCCCAATGTAGCTGCAACCTAAGTATATTTTTAACCCCTAATCTGCCTCCCCCAACGTCGCCGCCACTATAATAAAGTTATTAACCCCTAAACCTAAGTCTAACCCTAACTTAAATATAATTTAAATAAATCTAAATAAAAATACTATTATTAAATAAATTATTCCTATTTAAAACTAAATACTTACCTATAAAATAAACCATAAGATAGCTACAATATAACTAATAGTTACATTGTATCTATCTTAGGGTTTATTTTTACTTTACAGGCAACTTTTGAATTTATTTTAACTAGGTAGAATAGTTATTAAATAGTTATTAACTATTTAATAAGTTCCTAGTTAAAATAAATACAAATATACCTGTAAAATAAATCCTAACCTAAGTTACAATTACACCTAACATTACACTATCATTAAATAAATTACCTAAATTAACTACAATTAAATTAAAGAAACTAAATTACAAAGAAAAACCCCCCACTAAATTACAGAAAAAAATTAAATAATTACAATTTTTTAAAACTTATTACACCTAATCTAATCCCCCTAATAAAATAAAAAAGCCCCCCAAAATAATAAAAATCCCTACCCTACACTAAATTACAAATAGCCCTTAAAAGGGCTTTTTGTGGGGCATTGCCCCAAAGTAATCAGCCCTTTTACCTGTAAAAAAAAAAGACAATACCCCCCCAACATTACAACCCACCACCCACACACCTAACCCTACTCTAAAACCCACCCAATCCCCCCTTAATAAAACCTTACACTAACCCCCTGAAGATCACCCTACCTTGAGACGTCTTCATCTTATCCAGGCAGAAGAGGGTCCAAAGTCTTCATCCTATCCAGGCAGAAGAGGTCCTCCAGATGGGCAGAAGTCTTCATCCAAGCGGCATCTTCAAGACATCCGACGCGGAGCATCCTCTTCCTTCCAATGACTAACACTAAATGACGGTACCTTTAAGTGACGTCATCCAAGTGACGTCTCTTGAATTCCAATTGGCTGATAGAATTCTATCAGCCAATCTGAATTAAGGTAGAAAAAATCCTTTTGGCTGATCCAATCAGCCAATAGGATTGAGCTTGCATTCTATTGGCTGATTGGAACAGCCAATAGAATGTGAGCTCAATCCTATTGGCTGATTGGATCAGCCAATATGATTTTTCTACCTTAATTCCGATTGGCTGATAGAATTATATCAGCCAATTGGAATTCAAGAGACGCCATCTTGGATGACGTCACTTAAAGGTACCGTCATTTAGTGTTAGTCATCGGAAGGAAGAGGATGCTCCGCGTCGGATGTCTTGAAGATGGACCCGCTCCGCTACGGATGGCTGAAGATAGAAGATGCCGCCTGGATGAAGACTTAAGCCCGTCTGGAGGACCTTTTCTGACCTTTTCTGCCCGGATAGGATGAAGACTTCGGACCCTCTGGAGGACCACTTCTGCCCGGTTGGGTGAAGACGTCTCAAGGTAGGGTGATCTTCAGGGGGTTAGTGTTAGGTTTTATTAAGGGGGGATTGGGTGGGTTTTAGAGTAGGGTTGGGTGTGTGGGTGGTGGGTTGTAATGTTGGGGGAGTATTGTCTTTTTTTTTACAGGTAAAAGAGCTGATTTGCCCCACAAAAAGCCCTTTTAAGGGCTATTTTTAATTTAGTGTAGGGTAGGGATTTTTATTATTTTGGCGGGATTTTTTATTTTATTAGGGGGGTTTGATTAGGTGTAATTAGTTTTAAAATTTTTTAATTATTTTACTTTTTTCTGTAATCTAGTGTTTTTTTTCGTAATTTAGTTTATTTTATTTAATTGTAATTAATTGTAGTTAATTTAGGTAATTTATTTAACGATAGTGTAGTGTTAGGTGTAATTGTAACTTAGGTTAGGATTTATTTTACAGGTATATTTGTATTTATTTTACCTAGGAACTTATTAAATAGTTAATAACTATTTAATAACTATTCTACCCAGTCAAAATAAATACAAAGTTGCCTGTAAAATAAAAATAAACCCTAAGCTAGCTACAATGTAATTATAGTAATAATTTAGTTAATTGTAGTAATTTTATTTAGATTATTTTAAATTATATTTAAGTTAGGGGGGGTTAGGGTTAGGTTTAGACTTAGGTTTAGGGGTTAATACCTTTAATATAGTAGCGGCAACGTTGGGGGCGGCAGATTAGGGGTTAATAAATGTAGGTAGGTGTCAGCGATGTTAGGGACAGCAGATTAGGGGTTAATAAAATGTAATTAGTGTTTGTGAGGCAGGAGTCCGGCGGTTTAGGGGTTAATATATTTATTGAAGTGGCGGCGGTGTCCGGTCGGCAGATTAGGGGTTAAAAAAATTATTATTATAAGTGTTTGCGATGTGGGGGGGGCCTCAGTTTAGAGGTTAATAGGTAGTTTATGGCTGTTAGTGTACTTTTTAGCACTTTAGTTAAGAGTTTTATGTTACGGCGTTAGCCCTTAAAACTCTTAACTACTGACTTTTAAATGTGGTAGGAGTCTTGACAGGAGAGGGTCTACCGCTCACTTTTTCCAAGACTCGTAATACCGGCGTTATGCAAATCCCATTAAAAAGATAGGATACGCAATTGACGTAAGTGGATTTGCGGTATGCTCGAGTCGCGGAAAAAAAGTGAGCGGTACACCTGTACCTGTAAGACTTGTAATACAATCGGGCGTTAAAAAGCAGCGTTGGGGCCTCTCAACGCTGCTTTTTAAGGCTAACGCAAAACTCGTAATCTAGCCGTTAGTATCTTGACACCCTGTAACTAAAGGCACAGTCAACTCAAACAATTTATTGTTTAAAAAGATAGATAATCCCTTTATTACACATTCCCCAGTTTTGCAAAGCCAGCATGATTTTATATACTTTTCACCTCTGTGATTACCTTTTATCTAAGCCATTTTTAACAGCCCCCTGATCAAATGGCTATTTATTATCTTTTGACTTGCATTTTAGCCAATTAGTGCAGTGTCATCCAACATCCACGGGTGTGAGCACAATGTTATCTATACGGCCCACATGAACTAGCAGTCTCCTGTTGTAAAAAGCTAATAAAAAAGCATGTGATAAGAGGTTATCTGTAGTGGCTTAGAAACAGGCAGAAATTTAGAAGTTTAAAGGTTATAAAGTATATTAATATAACAATCAGCTAAATTACAAGTTTTGCGTTATGGTGCAGTACGGCTATACTACTGAAAAATTGGCCACTGCACGCGGAATGGCAGGTAACACATATTACAAGTTGTGGAGGTATAGCTATACCGCAAGCATTTTAGCCTTTACGCAACTCTCCATTCCGCACTAAAAAAAAAGATTTTCCATAGTGCCGTATTACAGGTTGTACGGTCCGGCTAAAATGCTTGTGTTACAGCCTATACCGCCGCCCACCCACATTGCTACTACTATAATAAACCTATTAACCCCTAAACCGCCACTCCCCCACATCGCCAACACTATAATAAAGTATTAACCCCTAAACTGCCAGCCCCCACATCGCAACTAATAAACTAAACCTATTAACCCCAAAACCGCCAGCCCCCACATCGTAACTATCAAATTAAACCTATTAACCCCTAAACCGCCGGCCTCCCAAATCACTAAATTAAACTATTAACCCCTAATCCTAACTACCCCTAACTTTAAATTAAAAGTTACAATATAACTATCTTAAAATAAATAAAAACTTACATGTGAAATAAAAAAAACTAAGATTAAACTATAAATTAACCTAACATAACTATTCTAATAAAATAAACTACCAATTCAAAATACTAAATTACAAGATTAAAAAAAACTAACACTTTGAAAAAAAATAAAAAACCTAAATTCCAAATTTAAATAAACCTAACACTACAAAAAAATTAAAAAATCTAACATTACAAAAAAAATACCTTGCATTCCTATTGGCTGACATTTTCAAATCAGCCAATAGGATGAGAGCTACTAAAATCCTATTGGCTGTTCAAATCAGCCAATAGGATTTCTGTAGCTCTAATCCTGTTAGCTGATTTGAAAATGTCAACCAATAGGAATGCAAGGTATCCCATAAATAAAAACGGGTACCTTGACTTCAAGCTTCAATGCACGTGGTGATCGTATGAAGAGGATTGCCCCCCAAGGCTAAAATGCTTGTGGTATAGCTATATATATAAACTTGTAATATGCATTACCTGCCAATTCACTCGAAATGGCGAGTTTCTTTTGTAATGTTAGATTTTTTTCGTAGTGTTAGGTTTATTTAAATTTGTAATGTAGGTTTTTTATTTTTTCTTAGTGTTAGGTTTTTTTAATCATGTAATTTAGGATTTGTAATTGGTAGTTTATTTTATTTTATTAGAATAGTTATGTAAGGTAATTTATAGTTTAATCTTAGTTTTTTTTTATTTCACAGGTAAGTTTTTATTTATTTTAAGATAGTTATATTGTAACTGTTAATTTAAAGTTAGGGGGGTGTTACGTTTAGGGGTTAATAGTTTGATTTAGTGTTTTGCGATTTTGGGGGCCTGCGGTTTAGAGGTCAATAGGTTTAGTTTATTAGTTACGAAGTGTGGGGCTGGTGGTTTAGGGGTTAATAGGTTTAGTTTATTAGTTGTGATGTGGGGGGCTGGTGGTTTAGGGGTTAATACTTTATTATAGTGTTGGTGATGTGGGGGGCCGGCGGTTTAGGGGTTAATAGGTTTAGTTTATTAGTTGTGATGTGGGGGGCTGGTGGTTTAGGGGTTAATACTTTATTATAGTGTTGGCGATGTTGGGGGCCAGGGGTTTAAGGGTTAAAAGGTTTATTTAGTGTCGACGATGTCAAGGAGCAGTGGATTATGGTTTTATATCTTTATTTAGTTTTGGTGATTTCAGGGAGCGGCAGATTAGGGGTCTTTAGACTAGGAGTTTATGTTAGAGTGTTAGGTTTTAACGTAATTTTCTTTTCCCCATAGACATCAATGGGGTTGCGTTACGGCGATTTGCCATTCCGCGATTGCAGGTGTTAATTTTTTTTCGAACACTTTTTCCCCATTGATGTCTATGGGGGAAAGCATGCACGAGCACGTAGACTCAGCCCTTGGCTTTTGTTCGGTATGGAGCTTATTGCACCATACCGCACAGCACAAGGAGGTTTTTCAGTAACTTGCAATGGCAGCGCTATGGAAAGTGCGATACCGCTCATTTCATTGCGTTCTTTACACACCTGGTTTAGCGCACAACTTGTAATCTTGGTGCATGTTGGTTGTGCAAAGCTGGGGAATGGGTACTAAAGGCATTATCTATCTTTTAAACAATAACAATTTTGGTGCTGACTGTCCCTTTAAAAGATATTTACTTTGTGCTGTTACAGTCCCTATTACATTTAATTAAAGGGACAGTCTACTCCAGAATTGCTATTGTTTAGAAAGATAGACAATCCCTTTATTACCCATTCCCTAGTTTTGCATAACCAACACAGTTATATTTATATACTTTTTACCTCTGTGATTATCTTGTATCTAAGCCTCTGCAGACTGCCTCCTTAATTTAGTTCTTTTGACAGACTTGCATTTTAGCCAATTAGTGCTGACTCACAAATAACTCCACATGAATAAGCACAATGCTATCTATATGATGTACATGAACTAGCACTGTCTAACTGTAAAAAACTGTCAAAATGCACTGAGATAAAAGGCGGCCTTCAATGGCTTAGAAATTAGCATATGAGCCTACCTAGGTTTAGCTTTCAACAAAGAATACCAAGTGAACAAAGCAAATTTTATTATAAAAGTAAATTGGAAAGCTATTTAAAATTGCATGCCCTATCTGAATCATGAAAGTTTAATTTTGATTAGACTGTCCCTTATGCATATTATCCCTGTGGTAAGAAGGAAATGTTCACATTCAGGGGCCAGTTCTACCTATATTAACCAATACTGCCCTCATATCCATAAGAATTTCAGTGTGAAAAACAAAACGTATGCTTAGCTGTGGGACATGTGGGATATATTTCCTACCACTAGGAAGAGGCCTAGAACCTACACAAGCTTTAATTCCTCCCATAGCTGAACAGAGAAAAGGAAACATAATAGTAGGGAAGACAAAGGCAGGGTCTACAGAGGTGAAAATTAGAACTGTCGCCCAAACGTGTGAAACTGGCAGGGCCTATGGATTCTCATCATCCCGGAAGAAAATAATTTATCAGGTAAGCATAAATGTTACTTTCTTTCATATGATGATGAGAGTCCATAGGGAATCATTAACACGTGTGACACTGCAGCCTGAAGGACTTTCCTGTCAAAAAACACTTCAGAAAAAGCAAAAACATCAAAACTGTAAAATTTGGAGAAAATATGTAGCGAAGACCAAGTTGCAGCCTTGCAAATCTGCTCCATGGATGCATCATTTTTGAAAGTCCAGGAAGTAGCAACTGATCTGGTGTATGATCTGCAATATGCTTAGGGGAGACTTTCAAGACCATCTTGAAGAAACTGAAGAATTCTAGGGATCCTAAAGGAACACCACGAAAACCCCCTTGAAGAACACTGATCAAAGTATACTTTCCAAGTGCTGTGATAATTCTTCTGGGTCACAGGTTTCCTAGTGTGTTACAGAGTGTCATTACAGAGTCTGAGAAATCTCTATGTTTCAGGGATAGGCGGACATCCTGCAGGACGACAAACTTAGAGATTTGAGATCCGGGAGGAAAAGAGGCCTTTGAGACAAGAGGTCTTGTTGCTAAGAAAGAAGCCATGGATGAGAAATACGACATCTGGAAAGATTTCGCATAGCATGTTCTGTGGGGCTAAACAAGAGCTTTCAGGATCACTGATGCAGACTTCTTTTTGATTCAGGCAATCAGTTTTGGAAGCAGAACAAATGGAGGAAACAGATATACAGGACGAAAGTTCCATGTACCTACTAAGACATCTTTGATTTGTGACTTTCGTCCCTGGATCTGGCACAATAAACTTTCAGATTGTGATTCAAATGAAAAGCCCTCAGATCTACATCCGGCAGGCCTCATTTGGCAACTAGGTGATCGAATATCTCCTGGTGCAGAGACCAATCTTCTGGAAAGAACAGACTGACGGCTGAGAATCCACTTCCCCGTCTTCACACCTGGAATGTGAAACACTGACAGGGAGTATTGGTTATTTTCTGCCCAAGACAGAATCTGGGACATGCCCTGAATCGCCAGATGCCCCTTTGATTATTTATGTATGCCACAGCTGTGATATTATCTGACTGGAAGTGGATGTACTTCTCGTTCTATATAAGGGGTCAGAACTGAAGAACTCAAAGGGGCCCATTTATCAAGCTCCGAATGGAGCTTGTGGGGCCGTATTTCTGGCGAGTCTTCAGACTCGCCAGAAACAGCAGTTATGAAGCAGCGGTCTTTAGACTGCTGTTCCATAACCCTGTCCGCCTGCTCTGATGAGGCGGACAGGAATCGGCGGAAATCAACCCGATTGAGTACGATCGGGTTGATTGACACCTCCCTGCTGGTGTATTGCTCTCCGCATTCAGCGAGGTCTTGCGGACCTGATCCGCACTGTCAGATCAGGTCTGCAAGACCTTTAATAAATAGGCCCCAAAGAATCACTCAGAGTTCCAATATGTATAGGTAACCCCAGGTCCAGAGGAGACCAACTCCTTGTGTCACTCAAGACCCCCAGAGAGTTCCCTGGTCCAGAAAACTGAGTTGATGTGGAAACAGAAGCCCAACCTGTGTATACATGCCAATACAGCAAAATAAAAGTTATATCTCTTACAGAATAATCATAAGAAAAAAAAACTGTAATCCTAGAAATGACACTGTAAAATATGCTTGTACTTTGGAGCTTTCCTTAAACTTTTGTCAAGTAGGCACAAATCAAATTAAAGCAGGACAATGTATAAATACAGAGGAAATATTGCACCAGACCTTTACTGCATAGGAATAAAGATATGTTACACATAACTAAAAGTGAGAAAACAGCTACCACAGTTGGATTCCAACTCTAGACCTTCTTCTTGCAAAGCTAGGTATCTAAACATTAAGCTAAACATAGTCTGTGTGCAATGTTGCATCAGGGAGAGGATATGTATAATAACCACTACCTCTCTGAATTGATGTATGTGACGTTATACATGTCTGCATATAACTGAGCGTACAGATTAATAAGATACATGTAATAAGCATGTTCTGTCAATACAGAATATATACTGGTGAGATAAAGTACATGTAATTAGTATGTTCTGTCTAAACAGAATCCATACTACCTACAATAAATTTCAGGAAATTACCAAATAAAGTATATAAAAATTAGTATCTACACTGTGTACAATTAGGGGAAATGTAATTAGCGAATAAACGAATCTACACTGTGTAAAGTAAAGTACATGAAATTAGCAAATAAAGTACATGATATTATATTAGTATGTTCTGCCAATACAGAACCTATATTACTGTGTACAATAATTATATGAAAGTAGCAATCAAGTACATGAAATTAGCATGTTCTGTCTATACAGAATCTACCTCTGTACCATAAGGGTCAAGTAAGTAGCAGATAAGGTAATGCAATTAGCATGTTCTGGTTATACAGAATCTGTACTGTATACAATAAGTACCTGTAATTAGCAAATAAGTACATGTAGTTAGTATGTTCTGTTTATACAGAATCTGCACTGTATACAATAAGTACCTGTAATTAGCAAATAAGTACATGTAGTTAGTATGTTCTGGTTATACAGAATCTGTACTGTATACAATAAGTACCTGTAATTAGCAAATAAGTACATGTAGTTAGTATGTTCTGTTTATACAGAATCTGTACTGTATACAATAAGTACCTGTAATTAGCAAATAAGTACATGTAGTTAGTATATTCTGTTTATACAGAATCTGTACTGTATACAATAAGTACCTGTAATTAGCAAATAAGTACATGTAGTTAGTATGTTCTGTTTATACAGAATCTGTACTGTATACAATAAGTACCTGTAATTAGCAAATAAGTACATGTAGTTAGTATGTTCTGTTTATACAGAATCTGTACTGTATACAATAAGTACCTGTAATTAGCAAATAAGTACATGTAGTTAGTATGTTCTGGTTATACAGAATCTGCACTGTATACAATAAGTACCTGTAATTAGCAAATAAGTACATGTAGTTAGTATGTTCTGTTTATACAGAATCTGCACTGTATACAATAAGTACCTGTAATTAGCAAATAAGTACATGTAGTTAGTATGTTCTGGTTATACAGAATCTGTACTGTATACAATAAGTACCTGTAATTAGCAAATAAGTACATGTAGTTAGTATGTTCTGTTTATACAGAATCTGTACTGTATACAATAAGTACCTGTAATTAGCAAATAAGTACATGTAGTTAGTATATTCTGTTTATACAGAATCTGTACTGTATACAATAAGTACCTGTAATTAGCAAATAAGTACATGTAGTTAGTATGTTCTGTTTATACAGAATCTGTACTGTATACAATAAGTACCTGTAATTAGCAAATAAGTACATGTAGTTAGTATGTTCTGTTTATACAGAATCTGTACTGTATACAATAAGTACCTGTAATTAGCAAATAAGTACATGTAGTTAGTATGTTCTGTTTATACAGAATCTGTACTGTATACAATAAGTACCTGTAATTAGCAAATAAGTACATGTAGTTAGTATGTTCTGTTTATACAGAATCTGCACTGTATACAATAAGTACCTGTAATTAGCAAATAAGTACATGTAGTTAGTATGTTCTGGTTATACAGAATCTGTACTGTATACAATAAGTACCTGTAATTAGCAAATAAGTACATGTAGTTAGTATGTTCTGTTTATACAGAATCTGCACTGTATACAATAAGTACCTGTATTTAGCAAATAAGTACATGTAGTTAGTATGTTCTGGTTATACAGAATCTGCACTGTATACAATAAGTACCTGTAATTAGCAAATAAGTACATGTAGTTAGTATGTTCTGGTTATACAGAATCTGCACTGTATACAATAAGTACCTGTAATTAGCAAATAAGTACATGTAGTTAGTATGTTCTGGTTATACAGAATCTGTACTGTATACAATAAGTACCTGTAATTAACAAATAAGTACATGTAGTTAGTATGTTCTGGTTATACAGAATCTGTACTGTATACAATAAGTACCTGTAATTAGCAAATAAGTACATGTAGTTAGTATGTTCTGTTTATACAGAATCTGTACTGTATACAATAAGTACCTGTAATTAGCAAATAAGTACATGTAGTTAGTATGTTCTGTTTATACAGAATCTGCACTGTATACAATAAGTACCTGTAATTAGCAAATAAGTACATGTAGTTAGTATATTCTGTTTATACAGAATCTGCACTGTATACAATAAGTACCTGTAATTAGCAAATAAGTACATGTAGTTAGTATGTTCTGGTTATACAGAATCTGCACTGTATACAATAAGTACCTGTAATTAGCAAATAAGTACATGTAGTTAGTATGTTCTGGTTATACAGAATCTGCACTGTATACAATAAGTACCTGTAATTAGCAAATAAGTACATGTAGTTAGTATGTTCTGGTTATACAGAATCTGTACTGTATACAATAAGTACCTGTAATTAGCAAATAAGTACATGTAGTTAGTATGTTCTGGTTATACAGAATCTGCACTGTATACAATAAGTACCTGTAATTAGCAAATAAGTACATGTAGTTAGTATGTTCTGGTTATACAGAATCTGCACTGTATACAATAAGTACCTGTAATTAGCAAATAAGTACATGTAGTTAGTATGTTCTGGTTATACAGAATCTGCACTGTATACAATAAGTACCTGTAATTAGCAAATAAGTACATGTAGTTAGTATGTTCTGGTTATACAGAATCTGTACTGTATACAATAAGTACCTGTAATTAGCAAATAAGTACATGTAGTTAGTATGTTCTGGTTATACAGAATCTGCACTGTATACAATAAGTACCTGTAATTAGCAAATAAGTACATGTAGTTAGTATGTTCTGGTTATACAGAATCTGCACTGTATACAATAAGTACCTGTAATTAGCAAATAAGTACATGTAGTTAGTATGTTCTGGTTATACAGAATCTGCACTGTATACAATAAGTACCTGTAATTAGCAAATAAGTACATGTAGTTAGTATGTTCTGGTTATACAGAATCTGTACTGTATACAATAAGTACCTGTAATTAACAAATAAGTACATGTAGTTAGTATGTTCTGGTTATACAGAATCTGTACTGTATACAATAAGTACCTGTAATTAGCAAATAAGTACATGTAGTTAGTATGTTCTGGTTATACAGAATCTGTACTGTATACAATAAGTACCTGTAATTAGCAAATAAGTACATGTAGTTAATATGTTCTGGTTATACAGAATCTGCACTGTATACAATAAGTACCTGTAATTAGCAAATAAGTACATGTAGTTAGTATGTTCTGGTTATACAGAATCTGCACTGTATACAATAAGTACCTGTAATTAGCAAATAAGTACATGTAGTTAGTATGTTCTGGTTATACAGAATCTGTACTGTATACAATAAGTACCTGTAATTAACAAATAAGTACATGTGGTTAGTATGTTCTGTTTATACAGAATCTGCACTGTATACAATAAGTACCTGTAATTAGCAAATAAGTACATGTAGTTAGTATGTTCTGTTTATACAGAATCTGCACTGTATACAATAAGTACCTGTAATTAGCAAATAAGTACATGTAGTTAGTATGTTCTGGTTATACAGAATCTGCACTGTATACAATAAGTACCTGTAATTAGCAAATAAGTACATGTAGTTAGTATATTCTGTTTATACAGAATCTGTACTGTATACAATAAGTACCTGTAATTAGCAAATAAGTACATGTAGTTAGTATATTCTGTTTATACAGAATCTGTACTGTATACAATAAGTACCTGTAATTAGCAAATAAGTACATGTAGTTAGTATGTTCTGTTTATACAGAATCTGTACTGTATACAATAAGTACCTGTAATTAGCAAATAAGTACATGTAGTTAGTATGTTCTGGTTATACAGAATCTGTACTGTATACAATAAGTACCTGTAATTAGCAAATAAGTTCATGTAGTTAGTATGTTCTGGTTATACAGAATCTGTACTGTATACAATAAGTACCTGTAATTAGCAAATAAGTACATGAAATTAGCATGTTCTGTCTATACAGAATCTACCTCTGTACCATAAGGGACAAGTAAGTAGCAGATAAGGTAATGCAATTAGCATGTTCTGGTTATACAGAATCTGTACTGTATACAATAAGTACCTGTAATTAGCAAATAAGTATATGTAGTTAGTATGTTCTGTTTATACAGAATCTGCACTGTATACAATAAGTACCTGTAATTAGCAAATAAGTACATGTAGTTAGTATATTCTGTTTATACAGAATCTGTACTGTATACAATAAGTACCTGTAATTAGCAAATAAGTACATGTAGTTAGTATGTTCTGTTTATACAGAATCTGTACTGTATACAATAAGTACCTGTAATTAGCAAATAAGTACATGTAGTTAGTATGTTCTGGTTATACAGAATCTGTAATGTATACAATAAGTACCTGTAATTAGCAAATAAGTTCATGTAGTTAGTATGTTCTGGTTATACAGAATCTGCACTGTATACAATAAGTACCTGTAATTAGCAAATAAGTACATGTAGTTAGTATGTTCTGTTTATACAGAATTTACACTGTATACAATAAGTACCTGTAATTAGCAAATAAGTACATGTAGTTAGTATATTCTGTTTATACAGAATCTGTACTGTATACAATAAGTACCTGTAATTAGCAAATAAGTACATGTAGTTAGTATGTTCTGTTTATACAAAATCTGCACTGTATACAATAAGTACCTGTAATTAGCAAATAAGTACATGTAGTTAGTATGTTCTGGTTATACAGAATCTGCACTGTATATAATAAGTACCTGTAATTAGCAAATAAGTACATGTAGTTAGCATGTTCTGGTTATACATAATCTGCACTGTATACAATAAGTACCTGTAATTAGCAAATAAGTACATGTAGTTAGCATGTTCTGGTTATACATAATCTGCACTGTATACAATAAGTACCTGTAATTAGCAAATA
Source organism: Bombina bombina (assembly GCF_027579735.1). Lineage (NCBI taxonomy): Eukaryota > Metazoa > Chordata > Amphibia > Anura > Bombinatoridae > Bombina > Bombina bombina. Next base: position 48,603,707 of record NC_069502.1, on the reverse strand, counting down.
AGTACATGTAGTTAGTATGTTCTGGTTATACAGAATCTGCACTGTATATAATAAGTACCTGTAATTAGCAAATAAGTACATGTAGTTAGTATGTTCTGGTTATACAGAATCTGCACTGTATACAATAAGTACCTGTAATTAGCAAATAAGTACATGTAGTTAGTATGTTCTGTTTATACAGAATCTGTACTGTATACAATAAGTACCTGTAATTAGCAAATAAGTACATGTAGTTAGTATGTTCTGTTTATACAGAATCTGCACTGTATAAAATAAGTACCTGTAATTAGCAAATAAGTACATGTAGTTAGTATGTTCTGGTTATACAGAATCTGCACTGTATACAATAAGTACCTGTAATTAGCAAATAAGTACATGTAGTTAGTATGTTCTGGTTATACAGAATCTGCACTGTATACAATAAGTACCTGTAATTAGCAAATAAGTACATGTAGTTAGTATGTTCTGTTTATACAGAATCTGCACTGTATACAATAAGTACCTGTAATTAGCAAATAAGTACATGTAGTTAGTATGTTCTGTTTATACAGAATCTGCACTGTATACAATAAGTACCTGTAATTAGCAAATAAGTACATGTAGTTAGTATGTTCTGTTTATACAGAATCTGTACTTTATACAATAAGTACCTGTAATTAGCAAATAAGTACATGTAGTTAGTATGTTCTGTTTATACAGTATCTGTACTGTATACAATAAGTACCTGTAATTAGCAAATAAGTACATGTAGTTAGTATGTTCTGTTTATACAGAATCTGTACTGTATAAAATAAGTACCTGTAATTAGCAAATAAGTACATGTAGTTAGTATGTTCTGTTTATACAGAATCTGTACTGTATAAAATAAGTACCTGTAATTAGCAAATAAGTACATGTAGTTAGTATGTTCTGGTTATACAGAATCTGCACTGTATACAATAAGTACCTGTAATTAGCAAATAAGTACATGTAGTTAGTATGTTCTGTTTATACAGAATCTGTACTGTATACAATAAGTACCTGTAATTAGCAAATAAGTACATGTAGTTAGTATGTTCTGTTTATACAGAATCTGCACTGTATACAATAAGTACCTGTAATTAGCAAATAAGTACATGTAGTTAGTATGTTCTGGTTATACAGAATCTGCACTGTATACAATAAGTACCTGTAATTAGCAAATAAGTACATGTAGTTAGTATGTTCTGTTTATATAGAATCTGCACTGTATACAATAAGTACCTGTAATTAGCAATTAAGTACATGTAGTTAGTATGTTCTGTTTTTTTTTTTTTTTTTTTTTTAAACATTTTTATTGATGAAAATAAATCAGTATACATTTAGATTTAGGCAGATACAACTTGAGCACATTATCAAGTCATGTATACAAAAGTCAGACATATTATAGTGGAAAACATTTCTCTATATGACAATGCACAATATATTAATAACCATATATGAGTATTATAAAAACTACTAATGTACCAGGATACCGGCTTTGTCTCATAATATAAACATTTGTATATGCTATGTATGGTCTAGGTCTGAGCCAAAGTCATATTCAAGTATTCCTCCCATAGAAAGTATATGGAGTGGTAATCATCTTGTCGATGTATTTGTGTGTAATGGTATTTTTCTAGTTCTAGATTATGTGTGACTGTATGTCTCCAGACTTCTATTGTGGGTAGATCTGTTTTTTTCCAGTGCAACGGGATTAATCTTTTGGCTGTGTTTACCATTATTGTTAATAGTGCTAATCTTAACTTACATTTTATTTTAGGGAAATGATTGAAGAGCAAAACTTTTAATTCGAAGGGTATAGAGATACTCAATACTCGTTCAACCTCTTTCTTGATTGTTTCCCAATAGTATTTAGCTTTCGGGCACTGCCACCATATGTGGTGTGGGGTTCCAATTTCCTGGCAACCCCTCCAGCATATTGCTGGGGTGGTAGGGAATAGCTGATGTAAACGTGAAGGTGTATAATACCATCTGCACATGAATTTGAGGTTCATTTCCAGGATGGAAATCGAGGAGGAAGATTTGCTCATATATTTGAATATGTCATACCAAGTTTGTTCTGGTATCGGGCTATCAAATTCTTGTTCCCATTTGGCAACATAGGATGGTAGGTGTTTATAGCTGGACAGTTGAAGTTGTTTATGTACTATGGAGAGTATGCCTTTATTTGGCAGTGGATTAATGCACAGATTCTCAAAAGGTGTTAATGGACGAGTAAAATGCGGTTTAGATGGGTGTGTTGAAAGAAAGTGTGCTAACTGTGAATATGTTAACCAATTTTGCAGTCTGGGTCCACACTTGGTAACAAGATCTGTTTGCGATTTAACCCTTCCATTCTCATATAGGGTATGGACCGGAAGGATATCATTGATAGTTACTAATTGTGGCTCAAGTATATTAATATTAAGTGGGGATGTTACATTGCCCCCTATCGGAGTTAAAGGGGATTGCGCTGTAGAAATGCCTTTATGCTGTCGTATGATTTTGTCCCATATTTTATATGATTCTCGAACTGAGGATGGGGTAGCATCTGAAAGCGTTCTCTGGTTGGAGGTAAGCCAACAGTTCCCGCATATATTGTCGTGACCTATCAAATTGTTTTCTAGTTGGACCCATTCTTTATTTAAGGCATTTTTACACCAGTCTACTATCCTGGACATAAAAGTAGCTATTCTGTAGAGTTTTATATTGGGCGCTCCAATGCCTCCGAGTTCTCTCGGTCTATATAATGTAGCTGTGGCTATGCGTGGGCGTTTGTTTGCCCAAATAAAGGTATTTAACGCTTTCTGTAGTCTATGAATCAGTGAGTCGGGGAGGGGTATAGGTAAAGTTTGGAACAGATAAAGTATTTTGGGCAATATAATCATTTTAATTGCATTAAGTCTCCCCATCCATGATAGAAATTTACTATTCCAGCTTCTTAACAATGAGTTAACGTTTAAAATTAGGCTTTCGTAATTTAAAGTCACAACATCATAGATGTTGGGGGTTATGTAGACTCCTAAATATTTAATTGCTTTGCTCTGCGCCTTATATTGGAATTGCCGCTGCAGGCGTGTTACGGTGGATGGGGTGAGATTAATATGTAGCAGTTCAGACTTTGTAATGTTTATACTAAAATTTGAGTATTTCCCATATTTATTTAAGGTATCCAGGAGATAAGGGAGTGTGGATTCTATGTTCGTAAGGGTAAGAAATATGTCATCTGCATATAATGTGATTTTATATTCTGCTGAGCCTATTTGGAGTCCCGTAATAGTTTTATTATTCCTAATATAGGATGCCAGTATTTCTATTGACAAGACAAAAAGGAGGGGTGAGAGAGGGCAGCCTTGTCTGGTTCCGTTATTGATTTGAAAAGGGTAGGAGAAGGAGTCATTTAGTTTAACTTTTGCTTGAGGCGCATTATATAGTGCGAATAATTTCATGATTAGTTCTTGGTCAAATCCAAATTTAAGTAAGGCCTGTTTCAGAAATGTCCAATCAAGCCTATCAAAGGCTTTCTCCGCGTCCATAGAAATGAACGCGGAGGGAACCTGATGTTTGTGTGCATATTCCATAAGAGCTAAAATTTTTGTGGTGTTGTCTCTGGATTCTCGTGTAGGCGTGAACCCTGCTTGATTTATATGTATTAAGGTTGGGAGGATCAGATTAATTCGGGTCGCGAAAATCTTCGCGTAAAGTTTAATGTCCACATTAAGTAGAGAGATTGGGCGAAAGTTCGCTGGTGTGTTTGGTTGTTTGCCTGGTTTTGGGAGCACCGAGACCTGCGCCTCAAGCATTGATGGTGGAAACGGGTTTTCCCCAGAAACCTCATTAAAAAGATGAACCATGTGGGGGATAAGGATGGAGGAAAAAGCTTTATAGTATTTAGCTGATAGGCCATCAGGGCCTGGACTTTTCCCATTAGGCAATTCTGATATTACGTGTTGAAGTTCCTGTGTGGTTATGGGCCTTTTCAGGGTTTGCAATTGGTCTGAGGTAATCTTGGGGACCTGACAATGATCAATATAAGTGTTGAGGTTAGAGAGGTGTTCTTCAGTTAGGGGGGTTTTAGAAATATTATAAAGTTCTGTGTAATAATCCTGAAAGACTTGGAGAATCTCTCTAGTAGTATAGAGAGGGGTCTTGCATTTTGGCCTATGTATTTCATAGATAAATGATTTGAGTCTTTTCTTTTTTAAAGCTCGCGCTAGTAGCTTTCCTGCTCTATTGTTCTCATAATAAAACTTACAGTTAGTTTTTTTATGTAAAGTTTGATACTCAATTTCTAAAAAATTATCTAACGCTTTTCTGGCTTCAAGATAGTCTTGTACTAGTAGGGGATCGTTAGGTTTGCATTTCAATGCATGATCTAATTTTGTAAATGTTTCTGTAAGTTCTGCATATTGTCGGCGAATGTGTTGTTGGTGCTGGGCCTTGAGCTTTATCAATTCTCCCCTAATGACACACTTGTGGGCTTCCCACACTACATAGTTGTTTGTTACTGAGTTGATATTATGTGTGAAATAGTCTGATATAAGTGAGGATATTTTGTCAACGGAGTTCGGGTTATGCAGTAAGGTTTCATCTAGTTTCCAGCTGAAGGGTTCTGTCTGTGTTTCAGGCCATGAGAGTTTCAGTGTGACTGCGGAGTGGTCAGACCACGAAGTTGGCGAGATCTCACAGCGGTTAACATTAGCAAGGCCCTTTTGGTTGGTAAATATATAATCCAATCTGCTATAGGATTTGTTAGGGGCAGAAAAAAAAGTATAATCCCTTTTCTCTGTATGTATAAATCGCCATATATCATAGAGATTGAGATCTCTCAAGTTTTTCCATAGGGTCATGGAGAGTTTTTTGGATATTAAAATTTTGGGATTTGAACTATCTTTTTGTGGCTGTAAAGGGGTATTGAAATCTCCTGCTAAATATATAGGGCCAACTGCTAGATCCAATATTTTCTTAAATATATCTTGAAAGAAAGGGGCCTGCTTGGTGTTTGGTGCGTATACATTTATCAGTGTAACCGGTCTACCATATAAAAGTCCCATTATTCCTAGAAATCTGCCTTCCCTATCTTTGTTTATGCTGGTTAGTGTGAATGGGAGATCTTTCCTAATTAATATGCTTACACCTGCTTTTTTATTAGGCCCAGAACTATGATAATGCGTTGTGAATGTTTTCCCAAAATATTTGGGTTCCTTATTATACTGAAAGTGCGTTTCTTGCAGGAAAAGTATATCAACTCGTCTTTTGGCTAAGTCTAGTATAGCTTTAGAGCGTTTGTGAGGTGAATTTAGTCCTTTGGCATTCTGTGTCAATAATGTCAGTGAGCGTGTATCTTTACTTACAACTGGCGACATCTTAACCTAGATAACAAGCACAGGCATTTGTTGGTTAGCACGGCACCTGGTACGTAGTCTTAGCATTGTGTCATTAGTAGGACAGCTTTTCTGTAAAACAAATCCACAAGTAAATAAACAGTGTAAACAGTGAATACAAACAACATAAACATAAACAGACAAACATGATATTGAATTATAACTTGAACATAAATTCAATACTCTCTTCCTAATATAGGGCATATTGAGAGTGGTATTGGGGGGTTTCAACAATAAATTGTATTTGCAGGCCCTTTTGCCATAGCTAAGTGAAAGTTATCTATTCTGGCTAGTAATTATTACAGACTATATAGCTGCATAGTCCGTAGGCTTATATAACCTTCAGGTAAACAAACATACAATCCAAAGAAAAACAAACAAACAGCATGGATATTCAACATCTCAAGCATTCAGTCCTCATTAGGCACATATGAAATTTGCATGCCCATATGGGCTCAAGGTGTTATACTGGAGTGACTTGGACTAGAGTCATTGTTCCTTTGTGGTGTAGTGACTATGGCTTTCCCTTTCTTGGCTGTTACCGTGCGCCAAGCAGGGTTTTTTTCAGGAGGACGCTTTGCAGTGGGCAAGTTCTTATTCGCCGTAGAGAGTGTCTCAACTGGATCTAGTCCCAAAGATAAACAAAAAGCATGGGAGTCTTCCGGTGTCTTGCAGGTAAGCCTAGAATTGTTGCTGAGAACCCATATTTGTGTTGGGAATCCCCATCTATATGGGATCTTTTTGTTTCGTAGGTACGTCGTAAGGGGTGCAAATTCTTTCCTTTTTTGCAGGGTTTCATATGATAAGTCTTGATAAAATTGAACCACTGTACCCCTGAATCTGATTGGCTGGTTCTTTCGGGATTGGTTCAACAGCATTTCCTTCTCCAAGAAATTTTTAAACCTTATAATTATGTCCCTGGGTGGTGCCGTAGCTGGAGGCTTGGGGCGAAGGGATCAGTGTGCTCTTACCCACTGTATGTCAGTTGTATGTGATGACTCTTTAATGTGCTGAAACAATGCCTGAAGGTACACTGGGAAGTCACGGGGTAAAACATCCTCAGGTACTCCCCTGATTCTTAAGTTTTTCCTCCTGCTGCGATTCTCCAAGTCTTCTAACTTTTCCTGCAGGCTATATATAGTATCTTGCTGTGATGAGACTTGTTCAGTTAAAGCATGTACTTCTTCTTTAAGTTGATCGTGATTGCTTTCTAGTGATTCCATCTGAAATCCCAGAGTGTGTATCTCTTGCGCCATGGTGGCCAGCTCTTCTCTAATACATGTGCGCACTATGTTTGCTATGTCTTGCTTAGATGGCAGGTTATATAATAAAGAGGCCGAAAGTTGTGACTCTGGTGTTTGAGAACGAGGATTTTCATCTTGCAGAGAGTCTGGATTAGGGGATTTTCCCCCCGTGCTGGCGTGTGCTCTCACATTATTAGCCGGGTCTGCTGCTTGTAAGAAGGAAGACATAGTCAAAGTCTTGGTGGTAGTGGGTTTGGTAGTCTTGTCAAGCCTGACTGTGCGCCTAGACGCCATTATTTCTGTTAAGGGTATTCAGTTTGTTGCACTATGTCCGCCCTGGAGTAATGCTATTTAAAGCTGTCAGATATTCCACTGTTGTAGCTCCTTGTTGTACAAGAATATATCCAAATCTACAATGTGCAACAACAGTTCATTGTATTAGCAAGTAGAGCATGGTATAGGGCCTTCAGTGCCAGAAACACTACAGCTGCCGTAGGGAATAAAGTGTTTAAGTCTCTCCTTGTATGATTGTGGCTACACAGCCCTTCTAGCTCAATTGACTGATCTGGTGGGTGTTCCAAATACAATCTGACTGGGCCTATGCCGTCTTTTGGTGCTTGTTCTGGGCTTTGTGTCTTAGAAAGAGTACAAGTGAGTACAAGTGAGTGAGGTACCGTTCAGGCTGTTGTCCGTGACGCAATCGCCAAAGGTGTCTAACAAAATTGTGCTGCGACTCTCCCTCTTTTGATCGCTTTAGTGTTGTGCTTAGTCAGTGATATAAGTATTGCGGTCGCCACGTGGCGTGCCTGCTTACCCCTCAGCGTGGCTTCACTTCTTCTATGTCGGGTACCTCACCTGTCCCTTTTGATCTCCGGGATAGCCTGCTCGATTGAATAAAGGCTCCGGTAAGCGAGGTGCTGCAACAGGCTGTTTTACTTTGTGGCTCAAAATTTCCTCATGGCGTTTGGGTTTCACTTCCGGTGGAGAGCGCTGGTTAATGGCGATGCGTGTTTGTCAAATCTGATAGTCACCATTATCTTGGTCATAGCGTTCTAAAAGTCACCTCATCGTGTGCCTCAGAGGTTTAGCAGTTATATCTCATGCTGTGTCGTTAAAGTATCTAGTGTGATGCCAGATTTTTGAGTTTCACAGGGCTGCTTGCACGGAGCTCCGGATTTACACTGCACTCATGGCAGCTTCCGGCTCCGCCCCGCCGTTAGTATGTTCTGTTTATACAGAATCTGCACTGTATACAATAAGTACCTGTAATTAGCAAATAAGTACATGTAGTTAGTATGTTCTGTTTATACAGAATCTGCACTGTATACAATAAGTACCTGTAATTAGCAAATAAGTACATGTAGTTAGTATGTTCTGTTTATACAGAATCTGCACTGTATACAATAAGTACCTGTAATTAGCAAATAAGTACATGTAGTTAGTATGTTCTGGTTATACAGAATCTGCACTGTATACAATAAGTACCTGTAATTAGCAAATAAGTACATGTAGTTAGTATGTTCTGGTTATACGGAATCTGCACTGTATACAATAAGTACCTGTAATTAGCAAATAAGTACATGTAGTTAGTATGTTCTGTTTATACAGAATTTACACTGTATACAATAAGTACCTGTAATTAGCAAATAAGTACATGTAGTTGGTATGTTCTGTTTATACAGAATCTGCACTGTATACAATAAGTACCTGTAATTAGCAAATAAGTACATGTAGTTAGTATGTTCTGGTTATACAGAATCTGCACTGTATACAATAAGTACCTGTAATTAGCAAATAAGTACATGTAGTTAGTATGTTCTGTTTATACAGAATCTGTACTGTATACAATAAGTACCTGTAATTAGCAAATAAGTACATGTAGTTAGTATGTTCTGGTTATACAGAATCTGCACTGTATACAATAAGTACCTGTAATTAGCAAATAAGTACATGTAGTTAGTATGTTCTGGTTATACAGAATCTGCACTGTATACAATAAGTACCTGTAATTAGCAAATAAGTACATGTAGTTAGTATGTTCTGTTTATACAGAATCTGTACTGTATACAATAAGTACCTGTAATTAGCAAATAAGTACATGTAGTTAGTATGTTCTGGTTATACAGAATCTGCACTGTATACAATAAGTACCTGTAATTAGCAAATAAGTACATGTAGTTAGTATGTTCTGGTTATACAGAATCTGCACTGTATACAATAAGTACCTGTAATTAGCAAATAAGTACATGTAGTTAGTATGTTCTGGTTATACAGAATCTGCACTGTATAAAATAAGTACCTGTAATTAGCAAATAAGTACATGTAGTTAGTATGTTCTGTTTATACAGAATCTGCACTGTATACAATAAGTATCTGTAATTAGCAAATAAGTACATGTGGTTAGTATGTTCTGTTTATACAGAATCTGCACTGTATACAATAAGTACCTGTAATTAGCAAATAAGTACATGTAGTTAGTATGTTCTGTTTATACAGAATTTACACTGTATACAATAAGTACCTGTAATTAGCAAATAAGTACATGTAGTTAGTATGTTCTGGTTATACAGAATCTGTACTGTATACAATAAGTACCTGTAATTAGCAAATAAGTACATGTAGTTAGTATGTTCTGTTTATACAGAATCTGTACTGTATACAATAAGTACCTGTAATTAGCAAATAAGTACATGTAGTTAGTATGTTCTGTTTATACAGAATCTGTACTGTATACAATAAGTACCTGTAATTAGCAAATAAGTACATGTAGTTAGTATCTTCTGTTTATACAGAATCTGTACTGTATACAATAAGTACCTGTAATTAGCAAATAAGTACATGTAGTTAGTATGTTCTATTTATACAGAATCTGTACTGTATACAATAAGTACCTGTAATTAGCAAATAAGTACATGTAGTTAGTATGTTCTGTTTATACAGAATCTGTACTGTATACAATAAGTACCTGTAATTAACAAATAAGTACATGTAGTTAGTATGTTCTGGTTATACAGAATCTGCACTGTATACAATAAGTGCCTGTAATTAGCAAATAAGTACATGTAGTTAGTATGTTCTGTTTATACAGAATCTGCACTGTATACAATAAGTACCTGTAATTAGCAAATAAGTACATGTAGTTAGTATGTTCTGTTTATACAGAATCTGCACTGTATACAATAAGTACCTGTAATTAGCAAATAAGTACATGTAGTTAGTATGTTCTGGTTATACAGAATCTGCACTGTATACAATAAGTACCTGTAATTAGCAAATAAGTACATGTAGTTAGTATGTTCTGTTTATACAGAATCTGTACTGTATACAATAAGTACCTGTAATTAGCAAATAAGTACATGTAGTTAGTATGTTCTGTTTATACAGAATCTGCACTGTATACAATAAGTACCTGTAATTAGCAAATAAGTACATGTAGTTAGTATGTTCTGGTTATACAGAATCTGCACTGTATACAATAAGTACCTGTAATTAGCAAATAAGTACATGTAGTTAGTATGTTCTGGTTATACAGAATCTGCACTGTATACAATAAGTACCTGTAATTAGCAAATAAGTACATGTAGTTAGTATCTTCTGTTTATACAGAATCTGTACTGTATACAATAAGTACCTGTAATTAGCAAATAAGTACATGTAGTTAGTATGTTCTGTTTATACAGAATCTGTACTGTATACAATAAGTACCTGTAATTAGCAAATAAGTACATGTAGTTAGTATGTTCTGTTTATACAGAATCTGCACTGTATACAATAAGTACCTGTAATTAGCAAATAAGTACATGTAGTTAGTATGTTCTGGTTATACAGAATCTGCACTGTATACAATAAGTACCTGTAATTAGCAAATAAGTACATGTAGTTAGTATGTTCTGTTTATACAGAATCTGCACTGTATACAATAAGTACCTGTAATTAGCAAATAAGTACATGTAGTTAGTATGTTCTGGTTATACAGAATCTGCACTGTATACAATAAGTACCTGTAATTAGCAAATAAGTACATGTAGTTAGTATGTTCTGGTTATACAGAATCTGCACTGTATACAATAAGTACCTGTAATTAGCAAATAAGTACATGTAACACAGAAATGATACTGCATATGGCAAGATAAATGTAAATAGCAAATTAGGTACAATTAGCACATTCTGTCTATACACAAATTATATTGTGTACAATAAGTTACATGTAATTTGCAAATAAAATACCTGCAATTAGTATGTTCTGTCATTACAGAATCTATACTACATACAGTAATTATATTAGGGTAAAGGTTAACAGCTATCAAAGATAAGGGGGCATATTTATCAAACTCCGTATGGAGCTTGATGCCCTCAATGCAACTCGCTCTTGCTCTGTCTGATAGCGGGAGCAAGCTGCATTGATGGTAGTGGTGCGATCGGGCCGGGCTGTGACTAGACAGCTGCCCAGATGCGCTCAGGGGGAAAACCAGACCCGCTCAGTAGAGCAAGAGCAGCAGTCTGAAAAACCTCTATTTTTAATCAAATTTCACAGGCAATGTTATGTTACATAAAGTTTGGCTAAGATAATGTTATATAATTCTGCACTATGTGCATAATTATATAACATTATTTTCTAGGTTTACTGCCCCTTTAATGGTGTAAAGATGTTTTATAGATTAAAAGTGTGAGTTAGATAAGTTATCTTTTTATTTAAGCAGAAAACAATCATGTTTATTAACTGAAAATAAGCTTTGTAAAGAGCCAAGCTATGCCACTTAAAACAGCTTTGCTTTTTTTAGAGATCAAGGCTATTAATGAAGAAAGTTGAAAAATCCTTTAAAATGTTGCTTGAAAAGTGTTTTCTAATGAATTAGATAAAAAACATAAAATGTTCCCAAACAAGGTATAGGTTATGTTATATGCATTAATGCTCTTGAAAAGTTAGTGATAAATCAGTTAATGCAGGTTTCTCTACTTCATTTGAATAGCTTTATATTCGACATCTCTGATAAACGTTTTACAAAAATTCTAATAGATTGGAATGGAATGCTACTGAAAATAGTACATAATCAGCTGAAAGAAAAATACTTATTCCTTATAAATTAACCTAATTATATCATATAGCACTGCTAGTAAAAATAAAAAAATCTGATAGGATAATGCTTGTGCATTTAGAGACCATTTGGATAGGAAAATGGAAACAAACTAAGAATCTTTTTCTTTGAAGTTTCAATATATTGCCCCAGGCATCTTGGCAAGTGGCCATCATCTGCTGTCCACATTTATGATTGCAAAAGCAATCACTTGTCAACCAAGTCTTATGACTGCTGTTTCTTAACTTGTGGTTTTCAGACTCACATGTATGTGTGACTTAATATTCTTTTTAATATTCTTTTTTAATATTTAGTGCCAAATACCTATTTCCTTACCAAAGAGCTAACATCTGAGATTAAAGTCATAATCATTTTTATCATTACAAGTTGCACAGTTCTATTACAGGAACAGATATGAGAGAATTTGGTAAAACATCAGTAAGTTTAAGGTAGTTATAAGTTGGTTGGTCCAACAAGTCTGCACATTGCTATGCTTATGCATTTGTAAATCTTCCTAGAATTCCTGAACTTTATTTTTCCTTCTAAAATTGTATTTAATATATTTTAGGTGATGGACCTTCTGAAGAGACGCCTGTCCAAGAACCCTGTTTTCAGCAGCACAGTAAGACTTTTGTATAGTTACCCTGTAGTTAAGGGTCACAAAGATATTGGAAATTTTTTGAAAATGTTTAAGTTCCCAGCTCTGCCCTACCTATAAAGTATTAATACTATCACGTCAATGCCATACGGTACATATGTGCTTATGGGTGTCAGAAGTGGGGAGCAAGAGAAGGCTAATGACTTTTCCCTCTGGAATTTTTCATCCTATAGCTAGGAATGAGCACTCACTTGGGTCACTGTTCATGCCATTTATACAAGAAGCAATTCCTTCCTGCTACACATGTTGCCACTGATATAATTATGCTTGGGGAATATCCCCCCCCCCACTCCACCACCAATAGAACAAGTCAATGGTGTCAGTTCAGGATAAAAGCCATCCTAAAACTGGTGAAGAGGAAGGGTTCCAGAAATGACAATAACTGCTTTTTCTGGAGCTGCACAGTCTTTAAGATGGCTTTGACCTTCTTATTATACAGAGTGGAAATAAAACATATTATCCACTGGAAGGAGATTACTAAATGGACTAAAATGACATCCTTTACGTGTCATGTGATCATTTCTATATTAGGATAATGTAATAACTTGCTGCTGACAGTTATCAGTCACTCACTATGGCCTCTATTTATAAAAGTCTGGCAGACCTGATCTGACAGTGCGGATCAGGTCCGCCAAACCTCGCTGAATACGGAGAGCAATACGCTCTCCATATTCAGCATTGCACCAGCAGCTCACCAGAGCTGCTGGTGCAACGCCGCCCCCTGCAGAATCGCGGCCAGCAGGGGGGTGTCAATCAACCTGATCGTACTCGATAGGGTTAAATTGCGCCAATGTCTGTCCACCTGCTCAGAGCAGGCGGACAGGTTATGGAGCAGCGGTCTTTAGACCGCTGCTTCATAACTGGTGTTTCTGGGGCCTCAAGCTCTATCCGGAGCTTGATAGATAGGCCCCTATGTCTCGCCAGAAAGACTAGTTCCTTCAGGACCATGTATATACTAACGCCTCTGCTGAGTTCTCTGTAGATAAAACAGCATACCATATTAATCGCTTACTTAGCAATATTACATGTCTGACTTCAGCAGTGTAGGTAGTTCTGATATATTATCAGTACAATGAAGGTTTCTACATTTTACATAAATTATTTGTTTGTGCAAAATTAGTTCACTAGTAAGATTTGGCCTTTTGTTAAAGGAACATTAAGGGCTAGATTAAAAGTGCGGCACAAACGTTTTTTCGCAAGCGATATTGTGTTTTTCAATTGCTCTAATATGACAAGTTGAGCAAAATCCACTAGCGCAATCACGGTTAACACTTCAGTTATTACCGCAATCTCAGAGCTGTGGTTAACTGTTTTCTGAAACTAAAAATTTACACAAAATACATCAAAAGTACATTTCAAAGTACAGTTACACTCATAATAACACTATCTAATAAAAATTACTTTAAAAAATAATGCATAAAAAAGTTATAAATGCTCAAAGATATGAGATCTCGGGTGTTAGAAAAAAAAAGCTGCGAAAGGACTTTAACATAGAGATACTTACAGATACATTGCTAAAGATGTATTTGTATGGGTGTGTGTATATATATATATATATATATATATATATATATACAGTATATATATATATATATATATATATATATATGTTTGTGTATTTACTGTAAATATTTCACATCCCAATGTTCTGCACACAGCATATGTTCTATGTATTTATAAATAGATATTCCTAGATATGTATCTGTATATATCTTTACTTATATATAATCATCTTTATAGAACATATTCCATTACTAATTGAAGTATGTTTCAAAACTGCTTCAATTTAAAATTGGACCTATACACATTCCAATGCTTACCTCTCTATCCCTTTAACGAAAATGAAAACACTTTGCAATACATATTCCTTATTTGTTATGTCTGATTTGCTATAAATACTGAAAATGGACCTTAATCCAGTCCCCCCCCCCCTTTTTAGAAAGGCTGGAGTCAGTGCCTCTATCATATTTAAGACTGGTCCCACACAGTAACTGCCTAGATCTGACTACAGCCTCATTTACATCTGTTCCTGATTGGCCTCAGCAAATGACATCAAGAACATAAATTCCACAAGACTTTTCAAGGGATGTATCGATGAATGAATACATATTTAAATGTCCCTTTAATAATTTATATTTACTTCTTTCGACTTACCTTATTCAGCACATCAATGGAGTTTAACCATTACGTGAAAAATGGTTCCGAAATTCCTTCCAAACACTAGTTGTAAAATCATAGGTCAAGAAACATAGCAAAAAATGATTATGCTTTATTTTTTTTCTTTAATGAAAAAACCTCATCATCTGTTTCAGGCTACAACAGTCAGCAGCTACTGATGAACTAACTATTAAGGTAAGCAATACATTTAACTATTTACTGGAATGCAAAAAAATATTGCTTTGTTCATGCAGCATCTACACTTAAAATGAATAGATGTTATTCCAGTGACAAATTGTTTGATGTTAGTCAGAATATTATTAATATGGACTGCCGGTATCCCTTCATATAATAGTCACAATATATCCAAATGAAGGGTAATATTCAATAAAGTGAGGGTCCTCTAATTATGATTCCGTTCCAAGGTTATTTCAATGGACCTCTTGACTGATCTACTAGAACAATCTTTAAAACTAGTTAAACTGTTGAAATACTACACTTACACATATGGGGGCATAGCTATCAAGCTCTGTATGGATCCTGATGCCCCGTGTTTCTAGTGAGCCTTCAGACTTGCCAGAAACACAAGTTATGGAACAGCGGTCTAAAGACCGCTGCTCCATAACCTGTCCGCTTGCTCTGAGGAGGCGGACAGACATCGCCGGAAATCAACCAGATCAAATACGATCGGGTTGATTGACACCCCCCCTGCTAGCGGCCAATTGGCCGTGAATCTGCAGAGGGCGGCGTTGCTCTTGTGAACTGCTGGTGCAATGCTGAATGCGGAGAGCGTATTGCTCTCCACATTCAGCAAGGTCTGTCGGACATGATCCGCTGATCGGATCATGTCGGACAGGCCTTTCATAAATAGGCCCCATAGAATATAAATCAACACAAAGTAATTTGCACAGAACTGTATTAGACACACATTTAATGCTACAAAGAGAAAAAACAATCACATTTTTATTGATTTGTATTAAACATTATTCAAATCCTATAATATAAAAGGCCAAGTGTGTTTGTCCGAAGCTGTCATGCGCAGTAGAGACAGCACGAGGACAAACACACCTGGCCTTACCTGACATGCTGTTTGCGGCGGTGAGGCGAAAGTAGGTGTGGCCGGGCGGGAGCTTGGGCGTGGCTGGGCGCAGTCGGTACAAGAGAGAGGGGAGAGAAATAGAAAGAGAGGGGAGAGACAAAAAGAGATAGGAAAGAGCTAAAGAGAGGGGGAAGAGCAGAAGAGAGGGGAAAGAGCAGAAGAGAGGGGGGAGAGAGAGCAAAAGAGAGGGGAAAGAGCAAAAGAGAGGGGAAGAGCAAAATAAAGGGAAGAGAGAGATAAAGAGAGGGGGGAGAGAAAGAGCAAAAGAGAGGGGAAAGAGCAAAATAGAGGGAAGAGAGAGCAAAAGAGAGGGGGAGAGAGAGCAAAAGAGAGGCGGGAGAGAGAGCAATATAGAGGGGGAGAGAGAGAGCAATATAGAGGGGGGAGAGAGAGCAATAGAGAGGGGGGAGAGAGAGCAAAAGAGAGGGGGGAGAGAGAGCAATAGAGAGGGGGAGAGAGAGCAAAAGAGAGGGATGGAGAGAGAGCAAAAGAGAGGGGAGAGAGACAGAGCAAAAGAGAGGGAGGAAAGAGAGAGCAAAAGAGAGGGGGGAGAGAGAGCAAAAGAGAGGGATGGAGAGAGAGTAAAAGAGAGGGATGGAGAGAGAGAGCAAAAAAAAGGGGAGAGAGACAGCAAAAGAGAAGGGGGAGAGAGAGAGCGCAAAAGAGAGGGGGAGAGAGCGCAAAAGAGGGGGGAGAGAGAGAGAGCGCAAAAGAGAGAGAGAGAACACAAAAGAGAGGGGGGAGAGAGAGAGCATAAAAGAGAGGGTGGGGGGGGAGACAGCAAAAGAGAGGGGGGAGAGAAAGCAAAAGAGAGGGGGAGAGAGGGAGCAAAAGAGAGGGGAGAGCGAGAGAGCAAAAGAGAGGTGGAGCGAGAGAGAGCGCAAAAGAGAGGGGGAGAGAGAGCAAGAGAGAGGGGGGAGAGAGAGAGCAAAAGAGAGGGGGAGAGAGCAAAAGAGAGGTGGAGCGAGAGAGTGCACAAAAGAGAGGGGGAGAGAGCACAAAAGAGAGGGGCATTAGGACTAGTTATATTATAATCAGTCTATTATAAATTAACAAAGTTAAGCCCTGAGCAGATACTTCTTTTGAAATCTCTAGAAACTCATTTAAATAGGACTAGATTTATCAAAACAGGAGGCATACTCATCAATAACAAGCTAAAAATCAGTGTTCAATGCAAGGAAGCTTCTTCTAAGGCTAATAAGAGACTAGCATGGATTAAAAGAGTCATTGATGCAAGGGAAGAAAGCATAATTCCGTCAATGTTTAAATCCCTGGTAAGAGCTCACCTTGAGTATGGAGTTCAGTTCTGGGGACCAATTTTAAAAAAGGACATAACAGAATAAGAAAAAGTTCAGAAAAGAGCCACAAAACTAATAAGAGGAAAGAGGTTAGCCAAATTAAGAGGTGATATGATTACTTTATATATCTATTTCGAAGATGCATATATAGAATTGGCAGAAGGGCTGTTTATTTCACTGCAGTTAGTTGTTTGTGGCAAGAGGTCACAATTTAAGGTTAGAGGAAAGGAGATTTAATCTCCAGCAGCGTAAACGTTTTTTCACTGTAAGAGCTATCTAGTTGTGGAACATCTTGCCTAAGGAGGTAGTGAATGCCAATACCTAGATACGTTTACAAATAGCTAGCTAAAAACAGAATTCAGGGATATAATTTATTGTGTTAAATGTGTCAGTTTTTTAATTGTTTAATGTAAGTTCAATTGTCAGCTTCTTTAGTGTAAATCACACATTCTCTGTATAGGTTGAACTTGATGGACTATGTAAAGCAACAAATGCATCTTGTTGCTTAAACAAATACACTGCAATAAATCAGCAATACATAGAAATATCTGCTCTTAAAGGGCCATAATACCCAAATGTTTAAACACTTTAAAGTGATGCAGCACAGCAGTAAAAAGCTGACTAGAAAATATCACCTGAACATCTCTATGTAAAAAAGAAAGATAATTTACCTCATAAGTTCCTCAGTAGCCACATCCCATTGTAAAGGACTTCTAAGCAGCAAATCAGTATGTCTGTCCCAGGACAGCTAAGGGAGTGAGCTTTCGTGCACACTCATCTTATTTCCCTATTCAGTGTAAGGAAGTTTATAATGAAATCTCATGAGAGTTAAGTCAAATCTCATGAGATCACAGTAAAAGACTGCATGACCTCAGCACTGCTGATACTGATTGGCTGCTGTTCATTTCTTCATTTTTTTGTAAAAAAATGTTTTAACCTGCAGCTGGGCAGCAGCTGAGTATAACTTTTTACACAGAACTTACTCTGCTGAACTGAGGAGATTGTGAGGTAAAATATCCTTTCTCCAACATTGGTGTGTCCGGTCTACGGCGTCATCCTTACTTGTGGGATATTCTCTTCCCCAACAGGAAATGGCAAAGAGTCCCAGCAAAGCTGGTCACATGATCCCTCCTAGGCTCCGCCCACCCTAGTCATTCTCTTTGCCGTTGCACAGGCAACATCTCCACGGAGATGGTTAAGAGTTTTTTTGGTATTTAAATGTAGTTTTTATTCTTCTATCAAGTGTTTGTTATTTTAAAATAGTGCTGGTATGTACTATTTACTCTGAAACAGAAAAGGATGAAGATTTCTGTTTGTAAGAGGAAGATGATTTTAGCAGACAGTAACTAAAATCGATTGCTGTTTCCACATAGGACTGTTGAGATGAAGTAACTTCAGTTGGGGAAAACAGTTAGCAGACTTTTCTGCTTAAGGTATGACTAGCCATATTTCTAACAAGACTGTGTAATGCTGGAAGGCTGTCATTTCCCCTCATGGGGACCGGTAAGCCATTTTCTTAGTCAAAAACAAACAGAATAAAGGGCTTATTATGGGCTAAAAAACTGGTAGACATTTTTATGGGCTAAATCGATTGCTTTATTTGTGCATATTATTCAGATTTAGGCTAACAATTGGCATTTATAATCTTGGGGAACGTTTATAAAACGGCAGGCACTGTATTGGACACCTTTTTCAGTCAGGGGGCCTTTCTAGTCATAGACTGAGCCTCATTTTCGCGCCATTAATGCGCAGTTGTTTTTTGAGAGCAGGGCATGCAGATGCATGTGTGAGGATCTAAGAATCTCTGAAAAAGCTTTTAGAAGGCGTCATTTGGTATCGTATTCCCCTCAGGGCTTGGTTGGGTCTTAGCAAAGACTATATCTGGGACTGTATAGGGGTTAAATTGAAAAACGGCTCCGGTTCCGTTATTTTAAGGGTTAAAGCTCTGAAATTTGGTGTGCAATACTTTTAAGGCTTTAAGACACTGTGGTGAAATTTTGGTAATTTTTGAACAATTCCTTCATACTTTTTCACATATTCAGTAATAAAGTGTTTTCTGTTTGAAATTTAAAGTGACAGTAACGGTTTTATTTTAAAACGTTTTTTGTGCTTTGTTGACAAGTTTAAGCCTGTTTAACATGTCTGTACCTTCAGATAAGCTATGTTCTATATGTATGAAAGCCAATGTGTCTCCCCATTTAAATTTATGTGATAATTGTGCCATAGCGTCCAAACAAAGTAAGGACAGTACTGCCACAAATAATGATATTGCCCAAGATGATTCCTCAAATGAGGGGAGTAAACATGATACTACATCATCTCCTACTGTGTCTACACCAGTTTTGCCCATGCAGGAGGCCCCTAGTACATCTAGTGCGCCAATACTTATTACCATGCAACAATTAACGGCTGTACTGGATAACTCCATAGCAAATCTTTTATCCAAAATGCCTACTTATCAGAGAAAGCATGATTGCTCTGTTTTAAACACTGAAGAGCAAGAGGACGCTGATGATAATTGTTCTGTCATACCCTCACACCAATCTGAAGGGGCCATGAGGGAGGTTATGTCTGAGGGAGAAATTTCAGATTCAGGAAAAATTTCTCATCAAGCTGAACCTGATGTTGTGACATTTAAATTTAAATTAGAACATCTCCGCGCACTGCTTAAGGAGGTATTATCTACTCTGGATGATTGTGACAATTTGGTCATTCCAGAGAAATTATGCAAGATGGACAGGTTCCTAGAGGTTCCGGTGCCCCCCGACGCTTTTCCTATACCCAAGCGGGTGGCGGACATAGTAAATAAAGAGTGGGAAAAGCCCGGCATACCTTTTTGTTCCTCCCCCTATATTTAAGAAATTATTTCCTATGGTCGACCCCAGAAAGGACTTATGGCAGACAGTCCCCAAGGTCGAGGGGGCAGTTTCTACTCTAAACAAACGCACTACTATTCCTATCGAATATAGTTGTGCTTTCAAAGATCCTATGGATAAAAAATTGGAGGGTTTGCTTAAAAAGATTTTTGTACAGCAAGGCTACCTTCTACAACCAATTTCATGCAATGTTCCTGTCACTACGGCAGCGTGGTTCTGGTTCGAGGAACTAGAAAAGTCGCTCAGTAGAGAAACTCCATATGAGGAGGTTATGGACAGAGTTCACGCACTTAAATTGGCTAACTCTTTTATTTTAGATGCCGCTTTGCAATTAGCAAAATTAGGGTTCGCTATCGTGGCGCGCAGAGCGCTTTGGCTAAAGTCTTGGTCAGCGGATGTGTCATCCAAGACAAAATTGCTTAACATTCCTTTCAAAGGTAAAACTTTATTTGGACCTGATTTGAAAGAGATTATTTCAGACATGACTGGGGGAAAGGGCCACGCCCTTCCACAGGATAGGTCTTTTAAGGCTAAAAATAAGCCTAATTTTCGCCCCTTTCGCAGAAATGGACCAGCCTCTAATTCTGCATCCTCTAAGCAAGAGGGTAATGCCTCACAACCCAAACCAGCATGGAAACCAATGCAAGGCTGGAACAAGGGTAAGCAGGCCAAGAAGCCTGCCACTGCTAACAAAACAGCATGAAGGAGTAGCCCCCGATCCGGGACCGGATCTGGTGGGGGGCAGACTCTCTCTCTTTGCTCAGGCTTGGGCAAGAGATGTTCAGGATCCTTGGGCGCTAGAAATAGTTTCTCAAGGTTATCTCCTGGAATTCAAGGAACTACCCCCAAGGGGAAGGTTCCACAAGTCTCACTTATCCTCAAACCAAATAAAGAGACAGGCATTCTTACATTGTGTAGAAGACCTGTTAAAGATGGGAGTGATACACCCAGTTCCAATAAAGGAACAAGGAATGGGATTTTATTCCAATCTGTTCGTAGTTCCCAAAAAAGAGGGAACGTTCAGACCAATTCTGGATTTGAAGATCCTAAACAAATTTCTCAGGGTACCATCGTTCAAAATGGAAACTATTCGAACGATTCTACCCACCATCCAGGAAAGTCAATTTATGACTACCGTGGATCTAAAGGATGCGTACCTACATATCCCTATCCACAAGGAACATCATCAGTTCCTAAGCTTCGCTTTTCTGGACAATCATTACCAGTTTGTGGCTCTTCCATTCGGATTAGCCACTGCTCCAAGGATTTTCACAAAGGTGCTAGGGTCCCTTCTAGCGGTTCTAAGACCAAGGTGCATTGCAGTAGTACCTTACTTGGACGACATTCTAATACAAGTGTCGTCCCTGTCAAAGGCAAAGGCTCATACGGACATCGTTCTAGCCTTTCTCACATCTCACGGATGGAAGGTGAACAAAGAAAAGAGTTCTCTGTCCCCGTCAACAAGAGTTCCCTTCTTGGGAACAATAATAGATTCCTTAGAAATGAGGATTTTTCTGACAGAGGTCAGAAAATCAAAACTTCTAAGCTCTTGTCAAGTACTTCATTCTGTTCCTCGTCCTTCCATAGCGCAGTGCATGGAAGTAATAGTATTGATGGTTGCAACAATGGACATAGTTCCTTTTGCACGAATTCATCTAAGACCATTACAACTGTGCATGCTCAAACAGTGGAATGGGGATTATACAGACTTGTCTCCAATGATTCAAGTAGATCAAAAGACCAGAGATTCACTCCGTTGGTGGCTGACCCTGGACCATCTGTCCCAGGGAATGAGCTTCCGCAGGCCAGAGTGGGTCATTGTCACGACCGACGCCAGTCTAGTGGGCTGGGGTGCGGTCTGGGAATCCCTGAAAGCTCAGGGTCTATGGTCTCGGGAAGAGTCTCTTCTCCCGATAAACATTCTGGAACTGAGAGCGATATTCAATGCTCTCAGAGCTTGGCCTCAACTAGCAAAGGCCAAATTCATAAGGTTCCAATCAGACAACATGACGACTGTTGCTTATATCAATCATCAAGGGGGAACAAAGAGTTCCCTGGCGATTAAAGAAGTGACTAAAATAATTCAATGGGCGGAGGATCACTCCTGCCACTTGTCTGCGATCCACATCCCAGGAGTGGAAAATTGGGAAGCTGATTTTCTGAGTCGTCAGACATTTCATCCGGGGGAGTGGGAACTCCATCCGGAAATCTTTGCCCAAATAACTCAATTATGGGGCATTCCAGACATGGATCTGATGGCGTCTCGTCAGAACTTCAAGGTTCCTTGCTACGGGTCCAGATCCAGGGATCCCAAGGCGACTCTAGTAGATGCACTAGTAGCACCTTGGACTTTCAACCTAGCTTACGTATTCCCACCGTTTCCTCTCATTCCCAGGCTGGTAGCCAGGATCAATCAGGAGAGGGCCTCGGTGATCTTGATAGCTCCTGCGTGGCCACGCAGGACTTGGTATGCAGACCTGGTGAATATGTCATCGGCTCCACCATGGAAGCTACCTTTGAGACAGGACCTTCTTGTTCAAGGTCCATTCGAACACCCAAATCTGGTCTCCCTCCAACTGACGGCTTGGAGATTGAACGCTTGATTCTATCAAAGCGTGGGTTTTCAGATTCGGTGATAGATACTCTGGTTCAGGCCAGAAAACCTGTAACTAGAAAAATTTACCATAAAATATGGAAAAAATATATCTGTTGGTGTGAATCCAAAGGATTCCCATGGAATAAGATAAAAATTCCTAAGATTCTCTCCTTTCTTCAAGAAGGTTTGGAGAAAGGTTTATCTGCAAGTTCTCTAAAGGGACAGATCTCTGCTTTATCTGTCTTACTACACAAAAGACTGGCAGCTGTGCCAGATGTTCAAGCATTTGTTCAGGCTCTGGTTAGGATCAAGCCTGTTTACAGACCTTTGACTCCTCCCTGGAGTCTAAATCTAGTTCTTTCAGTTCTTCAAGGGGTTCCGTTTGAACCCTTACATTCCGTATATATTAAGTTACTATCTTGGAAAGTTTTGTTTTTGGTTGCAATTTCTTCTGCTAGAAGAGTTTCAGAGTTATCTGCTCTGCAGTGTTCTCCTCCTTATCTGGTGTTCCATGCAGATAAGGTGGTTTTGCGTACTAAGCCTGGTTTTCTTCCTAAAGTTGTTTCTAACAAAAATATTAACCAGGAGATAGTTGTACCTTCTTTGTGTCCGAATACAGTTTCAAAGAAGAAACGTTTGTTACACAATTTGGACGTTGTCCGTGCTCTAAAGTTCTATTTAGAGGCTACTAAAGATTTCAGACAAACATCTTCCTTGTTTGTTGTTTATTCTGGTAAAAGGAGAGGTCAAAAAGCGACTTCTACCTCTCTTTCCTTTTGGCTTAAAAGCATTATCCGTTTGGCTTATGAGACTTCCAGACGGCAGCCTCCTGAAAGAATCACAGCTCACTCCACTAGGGCTGTGGCTTCCACATGGGCCTTCAAGAACGAGGCTTCTGTTGACCAGATATGTAAGGCAGCGACTTGGTCTTCACTGCACACTTTTACAAATTTGATACTTTTGCTTCTTCGGAGGCTATTTTTGGGAGAAAGGTTTTGCAAGCTGTGGTGCCTTCCGTTTAGGTGACCTGATTTGCTCCCTCCCTTCATCCGTGTCCTAAAGCTTTGGTATTGGTTCCCACAAGTAAGGATGACGCCGTGGACCGGACACACCAATGTTGGAGAAAACAGAATTTATGCTTACCTGATAAATTACTTTCTCCAACGGTGTGTCCGGTCCACGACCCGCCCTGGTTTTTTAATCAGGTCTGATGAATTATTTTCTCTAACTACAGTCACCACGGTATCATATGGTTTCTCCTATATATATTTCCTCCTGTCCGTCGGTCGAATGACTGGGATGGGCGGAGCCTAGGAGGGATCATGTGACCAGCTTTGCTGGGACTCTTTGCCATTTCCTGTTGGGGAAGAGAATATCCCACAAGTAAGGATGACGCCGTGGACCGGACACACCGTTGGAGAAAGTAATTTATCAGGTAAGCATAAATTCTGTTTTTTTTTTTTTAAAGTTCTTTTATTGAGGTTTAGAGAAAAAGGTATACAAATTTCAAAAAACAAAATAAGTAAAAATGACAATACAGTATTGAGTGATTAAAATATCCTTTTTTACATAGAGATGCTCAGGTGATATTTTCCTGTCAGCTTTTTACAGTTATACTGCATCAGTTTCAAGTGATTTATCATATGAGTATTATGTCCCTTTAAGAATGCCTAAAATAATTAACTATAAACAATATCTAATATATGAAAACACAATAGAAACCACAGAATTATTTACATATATCAAGAAACTGACACAATAACCAAGAAAAGAATGTTATAAATCCCAAAAAGAAATAGAAATACAAGAGGATTCCAAAAAAGTAGTGTACAAAGATACCAGTCTCCCAAGTTATCAGAAATATACTCACACCACTATGGCAAAGTGGGCATAAGCTCACTCTCCTGTGTATATACTGTATGTTTAATCAGCTTTTCTGACCATTAGCTTTTTAATTGTATGCTTTTCTATGTGCCTATATCCCCTTGGATGCCAAAAAATGTGCACGAGAGGAGATGGGCGGTGGATTTCTGCCATATACCCTAAACAAACTGCGTACTAAGATGGACAATGATATATTGTCAACTCCACCTAGGGTACTTTCAATCCATTTGTTATTATCATACATCCTGTGTGCTGATTTTAACACATATGGTCCAATTTTCATATATATATATAACTATAAAATAATTACATCTAGATATTAAAGTAATAATGAATCCGATGATCGGTTATGTTTTTTGGTGGAATAATGCCAATTTATATAAACTATATTTAAATATATAATTATGTCTTAACCAATCTATAAAAGATTTGATCATGAGACAGTAAAGAAAATTTGATATTAGAAAGAAATTAGAAAATTGTTTAGCATTGTATGCTCTATCTGAATGATGAAAAATTGTGTTTCATGTCCCTTTAAATGTGTAGTGGCTGCACTTCTCAATATGTGTGTAATGTATTACATATATATAAAGTCATATTTAGACTTTACATCATGTACCTGATTTTATAATGGAGCATAAGTAGATTAGGTGGCGGTGGTGTCCGGAGCGGCAGATTAGGGGTTAATAAATATAATGTAGGTGTCGGCGATGTCGGGGGCGGCAGATTAGGGGTTAATAAGTGTAACATTAGGGGTGCTTAGACTCGGGGTTCATGTTAGGGTGTTAGGTGTAAACATAACTTTTATTTCCCCATAGGAATCAATGGGGCTGCGTTAAGGAGTTTTACGCTGCTTTTTTGCAGGTGTTAGACTTTTTTTCAGCCGGCTCTCCCCGTTGACTCCTATGGGGAAATTGTGCACGAGCACGTTACACCAGCTCACCGCCGACTTAAGCAGCGCTGGTATTGGAGTGCGGTAAGGAGCAAAATTTTGCTCAACGCTCACTTCTTGTCTTTTAACGACGGGTTTCTGAAAACTCGTAATACCAGCGCTGCAGGTAAGTGAGCGGTTAGCACCGCACAGCCTCTAACGCAAAACTCGTAATCTAGGTGAATGTTTGTTGAAGGAGCAGCAATGCACTACTAGGAGTTAGCCAAACACAATGACAAGAGGCATATATGTGCAGACACCAATCAGCAGCTAGCTTCCAGTAATGACTTGCTGTTTCTGAGCCTACCTAGGTATGCTCTTCAACAAAGGATACAAAAATAATTATACAAAAAATTAGATAACAGAAGTTAATTGGAAAGGCATTACAAATTGCAGGCTTTAAATGTGTTGAGACCAATTATTCATATGAGCCCCATATAACTGAAGCATAAAAAAGCATTGCATACACATTTTTTTTAAAGGGACAGTCTACTCCAGAATTGTTATTGTTTAAAAAGATAGATAATCCCTTTATTACCCATTCCCCAGTTTTGCATAACCAACACAGTTATATTAATATACTTTTTACCTCTGTGATTAACGTGCATCTAAGCCTCTGCAGACTGCCCACTTATTTCAGTTCTTTTGACAGACTTGCATTTTAGCCAATCAGTGCTGACTCCTAGGTAATGCCACTGGCGTGAGCACAATGTTATCTATATGACACACATGAACTAATGCCCTCTTGCTGTAAAAAACTGTCAAATACATTCAGATAATAGGCTGCCTTCAAGGGCTTAGCAATCCGCATATGAGCCTACCTAAATTTAGCTTTCAACTGAGACTGCCAAGAGAACAAAGCAAATTTGGTGATAAAAGTTAATTGGAAAGTTGTTTAAAATCGCATGCCCTATCTGAATCATGAACTTTAATTTTGACTAGACTGTCCCTTTACACATATGTGCTAACAAATCTGAGTAAATGAAAAAAAATGACAAACTTTCATATGGTTTCCAAGCACGATACAGGTATTGTATAATTTCCAAGCACGATACAGAATATTGTATGGTTTGCAAGCACGATACAGGTATTGTATGGTTTGCAAGCACGATACAAAATATTGTATGGTTTACAAGCACGATACAGGTATTATATGGTTTGCAAGCACGATACAGAATATTGTATGGTTTGCAAGCATGATACAGGTATTTTATGGTTTACAAGCATGATACAGGTATTGTATGGTTTGCAAGCACGATACAGAATATTGTATGGTTTACAAGCACGATACAGGTATTGTATGGTTTGCAAGCACGATACAGAATATTGTATGGTTTGCAAGCATGATACAGGTATTTTATGGTTTACAAGCATGATACAGGTATTGTATGGTTTGCAAGCACGATACAGGTATTGTATGGTTTGTAAGCACGATACAGAATATTGTATGGTTTACAAGCATGTTACAGGTATTTTATGGTTTGTAAGCATGATACAGTATTGTATGGTTTGCAAGCACGATACAGGTATTGTTTGGTTTGCAAGCATGATACAGGTATTGTATGGTTTGCAAGCACGATACAGGTATTGTATGGTTTGCAAGCACGATACAGGTATATTGTATGGTTTGCAAGCACGATACAGGTATTGTTTGGTTTGCAAGCATGATACAGGTATTGTATGGTTTGCAAGCACGATGCAGGTATATTGTATGGTTTGCAAGCACGATGCAGGTATTGTATGGTTTGCAAGCACGATGCAGGTATTGTATGGTTTGCAAGCACGATGCAGGTATTGTATGGTTTGCAAGCACGATGCAGGTATTGTATGGTTTGCAAGCACGATGCAGGTATTGTATGGTTTGCAAGCACGATACAGGTATTGTTTGGTTTGCAAGCACGATACAGGTATTGTTTGGTTTGCAAGCCCGATGCAGGTATTGTATGGTTTGCAAGCATGATACAGGTATTGTATGGGTTGAAAGCAAATATGCAGGTTTTTGCATTATTTTCCTATATGCTTAATATGCATGAATAGTATTTATTTCATGTAATTAGCAAGAGTCCATGAGCTAGTGACGTATGGGATATACATTCCTACCAGGAGGGGCAAAGTTTCCCAAACCTTAAAATGCCTATAAATACACCCCTC
The DNA here is from genome assembly GCF_027579735.1 of Bombina bombina. NCBI lineage: Eukaryota > Metazoa > Chordata > Amphibia > Anura > Bombinatoridae > Bombina > Bombina bombina. The sequence goes on along the minus strand of NC_069502.1, from coordinate 48,576,354 downwards.
ACAACACCCACAATTCAGTTTTTACAAACTTTGCCTCCCATGGAGGTGGTGAAGTAAGTTTGTGCTAGATTCTTCGTTGATATGCGCTTCGCAGCAGGCTGGAGCCCGGTTTTCCTCTCAGAGTGCAGTGAATGTCAGAGGGATGTGAAGAGAGTATTGCCTATTTGAATGCAATGGTCTCCTTCTACGGGATCTATTTCATAGGTTCTCTGTTATCGGTCGCAGAGATTCATCTCTTACCTCCCTTTTCAGATCGATGATATACTCTTATATACCATTACCTCTACTGATTCTCGTTTCAGTACTGGTTTGGCTGTCTACTATATGTAGATGAGTGTCTTAGGGTAAGTAAATCTTATTTTTTGTGACACTCTAAGCTTTGGTTGGGCACTTTCTATGTAAAGTTCTAAATATATGTCTTTAAACTTATATTTGCCATGATTCAGGATAATCAGTATTCCTTTAAAATCCAGACTGTCAGTTTCATTATTTGGGATAATGCATTTTAATTCAATTTATTTTTCTTTACCTTGAAAATTTTCAATTGATAATTTTTCCCTGTGTGCTGTTAGGCTCGCTGGGGCAGAAAATGTTTCTTTTTATTGCGTCATTCTTGGCGCAGACTTTTTTGGCGCAAAAATTTCATCATTTCCGGAGCCGTAGTTGACGCCGGAAGTTGTATTCTGTTTAAACGTCATTTTTGATGCATGTGTATTCAGACATTTTTTTGCGCCAAAAAATGTGGGCGTCAGTTCTGACGTCAGAGGTTGTGGCGTCATACTTGGCGCCAAATATATTGGCGTTATATTTAGCGCCAATAATGTGGGCGTCATATTTGGCGCCAAAAAATGTGGGCGTATTTTTTGTTCCACTTTTTTTCCTCACATTATTTAAACCTCACTTTTTTATTGCTTCTGGTTTCTAGAAGCTTATTATTTTGCATTCTTTTCCCATTCCTGAAACTGTCATTTAAGGAATTTGATAATTTTGCTTTAAATATTGTTTTTTTCTATTACATATTGCAAGATTTCACTGTTCCTGTTTCAAAACAATCTAAGGGATTCCTGTTGACTGAGTTCAGTCCTACCAAAGCTAAGTTCATTTATTTTAAATGTTATGAATGTTTATCTTTAGCTATGGTTTGTAATAAGTTATCATGATAAACTTTTACATGCAGAATCCATTAGTATTTATGCTTTATATATTGCTATTCTTTTTACATCTTATGTACAAGAAATATTTAGAAAATTTATAAGAATATTTTTCTGATTCTATTTTAAAGGCTTTGTCTGACATCGTGCCTTCTAATAAAATTTTTAGGTCTTTTTCAAACTTCTTTTTTAATTATTGAAGTTTCAATTACCAACAACATACTGATTTATCCTTCTCTGATGATGTTTTTTCTCATTCAGAATTTTCTTCATCAGATATTGACACTAACAAATCTACTTTTTTATTTTATTTTTTTATTAAAGTACATTTGTTCTTTGTTGAAAAGGTGTTGATTATTTTGGATATTAAGGTAACTAGTTCTTTTTCAAGACTAGCTAACACTATTTCTGCTTATTTATTTCTTCTGTGTTTTCAGAGGTTTTTTTCCAGTTCCTCATACTAGGGAACGGAATAGGCTGAGAATTTTCTTTTATTCCTTCTTCAAAGGTTTTAAACTATATTCTTTGCCGGCAGTTAAATTCATTTTGGAAGGTTCTCCAATTTATTGGGGCTATCTCTACTCCTACTAATTATGCTATTGTTTCTATAGCAAAATAGTATTTATTTTCCTTTAGATGGTTGTATCTTATTTATGGAAAATTATTTAGTTTCAGGTACTTTTCTTGGACCTGTGATTTATTTGGATGATGTTGCAATTGCTTCATTTTTTCTGTTTACTTTAAGATCAAGTATCAGATTATGATTTATTTTAGCATTGTTAAAGGGACAAAATTTACTAGACTAGGTGCTTTTGCATTTGTCTTGTTGTTTTGCATTTATTGATTATGCAAGTCCAGTGTATTGACTGGTCCTTTAACTGGACTATCATGCTAATAATTTCATTTGTGTCTTCATTTTATTGAATATTTTCGCAAATGAGGTTTAATCTATGTCTTTAGCTGTTTTAGCTAGAAGAATTTTGTGATTTCTAAAAATCCATATTTCTTTTGTTCTAAGATAATCAATTATTTGTTTTATAATTGGATTCAATTCTTAACTGTTACTCTGGGCTTCAAGATTGAGTTCTAAGACTAAAACTTTAAACTTATACTAGTTTGGTTGTTCTTATTAAGGAACTAATTCCTGAATTCTTTCCCAAGTAACATGTTTTTAATTGGAAATTTTTCAGTTCGAAATCAGCTCCCTAAAATTGCGATGTACATGCCGTATTCCAGCTTGGCCGGCAAGGGGCAGGTTAAGACTTTTTTTAAATTTATTTGGTTCTATTCGGTCCTATATATTTTGGATACTGTTGAAGCATGGCTGATCACCCGTGGGGTTCAAGCGCTGCTCAGACCTGGAATCTTCTGGGGTATTTCTTCCAGTTCCATTTTTAGGAACTGGGTTTTGGAGTTTTATTCAAACTATTCTGCCTTTTTTTGGTCAGTGATAGCATTATTTGTTTTCATTAGATACAATAAATGCATATTTTAATTTTTCTGTTTTCATTCAGATTATTTTCTGAGGAAATCTCATATGATTCACTTTGTTCTTCCAGGACATAGTTAGAGGATCTTTTTTTCAAAAGCTCTTGATTCCTCACACAAGGGTCACCTTTTTTAGATTTCCAGATAGTTTGTGTCACTGTCTTTGTCTCTATCAGACAAGGGACAATTTTATTGGGTTCCGTCTGTCGGTACCTTTAGTCTCTATTATTTCCTTCAGTTGCTATATATGCATAGAACTTTTAGGTCTCATGGCCACAGCATTGGATTCAATTCCCTTTGCTCATTTTCAATAGAAAGAACCTTTTCCAGTCTTTTATGCTGAATTATGGTGCAGGGATTCTAGGATTTCGCATTTTTAATCTTCGAATCCTAATATTTATCTCTCTTGATTTGGTGGTTAAGATCACCATCATTTAGTTCTACAGGTCTCTTCGTTTCTTTCAACCTGGACCATGATCTCTACAGAAGTGAGTCTTTTTTGGTTGGGAGGCTGTCTGAGGATCTCTGTCAGCACAAGGGGTTTGGAAATCTCAGGAGGCGAGATTACCATTTGATATTTTAGAACTCCGTGCTTTCTCAGAGTTTTTCAGTTAGTTTCTTTTTGAAGAAGAGATGTTTATTATTTTTCAGACAATATCACAACTATGGTGTATGTCAATCATCAGGGTAGGACTATCAGTCCTTAGGCTGTGACAGAAGTGTCTTGGATATTAGCTTGGGCTAAATCCAGCTCCTATCTAAATTCTGTGTTTTTTTTCCCAGGTATAGATATTTGGGAAGCGGATTATCTCTGTTAATCAAGTTTTACATCCGGGAGAATGGTCTTTCAAACCCAGATATGTTTTTCAATTTTTCAGATGTGAACATTTCTATAAATAGTTCTGTTGGCATCTCATCTGAATAAAGAACTTCCCAGGGGCCTATTCAGGTCCGGGGATCCTCAGGCGGAAGTAGTGTATGCATTGACATTTCTTTGGAATTATCTTTTTGCCTATTTCTTTCTGCCTCTAGTTCTTCTTCCAAAGTGATTTCCAAAATTCTTATGGAGTATTTGTTTGTTATACTGGTGGCTCCAGCATGGCCTCTCAGGTTTTGGTATGCGGATCTCATTCGGATGGCCAGTTGCCAACCTTGGACACTTCCGTTTAAACCAGACCTTCTTTTTCAAGGCCCATTTTTTCCATCAGGATTTCAAATCATTAAATTTGAAGGGATGGAGATTGAACGCTTGATTTTTAGTCATAGAGGTTTCTCTGACTCATTGATTAATATTATGTTTCAGGCTCGTAAATCTGTCTCTAGGAAGATTTATTATTGAGTCTGGAAGACCTACTTTTCTTGGCATTCTTTTAAAATTTATGGAATTTTATTATTTTTTCAGGTTGGTTTGGATAAGGTTTTGTCTTCAGTTCTTTGTTAGGACAAATCTCTACTCTTTCTGTTCTTTTTTCACAGAAAGATTGCTAATCATCCTGATATTCTTTGTTTTGTACAGGCTTTGGTCCATATCAAGCCTGTCATTAATTCAATCTCTCCTCTTTGGAGTCTCAATTTGGTGCTGAGGGCTTTACAGGCTCCTCCGTTTGAAACTATGCATTCTCTGAACATTAAATTACTTTCTTGGAAAAGTATTGTTCCTTTTGGTTATTTCTTCTGCTAGAAGAGTTTTTGAGTTATCTGCTCTTTTTTGTGAATATCCTTTTCTGATTTTTTTCATCAGGATAAGGCAGTGTTACTTCCTGATATTCATCATTTTGTTCAGGTTTTGATTCGTATCAAACCTGTCATTAAGCCAATTTCTCCTCCTTGGAGTCTTAATTTGGTTCTGAAGGTTTTTCAGGCTCTTCTATTTGAGCATATGCTTGCTCTGGACATTAATTACTTTCATGGAAAGTATTGTTCTTTTTGGACATCTCTTCAGCTAGAACAGTTTTTGAATTATCTGTTCTTTCTTGTGAATCTCTTTTTTCTGATTTTTTTTCATCAGCATAAGGTGGTTTTTGCTGTCCTCATTTCAATTCTTACCTAAAGTTGTAAATTCTAACAAACATTAGGGAGGAATTATTGTTTTCCTAAGACTTCTTTGGTGAGATTCTTACTTTCTTTGGATATGGTAAGAATTTTTGAAATTCTATGTTGAAGCTATTTCGGTTTTCAGATAGACTTCTAGTCTATTTTTTATCTTTCCTGGTTTTAGGAAGGTCAAAAGGCTTCTGCCATTTATTTGGCATCTTGCTTAAACTTTTGATTCATCATGCTTATTTGGAGTCGGGTGGATTCCCGCCTCAGAGGATTACGGCTCATTCTACTAGGTAAGTTTCTACTTCCTGGGCTTTTTAAGAATGAAGCTTCTGTTGATCAGATTTGCAAAGCAATGACTTGGTCTTCTTTGCATTCTTTTACTGTGTTCTACCATTTTGATGTTTTCTCTTCTTTAGAAGCAGTTTTGGTAGAATGGAACTTCAGGCAGCTGTTTCAGTTTGATTCTTCTGCTTATAATTTCAGTTTTTTTCTTTATAAAAATTGAAACTTTTTTGATTTGGGTAGTGGATTAATTTTTTCAGCGGAATTGGCTGTCTTTATTTTATCCCTCCCTCTCTAGTGACTCTTGCGTGGAAGTTCCACATCTTGGGTATTTGCTATCCCATACGTCACTAGCTCATGGACTCTTGCTAATTACATGAAAGAAAACATAATTTATGTAAGAACTTACCTGATAAATTAATTTCTTTCATATTAGCAAGAGTCCATGAGGCCCACCCTTTTTTGTGGTGGTTATGATTTTTTTGTATAAAGCACAATTATTCAAATTCCTTATTTTTTTTATGCTTTCGCTCCTTTCTTATCACCCCACTTCTTGGCTATTCGTTAAACTGAATTGTGGGTGTGGTGAGGGGTGTATTTATAGGCATTTTAAGGTTTGGGAAACTTTGCCCCTCCTGGTAGGAATGTATATCCCATACGTCACTAGCTCATGGACTCTTGCTAATATGAAAGAAATGAATTTATCAGGTAAGTTCTTACATAAATTATGTTATTTCTTCACTTTCATTAAAAAAAGCATCTTTCATCTGCATTTATTTTTATATAAGAATGAAAATACCTGGGTGGCTTGAAGCACACTGAGGCAAATTGTAAGCAAATATGTTTGAAAATAGGGGGCTATATTTATAAATTTTGCTGGCTTTATTCACAAACAGATGAGTTGCAGGTGAATTGTAGGTGATTTGAAATCACTAACTATACATTATCAAGGGCCAAACCCAGTGAGTATCTCCTGCAAGAAGAGTTGAGTTAGCCCTGCACAATGCATAGTTAATGCTGCATACTATTCAGCTGGATTTCTTCTATTTTAGGTGAATTGTAAACAGCTTTAACTATGCATTGTGCAGGGCTAAACTCAGCTTTTTTTGGAGATACTCACTGGGTTTGGCCCTTCATAAGGCATTGTTAAAGGGACAGTTTACCCAAAAATGTTCTTCCCTTTAAATTGTTCCCAATGATCCATTTTACCTGCTGGAGTGTATTAAAATGTTTACAAGTAGCTTGTTTATCCTTATTTCTGCATTTGAAATAGCTGATTTAGCCTGTGGAATCCCAACCTTCACTGAAAATGTCTATACTCTAAAGCAGGAATATAAAGCCGGCCCATTTTAGGTTCAGCACCCTGGATAGTGCTTGCTTATTGGTGGTGGTTACATTTAGCCACCAATAAGCAAGCATAACCCAGGTTCTGAACCAAAAGTGGGCCTGCTCCTATGCTTTACATTCCTGCATTTTAAATAAAGATAGCAAGAGAACAAAGACAAATTAATTGATAATAGGAGTAAATTGGAAAGTTGCTTAAAATTGCATGCTCTACCTGACTTATGAAAGAAAAAAATTTGGGTTTAGTGTCCCTTGAATGAATAGACCCCACATTTTTACAAAAAGCACTAGAATTTTACTCAATTCATGATTATAGTTTTTGTGGCAGCCAGAAGGGTAATAAAATATATATTTTACATACTCCCCAAGAGTTACTAAAAATACATAGAACTCTTCAATACAATATATTTATCTAAGTGTCAGCTCATTATAGGAAGCTAATTCCCTAAGATTTGGAGAAATTACTCACGATTTAGTGAATTTGCTCCCCTGCATAACTTACACTCTCTAGTACAATAAATAAAAAAAAAATAAAGAATTATACGATGTGCTGAAAAGAAAACATAATATTCTAATGTACATCTGAACCTTTCTCTCTGTATGTTTCTATTCACGCTGGTACCAATTACATTGTTATTGTAAAATGTAGTGCATTTGTTTAGTTACGAATGAAAATTTATTAACGAAACACGAATAACAGATGCACAATGAAATTTAAAGAAATTGATTAATACTTCGGCAGTAGCTATTTGCTTCTTTTAAATTACTGTAGGGGGTTGAAATACTTAGATTTATATACCTAACCAGCTATGAATGTATTTTAAAATGTTTTTCATTTTTTCTTCTCTACAGTCTTAAAAACCTGGACTACAATATTGTTTGCTGAACACGTAAAGCAACAGATATCTGGTGAAATTATTTCTAATAAAATGTCTACTTGATTGGCATATTTGTTTAAAACTTAAATCAAAAGGCAAAATCTTTTAAATATAACAAAGCAAAACAAAATGTATGATGTATGCTTTTTCTTGTGTTACATTAACAATAATGATCTAGTAGATTTATTACTTATTGCCATTGTATAAAGATATTAATCTCAAAGTACTGCAGTGAATTTTTATGTATACCCGTCTACCACTGTTCTTAACTCTTATAAATCAAATGTATTTTCCTTCCTGAGCATCTCAACATCTCACGCAACATATTAATGATTGAACCCTTAAATGGACATGAAAATCAGAATAAAAGATTCATTATTTAAATTTTAAAAGAACATTTTCCAATGTACTTATATTAGCAAATCTCCTTCTTTTTCATACTCTACTTTGATTAAACGTATCTCCTTTCCCTTACTAAATATCTACCATATTTCAATGTTAAAAGAAGTAAGAATTGTTTGTGGTAGAAATATTTTACAGTACCCATCTGCACATGCATCATTTATAACTATAAGAATGTCTAAATAATGCTTATAATTATAGTAAACCAGCATGTAAACAGCTTACTATTCTTAACAAAATATATATATTTTAAAAACATGTTTGAGAAGAATTAAAAAAATAAAAATGTTATTCTGGTCCGTGCCTCCAAATTATGTGATAATTTTTTCTGTATGAAGTATAACAATGAAAATGCTGAATATACTAAGGGCAATCATAAGTCAATACATAAGTAAAATTATTCCAGCATTAGGAATGGTTTAATGTCTGTTTCTGAAAGTTCAAATAACAAATATTATCCTTGGTATGCTTTCTACCACTATAATATTTATAGAGAGCTAATGTTATCATTTAAATATTCAAAGTATTATTCAGATTTTCAGCTGTTTGTTTCAATGCTGGATTCCAGTGACAAAAAAAGCCTATAAATAATCAAATAATGCAGGGATAGGTAACATTGATTTGATTGGTAAATACTTGAAACACCTTGTAAAATTCACATTCTTTTAGAAAGAATGCAGCCAACACTGCTTATTTTTTACAAATCTGTAGAAAAAATTACAAATTTACTGAATTCTTATACAATCAGAATAATATAAAAATAGTTTATTCATCTATAATATTATTCACAAATTTATTAAAACAATATGAGGTTAATAATCAATTTTGTTTATTCAAATCAAGAATATGCTGCAGGTGTGGATCCAGAGCCCAATATTGGGATGGGCAATGTGCCAGATTAACATATGGAAACATGACCAATATAAAAAAATTGCAATAGTATAACGCACAATTATGCCTGGAGCTCTCTTAGGCTGTGAGTGAAGAGCAAGACAGTGGGGAAAGGAGTAGACACTGCAGAGAAAATAGAGGAGTAAGACTTATTGACATTAGGATAACAGAACCGAGAGAAAGAATATAAGGAGATTGTAGAGAGACAGAAAGCAGATTTTGTTTTTTAAGATAGAAAATGTGAGCTTTTTAATAGAGAAATAATAAAGATAAAATGAATCCAAAGCATAGATCGTACACATAAAAACAAATTCACTGGTTTAAAATAATAATATATAAATAATATATAAATAAGGGCTAACTCAGCCCTGACAAAAAGGGTGTGCCTTATACAATAAATATGTGGTATTGCACATGTAGAATCAACCACAATGCGTAGTCCAAAACTATATAACATATACTCTCAAAAAGAAAAGTCTTAAATGTAACAGTTCTTAAAAAAAAAAAAACTTCTTCTAAAATTCCATCTAAACCCTAAGTCTGAAATACATAAATAACATAGACGGTGCATCCTAGTGCAGATCAATCATTCAACCATCATCTTCTATAGGGAATTAAAATAGCTGATATACTCACAATTGGAGCAGCACTCCTTTGTGCTGATAGATGCAGGCAGGGGGATCTCAGTGTCCCAGCTCACTGAACCTCAGTTTGGGGATAATTATCCACTGTTCCTCCTGATAGAGAATGAGTAGATCACTCTTGCAATGTAGAAAACAATATTTAATAAAATGAATGTCATTTAAAAACTGAGGGATTATAATGTAACCCTCATACAATGTAGCAATACTGCAACACGTTGTTCAGCTAATGCGCTGCTTCTATAGGCATGATTTCACAGCTATGTTAAATGACCTAAATTCAGGACTACAAGGAAAAAAGCAAAAATTAAAATTCCTTTCTTCACAACTGCAACACCATGAACTGTGTAATTTCAAAAATATGATGTCAGAACTAGAAAATCAAAAGAGAGAAAAAAATCTACACACCTGGACAATGGGCGAGAAATTGAACAAATAAAAATATGAGCACATAATGATAATACAATAGGTGCTGCCAGGATTTTGCTTGTTAGAATTGGTAGCAAGATTTTTGTGCCACCCATTTGTTCAGAATGTTGATATTGAAAGCACTGCTTTAAAAATGTCTCATTTGTTTCTAATGGATGTATCTGCAGCTGAGAATAAAATACTGATTTTGCAGAATGACATTCAAATTAAGTCCAGATGATCACAGAACTTTTGGAACCTACTTAGGAAGGACACATATCCAAACCTGAGAAAAGGTCAAAATGTGCTGGACAGCTTTATTTGGATCAACCTTCCTTTGTGAGTTAGCTTTCTCACACATGAAGATGATTAAAGGACCAGTCAACACTGTAGATGTGCATAATCAACAAATGCAAGATAACAAGACAATGCAATAGCACTTAGTCTGAACTTCAAATGAGTAGTAGGTTTTTTTTCCTGACAATGTTAAGTTATGTCTTTTTCCACTCCCCCTGTACCATGTGACAGCCATCAGCCAATAACAAATGCATACACGTACCATGTGACAGCAATCAGCCATTCACAAATGCATACACACTTATTCTTGCACAAGCTCAGTAGGAGCTGGTGACTCAAAAAGTTTAAAATATAAAAAGACTGTGCACATTTTGTTAATGGAAGTAAATTAGAAAGTTGTTTAAAATTGCTGCTCTATCTGAATAATGAAAGTTTATTTTGGCCTAGACTGTCCCTTTAAGTCAAAATACAGATCTACCTTTACTGATGAGCACTTGGGGGCTTATTTATGGCTAGGGATCAGCACTTTTCCTACTAATTATGAAAACAATTGCAGACACATTGCAGTGTAAATCTTCACACCAGTGATGTGAAAAGTGTGCTTAGAATTGTGCACTTCCCCCAGGGCACAAGTTAGTAGTCCAAAATAAACTTTCATGATTCATATAGGGTATGTCATTTTAAACAACTTTTCTATGTATTTTTATCACCAATTTTGCTTTGTTCTCTTTGTATTCTTAGTCCAAAACTAAACCTAGGTAGGCTCATATGCTAATTTCTTAGACCTTGAAGGCCACCTCTTATCTGAATGCATTTTTACAGTTTTTCACCACTAGAGGGTGTTAGTTCATGTGTGTCATATAGATAACATTGTGCTCACACATGTGGAGTTACCTAGGAGAGAGCACTGATTGGCTAAAATGCAAGTCTGTCAAATGAACTGAAATCAGGGACAGTCTGCAGAGGCTTAGAAACAAGGTAATCACAGAGGTAAAAAGTATATTAATATAACAGTGTTAGTTATGCAACACTTGGGAATGGTTAATAAAGGAAAAAACAATACAAATTCTGGTGTAGACTGTCCCTTTAAATTTGCTTTCACACTCTGTTCTTAGGCAAAATGTAAAGTTATTAGTTGTGAAGTGTCAGCCAGCACACTTTATTAATAAAATGTAAAGTTATTAGTTGTGCAGTGTCAGCCTGCACACTTTATTAATAAAACATAAAGTTATTAGTTGTGCAGTGTCAGCCAGCACGTTTTATTAATAAAACGTAAAGTTATTAGTTGTGCAGTGTCAGCCAGCACACTTTATTAATAAAACGTAAAATTATTAGTTGTGAAGTGTCAGCCAGCACACTCTATTAATAAAACATAAAGTTATTAGTTGTGCAGTGTCAGCCAGCACACTTTATTAATAAAACATAAAGTTATTAGTTGTGCAGTGTCAGCCAGCGCACTTTATTAATAACACGTAAAGTTATTAGTTGTGCAGTGTCAGCCAGCACACTTTATTTATAAAGCGTAAAGTTATTAGTTGTGAAGTGTCAGCCAGCACACTTTATTAATAAAACGTAAAGTTATTAGTTGTGCAGTGTCAGCCAGCACACTTTATTAATAAAAAGTAAAGTTATTAGTTGTGCAGTGTCAGCCAGCACACTTTATTAATAAAACGTAAAGTTATTAGTTGTGCAAAACGTAAAGTTATAAGTTGTGAAGTGTCAGCCAGCACACTTTATTAATAAAACGTAAAGTTATTAGTTGTGAAGTGTCAGCCAGCACACTTTATTAATAAAACGTAAAGTTATTAGTTGTGAAGTGTCAGCCAGCACACTTTATTAATAAAACGTAAAGTTATTAGTTGTGCAGTGTCAGCCAGCACACTTTATTAATAAAACGTAAAGTTATTAGTTGTGAAGTGTCAGCCAGCACACTTTATTAATAAAACGTAAAGTTATTAGTTGTGCAATGTCAGCCAGCACACTTTATTAATAAAACGTAAAGTTATTAGTTGTGCAGTGTCAGCCAGCACACTTTATTAATAAAACGTAAAGTTATTAGTTGTGCAGTGTCAGCCAGCACACTTTATTAATAAAATGTAAAGTTATTAGTTGTGCAGTGTCAGCCAGCACACTTTATTAAAAAAACGTAAAGTTATTAGTTGTGCAGTGTCAGCCAGCACACTTTATTAATAAAACGTAAAGTTATTAGTTGTGCAGTGTCAGCCAGCACACTTTATTAATAAAACGTAAAGTTATTAGTTGTGCAATGTCAGCCAGCACACTTTATTAATAAACATAAAGTTATTAGTTGTGAAATGTCAGCCAGCACACTTTATTAATAAAACGTAAAGTTATTAGTTGTGAAGTGTCAGCCAGCACACTTTATTAATAAAACGTAAAGTGATTAGTTGTGCAGTGTCAGCCAGCACACTTTATTAATAAAACATAAAGTTATTAGTTGTGAAATGTCAGCCAGCACACTTTATTAATAAAACGTAAAGTTATTAGTTGTGCAGTGTCAGCCAGCACACTTTATTAATAAAACATAAAGTTATTAGTTGTGAAATGTCAGCCAGCACACTTTATTAATAAAACGTAAAGTTATTAGTTGTGCAGTGTCAGCCAGCACATTTTATTAATAAAACGTAAAGTTATTAGTTGTGCAAAACGTAAAGTTATTAGTTGTGCAGTGTCAGCCAGCACACTTTATTAATAAAACGTAACGTTATTAGTTGTGCAGTGTCAGCCAGCACACTTTATTAATAAAACGTAAAGGTATTAGTTGTGCAGTGTCAGCCAGCACACTTTATTAATAAAACGCAAAGTTATAAGTTGTGAAGTGTCAGCCAGCACACTTTATTAATAAAACGTAAAGTTATAAGTTTTGAAGTGTCAGCCAGCACACTTTATTAATAAAACGTAAAGTTATTAGTTGTGAAGTGTCAGCCAGCACACTTTATTATTAAAATGTAAAGTTATTAGTTGTGCAGTGTCAGCCAGCACACTTTATTAATAAAGCGTAAAGTTATTAGTTGTGAAGTGTCAGCCAGCACACTTTATTAATAAAACGTAAAGTTACTAGTTGTGCAGTGTCAGCCAGCACACTTTATTAATAAAACGTAAAGTTATTAGTTGTGAAGTGTCAGCCAGCACACTTTATTAAAAAAACGTAAAGTTATTAGTTGTGCAGTGTCAGCCAGCACACTTTATAAATGAAACGTAAAGTTATTAGTTGTGCAGTGTCAGCCAGCCCACTTTATTAATAAAACGTAAAGTTATTAGTTGTGCAGTGTCAGCCAGCACATTTTATTAATAAAACGTAAAGTTATTAGTTGTGCAGTGTCAGCCAGCACCCTTTATTAATAAAACGTAAAGTTATTAGTTGTGCAGTGTCAGCCAGCACACTTTATTAATAAAACGTAGTTATTAGTTTTGAAGTGTCAGCCAGCACATTTTATTAATAAAACGTAAAGTTATTAGTTGTGCAGTGTCAGCCAGCACACTTTATTTATAAAACGTAAAGTTATTAGTTGTGAAGTGTCAGCCAGCACACTTTATTAATAAAACGTAAAGTTATTAGTTGTGCAGTGTCAGCCAGCACACTTTATTAATAAAACGTAAAGTTATTAGTTGTGCAGTGTCAGCCAGCACACTTTATTAATAAAACGTAAAGTTATTAGTTGTGCAGTGTCAGCCAGCACACTTTATTAATAAAACATAAAGTTATTAGTTGTGAAATGTCAGCCAGCACACTTTATTAATAAAACATAAAGTTATTAGTTGTGCAGTGTCAGCCAGCACACTTTATTAATAAAACGTAAAGTTATTAGTTGTGCAGTGTCAGCCAGCACACTTTATTAATAAAACGAAAAGTTATTAGTTGTGCAGTATCAGCCAGCACACTTTATTAATAAAACATAAAGTTATTAGTTGTGCAGTGTCATCCAGCACACTTTATTAATAAAACGTAAAGTTATTAGTTGTGCAGTGTCAGCCAGCACACTTTATTAATAAAACGTAAAGTTACCAGTTGTGCAGTGTCAGCCAGCACATTTTATTAATAAAAAGTAAAGTTATTAGTTGTGCAGTGTCAGCCAGCACACTTTATTAATAAAACGTAAAGTTATTAGTTGTGCAGTGTCAGCCAGCACACTTTATTAATAAAACGTAAAGTTATTAGTTGTGAAGTGTCAGCCAGCACATTTTATTAATAAAACGTAAAGTTATTAGTTGTGCAGTGTCAGCCAGCACACTTTATTAATAAAACGTAAAGTTATTAGTTGTGCAGTGTCAGCCAGCACATTTTATTAATAAAACGTAAAGTTATTAGTTGTGAAGTGTCAGCCAGCACACTTTATTAATAAAACGTAAAGTTATTAGTTGTGAAGTGTCAGCCAGCACACTTTATTAAAAAAACGTAAAGTTATTAGTTGTGCAGTGTCAGCCAGCATACTTTATTAATAAATTGTAAAGTTATTAGTTGTGCAGTGTCAGCCAGCACACTTTATTAATAAAACGTAGTTACTAGTTGTGCAGTGTCAGCCAGCACATTTTATTAATAAAAAGTAAAGTTATTAGTTGTGCAGTGTCAGCCAGCACACTTTATTAATAAAACGTAAAGTTATTAGTTGTGCAGTGTCAGCCAGCACACTTTATTAATAAAACGTAAAGTTATTAGTTGTGAAGTGTTAGCCAGCACATTTTATTTATAAAACGTAAAGTTATTAGTTGTGCAGTGTCAGCCAGCACACTTTATTAATAAAACGTAAAGTTATTAGTTGTGCAGTGTCAGCCAGCACACTTTATTAATAAAACGTAAAGTTATTAGTTGTGAAGTGTCAGCCAGCACACTTTATTAATAAAACGTAAAGTTATTAATTGTGCAGTGTCAGCCAGCACACTTTATTAATAAAACGTAAAGTTATTAGTTGTGCAGTGTCAGCCAGCACACTTTATTAATAAAACGTAAAGTTATTAGTTGTGCAGTGTCAGCCAGCACACTTTATTAATAAACGTAAAGTTATTAGCTGTGCAATGTCAGCCAGCACACTTTATTAATAAAACGTAAAGTTATTAGTTGTGAAATGTCAGCCAGCACACTTTATTAATAAAACGTAAAGTTATTAGTTGTGAAGTGTCAGCCAGCACACTTTATTAATAAAACGTAAAGTGATTAGTTGTGCAGTGTCAGCCAGCACACTTTATTAATAAAACATAAAGTTATTAGTTGTGAAATGTCAGCCAGCACACTTTATTAATAAAACGTAAAGTTATTAGTTGTGAAGTGTCAGCCAGCACACTTTATTAATAAAACGTAAAGTGATTAGTTGTGCAGTGTCAGCCAGCACACTTTATTAATAAAACATAAAGTTATTAGTTGTGAAATGTCAGCCAGCACACTTTATTAATAAAACGTAAAGTTATTAGTTGTGCAGTGTCAGCCAGCACACTTTATTAATAAAACATAAAGTTATTAGTTGTGAAATGTCAGCCAGCACATTTTATTAATAAAAAGTAAAGTTATTAGTTGTGCAGTGTCAGCCAGCACACTTTATTAATAAAACGTAAAGTTATTAGTTGTGCAGTGTCAGCCAGCACACTTTATTAATAAAACATAAAGTTATTAGTTGTGAAATGTCAGCCAGCACACTTTATTAATAAAACATAAAGTTATTAGTTGTGAAATGTCAGCCAGCACACTTTATTAATAAAACGTAAAGTTATTAGTTGTGCAGTGTCAGCCAGCACATTTTATTAATAAAACGTAAAGTTATTAGTTGTGCAAATCGTAAAGTTATTAGTTGTGCAGTGTCAGCCAGCACACTTTATTAATAAAACGTAACGTTATTAGTTGTGCAGTGTCAGCCAGCACACTTTATTAATAAAACGTAAAGGTATTAGTTGTGCAGTGTCAGCCAGCACATTTTATTAATAAAGCGTAAAGTTATTAGTTGTGAAGTGTCAGCCAGCACACTTTATTAATAAAACGTAAAGTTATTAGTTGTGCAGTTTCAGCCAGCACACTTTATTAATAAAACATAAAGTTATTAGTTGTGAAATGTCAGCCAGCACACTTTATTAATAAAACGTAAAGTTATTAGTTGTGAAGTGTCAGCCAGCACACTTTATTAATAAAACGTAAAGTGATTAGTTGTGCAGTGTCAGCCAGCACACTTTATTAATAAAACATAAAGTTATTAGTTGTGAAATGTCAGCCAGCACACTTTATTAATAAAACGTAAAGTTATTAGTTGTGCAGTGTCAGCCAGCACACTTTATTAATAAAACATAAAGTTATTAGTTGTGAAATGTCAGCCAGCACATTTTATTAATAAAAAGTAAAGTTATTAGTTGTGCAGTGTCAGCCAGCACACTTTATTAATAAAACGTAAAGTTATTAGTTGTGCAGTGTCAGCCAGCACACTTTATTAATAAAACATAAAGTTATTAGTTGTGAAATGTCAGCCAGCACACTTTATTAATAAAACATAAAGTTATTAGTTGTGAAATGTCAGCCAGCACACTTTATTAATAAAACGTAAAGTTATTAGTTGTGCAGTGTCAGCCAGCACATTTTATTAATAAAACGTAAAGTTATTAGTTGTGCAAATCGTAAAGTTATTAGTTGTGCAGTGTCAGCCAGCACACTTTATTAATAAAACGTAACGTTATTAGTTGTGCAGTGTCAGCCAGCACACTTTATTAATAAAACGTAAAGGTATTAGTTGTGCAGTGTCAGCCAGCACATTTTATTAATAAAGCGTAAAGTTATTAGTTGTGAAGTGTCAGCCAGCACACTTTATTAATAAAACGTAAAGTTATTAGTTGTGCAGTTTCAGCCAGCACACTTTATTAATAAAACATAAAGTTATTAGTTGTGAAATGTCAGCCAGCACACTTTATTAATAAAACATAAAGTTATTAGTTGTGAAATGTCAGCCAGCACACTTTATTAATAAAACATAAAGTTATTAGTTGTGCAGTGTCATCCAGCACACTTTATTAATAAAACGTAAAGTTATTAGTTGTGCAGTGTCAGCCAGCACACTTTATTAATAAAATGTAAAGTTATTAGTTGTGCAGTGTCAGCCAGCACACTTTATTAATAAAATGTAAAGTTATTAGTTGTGAAGTGTCAGCCAGAACACTTTATTAATAAAACGTAAAGTTATTAGTTGTGCAGTGTCAGCCAGCACACTTTATTAATAAAACGTAAAGTTATTAGTTGTGCAGTGTCAGCCAGCACACTTTATTAATAAAACATAAAGTTATTAGTTGTGAAGTGTCAGCCAGCTCACTTTATTAATAAAACGTAAAGTTATTAGTTGTGCAGTGTCAGCCAGCACACTTTATTAATAAAACGTAAAGTTATTAGTTGTGAAGTGTCAGCCAGCACACTTTATTAATAAAACGAAAAGTTATTAGTTGTGCAGTGTCAGCCAGCACACTTTATTAATAAAACGTAAAGTTATTAGTTGTGCAGTGTCAGCCAGCACACTTTATTAATAAAACGTAAAGTTATTAGTTGTGCAGTGTCAGCCAGCACACTTTATTAATAAAACGTAAAGTTATTAGTTGTGCAATGTCAGCCAGCACACTTTATTAATAAAACGTAAAGTTATTAGTTGTGAAGTGTCAGCCAGCACACTTTATTAATAAAACGTAAAGTGATTAGTTGTGCAGTGTCAGCCAGCACACTTTATTAATAAAACATAAAGTTATTAGTTGTTAAATGTCAGCCAGCACACTTTATTAATAAAACGTAAAGGTATTAGTTGTGCAGTGTCAGCCAGCACATTTTATTAATAAAACGTAAAGTTATTAGTTGTGCAGTGTCAGCCAGCACACTTTATTAATAAAACGTAAAGTTATTAGTTGTGAAGTGTCAGCCAGAACACTTTATTAATAAAACGTAAAGTTATTAGTTATGCAGTGTCAGCCAGCACACTTTATTAATAAAACGTAAAGTTATTAGTTGTGAAGTGTCAGCCAGCACACTTTATTAATAAAACGTAAAGTTATTAGTTGTGCAGTGTCAGCCAGCACACTTTATTAATAAAACGTAAAGTTATTAGTTGTGCAGTGTCAGCCAGCACACTTTATTAATAAAACATAAAGTTATTAGTTGTGAAATGTCAGCCAGCACACTTTATTAATAAAACATAAAGTTATTAGTTGTGCAGTGTCAGCCAGCACACTTTATTAATAAAACGTAAAGTTATTAGTTGTGCAGTGTCAGCCAGCACACTTTATTAATAAAATGTAAAGTTATTAGTTGTGCAGTGTCAGCCAGCACACTTTATTAATAAAACATAAAGTTATTAGTTGTGCAGTGTCAGCCAGCACACTTTATTAATAAAATGTAAAGTTATTAGTTGTGCAGTGTCAGCCAGCACACTTTATTAATAAAATGTAAAGGTATTAGTTGTGCAGTGTCAGCCAGCACACTTTATTAATAAAACGTAAAGTTATTAGTTGTGAAGTGTCAGCCAGAACACTTTATTAATAAAACGTAAAGTTATTAGTTGTGCAGTGTCAGCCAGCACACTTTATTAATAAAACATAAAGTTATTAGTTGTGAAGTGTCAGCCAGCACACTTTATTAATAAAATGTAAAGTTATTAGTTGTGCAGTGTCAGCCAGCACACTTTATTAATAAAACGTAAAGTTATTAGTTGTGCAGTGTCAGCCAGCACACTTTATTAATAAAACGTAAAGTTATTAGTTGTGCAGTGTCAGCCAGCACACTTTATTAATAAAACATAAAGTTATTAGTTGTGAAATGTCAGCCAGCACACTTTATTAATAAAACATAAAGTTATTAGTTGTGAAATGTCAGCCAGCACACTTTATTAATAAAACGTAAAGTTATTAGTTGTGCAGTGTCAGCCAGCACACTTTATTAATAAAACGTAAAGATATTAGTTGTGCAGTGTCAGCCAGCACACTTTATTAATAAAATGTAAAGTTATTAGTTGTGCAGTGTCAGCCAGCACACTTTATTAATAAAACGTAAAGTTATTAGTTGTGAAGTGTCAGCCAGAACACTTTATTAATAAAACGTAAAGTTATTAGTTGTGCAGTGTCAGCCAGCACACTTTATTAATAAAACGTAAAGTTATTAGTTGTGAAGTGTCAGCCAGCACACTTTATTAATAAAACGAAAAGTTATTAGTTGTGCAGTATCAGCCAGCACACTTTATTAATAAAACGTAAAGTTATTAGTTGTGCAGTGTCAGCCAGCACACTTTATTAATCAAACGTAAAGTTATTAGCTGTGCAGTGTCAGCCAGCACACTTTATAAATAAAACGTGAAGTTATTAGTTGTGCAGTGTCAGCCAGCATACTTTATTAATAAAACATGAAGTTATTAGTTGTGAAGTGTCAGCCAGCACACTTTATTAATAAAACGTAAAGTTATTAGTTGTGAAGTGTCAGCCAGCACACTTTATTAAAAAAACGTAAAGTTATTAGTTGTGCAGTGTCAGCCAGCACACTTTATTAATAAATTGTAAAGTTATTAGTTGTGCAGTGTCACCAGCACACTTTATTAATAAAACGTAAAGTTACTAGTTGTGCAGTGTCAGCCAGCACATTTTATTAATAAAAAGTAAAGTTATTAGTTGTGCAGTGTCAGCCAGCACACTTTATTAATAAAACGTAAAGTTATTAGTTGTGCAGTGTCAGCCAGCACACTTTATTAATAAAACGTAAAGTTATTAGTTGTGAAGTGTCAGCCAGCACATTTTATTAATAAAATGTAAAGTTATTAGTTGTGCAGTGTCAGCCAGCACACTTTATTAATAAAACGTAAAGTTATTAGTTGTGCAGTGTCAGCCAGCACACTTTATTAATAAAACGTAAAGTTATTAGTTGTGAAGTGTCAGCCAGCACACTTTATTAATAAAACGTAAAGTTATTAGTTGTGCAGTGTCAGCCAGCACAATTTATTATTAAAACGTAAAGTTATTAGTTGTGCATTGTCAGCCAGCACACTTTATTAATAAAACGTAAAGTTATTAGTTTTGCAGTGTCAGCCAGCACACTTTATTAATAAAACGTAAAGTTATTAGTTGTGCAGTGTCAGCCAGCACACTTTATAAATAAAACATGAAGTTATTAGTTGTGAAGTTTCAGCCAGCACATTTTATTAATAAAACGTAAAGTTATTAGTTGTGCAGTGTCAGCCAGCACACTTTATTAATAAAACATAAAGTTATTAGTTGTGAAGTGTCAGCCAGCACACTTTATTAATAAAACGTAAAGTTATTAGTTGTGCAGTGTCAGCCAGCACACTTTATAAATAAAACATGAAGTTATTAGTTGTGAAGTTTCAGCCAGCACATTTTATTAATAAAACGTAAAGTTATTAGTTGTGCATTGTCAGCCAGCACACTTTATTAATAAAACTTAAAGTTATTAGTTGTGAAGTGTCAGCCAGCACACTTTATTAAAAAAACGTAAAGTTATTAGTTGTGCAGTGTCAGCCAGCACACTTTATTATTAAAACGTAAAGTTATTAGTTGTGCAGTGTCAGCCAGCACACTTTATTAATAAAGCGTAAAGTTATTAGTTGTGAAGTGTCAGCCAGCACACTTTATTAATAAAACGTAAAGTTACTAGTTGTGCAGTGTCAGCCAGCAAACTTTATTAATAAAACGTAAAGTTATTAGTTGTGAAGTGTCAGCCAGCACACTTTATTAAAAAAACGTAAAGTTATTAGTTGTGCAGTGTCAGCCAGCACACTTTATTAATAAATTGTAAAGTTATTAGTTGTGCAGTGTCAGCCAGCACACTTTATTAATAAAACGTAAAGTTACTAGTTGTGCAGTGTCAGCCAGCACATTTTATTAATAAAAAGTAAAGTTATTAGTTGTGCAGTGTCAGCCAGCACACTTTATTAATAAAACGTAAAGTTATTAGTTGTGCAGTGTCAGCCAGCACACTTTATTAATAAAACGTAAAGTTATTAGTTGTGAAGTGTCAGCCAGCACATTTTATTAATAAAACGTAAAGTTATTAGTTGTGCAGTGTCAGCCAGCACACTTTATTAATAAAACGTAAAGTTATTAGTTGTGCAGTGTCAGCCAGCACATTTTATTAATAAAACGTAAAGTTATTAGTTGTGAAGTGTCAGCCAGCACACTTTATTAATAAAACGTAAAGTTATTAGTTGTGAAGTGTCAGCCAGCACACTTTATTAAAAAAACGTAAAGTTATTAGTTGTGCAGTGTCAGCCAGCACACTTTATAAATAAATTGTAAAGTTATTAGTTGTGCAGTGTCAGCCAGCACACTTTATTAATAAAACGTAAAGTTACTAGTTGTGCAGTGTCAGCCAGCACATTTTATTAATAAAAAGTAAAGTTATTAGTTGTGCAGTGTCAGCCAGCACACTTTATTAATAAAACGTAAAGTTATTAGTTGTGCAGTGTCAGCCAGCACACTTTATTAATAAAACGTAAAGTTATTAGTTGTGAAGTGTCAGCCAGCACATTTTATTAATAAAACGTAAAGTTATTAGTTGTGCAGTGTCAGCCAGCACACTTTATTAATAAAACATAAAGTTATTGGTTGTGCAGTGTCAGCCAGCACACTTTATTTATAAAACGTAAAGTTATTAGTTGTGAAGTGTCAGCCAGCACACTTTATTAATAAAACGTAAAGTTATTAATTGTGCAGTGTCAGCCAGCACACTTTATTAATAAAACGTAAAGTTATTAGTTGTGCAGTGTCAGCCAGCACACTTTATTAATAAAACGTAAAGTTATTAGTTGTGCAGTGTCAGCCAGCACACTTTATTAATAAACGTAAAGTTATTAGCTGTGCAATGTCAGCCAGCACACTTTATTAATAAAACGTAAAGTTATTAGTTGTGAAATGTCAGCCAGCACACTTTATTAATAAAACGTAAAGTTATTAGTTGTGAAGTGTCAGCCAGCACACTTTATTAATAAAACGTAAAGTTACTAGTTGTGCAGTGTCAGCCAGCACATTTTATTAATAAAAAGTAAAGTTATTAGTTGTGCAGTGTCAGCCAGCACACTTTATTAATAAAACGTAAAGTTATTAGTTGTGCAGTGTCAGCCAGCACACTTTATTAATAAAACGTAAAGTTATTAGTTGTGAAGTGTCAGCCAGCACATTTTATTAATAAAATGTAAAGTTATTAGTTGTGCAGTGTCAGCCAGCACACTTTATTAATAAAACGTAAAGTTATTAGTTGTGCAGTGTCAGCCAGCACACTTTATTAATAAAACGTAAAGTTATTAGTTGTGAAGTGTCAGCCAGCACACTTTATTAATAAAACGTAAAGTTATTAGTTGTGCAGTGTCAGCCAGCACACTTTATTATTAAAACGTAAAGTTATTAGTTGTGCATTGTCAGCCAGCACACTTTATTAATAAAACGTAAAGTTATTAGTTTTGCAGTGTCAGCCAGCACACTTTATTAATAAAACGTAAAGTTATTAGTTGTGCAGTGTCAGCCAGCACATTTTATTAATAAAACATAAAGTTATTAGTTGTGCATTGTCAGCCAGCACACTTTATTAATAAAACTTCAAGTTATTAGTTGTGAAGTGTCAGCCAGCACACTTTATTAAAAAAACGTAAAGTTATTAGTTGTGCAGTGTCAGCCAGCACACTTTATAAATAAAACATGAAGTTATTAGTTGTGAAGTTTCAGCCAGCACATTTTATTAATAAAACGTAAAGTTATTAGTTGTGCAGTGTCAGCCAGCACACTTTATTAATAAAACATAAAGTTATTAGTTGTGAAGTGTCAGCCAGCACACTTTATTAATAAAACGTAAAGTTATTAGTTGTGCAGTGTCAGCCAGCACATTTTATTAATAAAACATAAAGTTATTAGTTGTGCATTGTCAGCCAGCACACTTTATTAATAAAACTTAAAGTTATTAGTTGTGAAGTGTCAGCCAGCACACTTTATTAAAAAAACGTAAAGTTATTAGTTGTGCAGTGTCAGCCAGCACACTTTATTATTAAAACGTAAAGTTATTAGTTGTGCAGTGTCAGCCAGCACACTTTATTAATAAAGCGTAAAGTTATTAGTTGTGAAGTGTCAGCCAGCACACTTTATTAATAAAACGTAAAGTTACTAGTTGTGCAGTGTCAGCCAGCAAACTTTATTAATAAAACGTAAAGTTATTAGTTGTGAAGTGTCAGCCAGCACACTTTATTAAAAAAACGTAAAGTTATTAGTTGTGCAGTGTCAGCCAGCACACTTTATTAATAAATTGTAAAGTTATTAGTTGTGCAGTGTCAGCCAGCACACTTTATTAATAAAACGTAAAGTTACTAGTTGTGCAGTGTCAGCCAGCACATTTTATTAATAAAAAGTAAAGTTATTAGTTGTGCAGTGTCAGCCAGCACACTTTATTAATAAAACGTAAAGTTATTAGTTGTGAAGTGTCAGCCAGCACATTTTATTAATAAAACGTAAAGTTATTAGTTGTGCAGTGTCAGCCAGCACACTTTATTAATAAAACGTAAAGTTATTAGTTGTGCAGTGTCAGCCAGCACATTTTATTAATAAAACGTAAAGTTATTAGTTGTGAAGTGTCAGCCAGCACACTTTATTAATAAAACGTAAAGTTATTAGTTGTGAAGTGTCAGCCAGCATACTTTATTAAAAAAACGTAAAGTTATTAGTTGTGCAGTGTCAGCCAGCACACTTTATTAATAAATTGTAAAGTTATTAGTTGTGCAGTGTCAGCCAGCACACTTTATTAATAAAACGTAAAGTTACTAGTTGTGCAGTGTCAGCCAGCACATTTTATTAATAAAAAGTAAAGTTATTAGTTGTGCAGTGTCAGCCAGCACACTTTATTAATAAAACGTAAAGTTATTAGTTGTGCAGTGTCAGCCAGCACACTTTATTAATAAAACGTAAAGTTATTAGTTGTGAAGTGTCAGCCAGCACATTTTATTAATAAAACGTAAAGTTATTAGTTGTGCAGTGTCAGCCAGCACACTTTATTAATAAAACGTAAAGTTATTGGTTGTGCAGTGTCAGCCAGCACACTTTATTTATAAAATGTAAAGTTATTAGTTGTGAAGTGTCAGCCAGCACACTTTATTAATAAAACGTAAAGTTATTAATTGTGCAGTGTCAGCCAGCACACTTTATTAATAAAACGTAAAGTTATTAGTTGTGCAGTGTCAGCCAGCACACTTTATTAATAAAACGTAAAGTTATTAGTTGTGCAGTGTCAGCCAGCACACTTTATTAATAAACGTAAAGTTATTAGCTGTGCAATGTCAGCCAGCACACTTTATTAATAAAACGTAAAGTTATTAGTTGTAAAATGTCAGCCAGCACACTTTATTAATAAAACGTAAAGTTATTAGTTGTGAAGTGTCAGCCAGCACACTTTATTAATAAAACGTAAAGTGATTAGTTGTGCAGTGTCAGCCAGCACACTTTATTAATAAAACATAAAGTTATTAGTTGTGAAATGTCAGCCAGCACACTTTATTAATAAAACGTAAAGTTATTAGTTGTGCAGTGTCAGCCAGCACACTTTATTAATAAAACATAAAGTTATTAGTTGTGAAATGTCAGCCAGCACACTTTATTAATAAAACGTAAAGTTATTAGTTGTGCAGTGTCAGCCAGCACATTTTATTAATAAAACGTAAAGTTATTAGTTGTGCAAATCGTAAAGTTATTAGTTGTGCAGTGTCAGCCAGCACACTTTATTAATAAAACGTAACGTTATTAGTTGTGCAGTGTCAGCCAGCACACTTTATTAATAAAACGTAAAGGTATTAGTTGTGCAGTGTCAGCCAGCACATTTTATTAATAAAGCGTAAAGTTATTAGTTGTGAAGTGTCAGCCAGCACACTTTATTAATAAAACGTAAAGTTATTAGTTGTGCAGTTTCAGCCAGCACACTTTATTAATAAAACATAAAGTTATTAGTTGTGAAATGTCAGCCAGCACACTTTATTAATAAAACATAAAGTTATTAGTTGTGAAATGTCAGCCAGCACACTTTATTAATAAAACATAAAGTTATTAGTTGTGCAGTGTCAGCCAGCACACTTTATTAATAAAATGTAAAGTTATTAGTTGTGCAGTGTCAGCCAGCACACTTTATTAATAAAATGTAAAGTTATTAGTTGTGAATTGTCAGCCAGAACACTTTATTAATAAAACGTAAAGTTATTAGTTGTGCAGTGTCAGCCAGCACATTTTATTAATAAAACGTAAAGTTATTAGTTGTGCAGTGTCAGCCAGCACACTTTATTAATAAAACGTAAAGTTATTAGTTGTGAAGTGTCAGCCAGAACACTTTATTAATAAAACGTAAAGTTATTAGTTATGCAGTGTCAGCCAGCACACTTTATTAATAAAACGTAAAGTTATTAGTTGTGAAGTGTCAGCCAGCACACTTTATTAATAAAACGTAAAGTTATTAGTTGTGCAGTGTCAGCCAGCAGACTTTATTAATAAAACGTAAAGTTATTAGTTGTGCAGTGTCAGCCAGCACACTTTATTAATAAAACATAAAGTTATTAGTTGTGAAATGTCAGCCAGCACACTTTATTAATAAAACATAAAGTTATTAGTTGTGCAGTGTCAGCCAGCACACTTTATTAATAAAACGTAAAGTTATTAGTTGTGCAGTGTCAGCCAGCACACTTTATTAATAAAATGTAAAGTTATTAGTTGTGCAGTGTCAGCCAGCACACTTTATTAATAAAACATAAAGTTATTAGTTGTGCAGTGTCAGCCAGCACACTTTATTAATAAAATGTAAAGTTATTAGTTGTGCAGTGTCAGCCAGCACACTTTATTAATAAAATGTAAAGGTATTAGTTGTGCAGTGTCAGCCAGCACACTTTATTAATAAAACGTAAAGTTATTAGTTGTGAAGTGTCAGCCAGAACACTTTATTAATAAAACGTAAAGTTATTAGTTGTGCAGTGTCAGCCAGCACACTTTATTAATAAAACATAAAGTTATTAGTTGTGAAGTGTCAGCCAGCACACTTTATTAATAAAAAGTAAAGTTATTAGTTGTGCAGTGTCAGCCAGCACACTTTATTAATAAAACGTAAAGTTATTAGTTGTGCAGTGTCAGCCAGCACACTTTATTAATAAAACGTAAAGTTATTAGTTGTGCAGTGTCAGCCAGCACACTTTATTAATAAAACATAAAGTTATTAGTTGTGAAATGTCAGCCAGCACACTTTATTAATAAAACATAAAGTTATTAGTTGTGAAATGTCAGCCAGCACACTTTATTAATAAAACGTAAAGTTATTAGTTGTGCAGTGTCAGCCAGCACACTTTATTAATAAAACGTAAAGATATTAGTTGTGCAGTGTCAGCCAGCACACTTTATTAATAAAATGTAAAGTTATTAGTTGTGCAGTGTCAGCCAGCACACTTTATTAATAAAACGTAAAGTTATTAGTTGTGAAGTGTCAGCCAGAACACTTTATTAATAAAACGTAAAGTTATTAGTTGTGCAGTGTCAGCCAGCACACTTTATTAATAAAACGTAAAGTTATTAGTTGTGAAGTGTCAGCCAGCACACTTTATTAATAAAACGAAAAGTTATTAGTTGTGCAGTATCAGCCAGCACACTTTATTAATAAAACGTAAAGTTATTAGTTGTGCAGTGTCAGCCAGCACACTTTATTAATCAAACGTAAAGTTATTAGCTGTGCAGTGTCAGCCAGCACACTTTATAAATAAAACGTGAAGTTATTAGTTGTGCAGTGTCAGCCAGCATACTTTATTAATAAAACATGAAGTTATTAGTTGTGAAGTGTCAGCCAGCACACTTTATTAATAAAACGTAAAGTTATTAGTTGTGAAGTGTCAGCCAGCACACTTTATTAAAAAAACGTAAAGTTATTAGTTGTGCAGTGTCAGCCAGCACACTTTATTAATAAATTGTAAAGTTATTAGTTGTGCAGTGTCACCAGCACACTTTATTAATAAAACGTAAAGTTACTAGTTGTGCAGTGTCAGCCAGCACATTTTATTAATAAAAAGTAAAGTTATTAGTTGTGCAGTGTCAGCCAGCACACTTTATTAATAAAACGTAAAGTTATTAGTTGTGCAGTGTCAGCCAGCACACTTTATTAATAAAACGTAAAGTTATTAGTTGTGAAGTGTCAGCCAGCACATTTTATTAATAAAATGTAAAGTTATTAGTTGTGCAGTGTCAGCCAGCACACTTTATTAATAAAACGTAAAGTTATTAGTTGTGCAGTGTCAGCCAGCACACTTTATTAATAAAACGTAAAGTTATTAGTTGTGAAGTGTCAGCCAGCACACTTTATTAATAAAACGTAAAGTTATTAGTTGTGCAGTGTCAGCCAGCACAATTTATTATTAAAACGTAAAGTTATTAGTTGTGCATTGTCAGCCAGCACACTTTATTAATAAAACGTAAAGTTATTAGTTTTGCAGTGTCAGCCAGCACACTTTATTAATAAAACGTAAAGTTATTAGTTGTGCAGTGTCAGCCAGCACACTTTATAAATAAAACATGAAGTTATTAGTTGTGAAGTTTCAGCCAGCACATTTTATTAATAAAACGTAAAGTTATTAGTTGTGCAGTGTCAGCCAGCACACTTTATTAATAAAACATAAAGTTATTAGTTGTGAAGTGTCAGCCAGCACACTTTATTAATAAAACGTAAAGTTATTAGTTGTGCAGTGTCAGCCAGCACACTTTATAAATAAAACATGAAGTTATTAGTTGTGAAGTTTCAGCCAGCACATTTTATTAATAAAACGTAAAGTTATTAGTTGTGCATTGTCAGCCAGCACACTTTATTAATAAAACTTAAAGTTATTAGTTGTGAAGTGTCAGCCAGCACACTTTATTAAAAAAACGTAAAGTTATTAGTTGTGCAGTGTCAGCCAGCACACTTTATTATTAAAACGTAAAGTTATTAGTTGTGCAGTGTCAGCCAGCACACTTTATTAATAAAGCGTAAAGTTATTAGTTGTGAAGTGTCAGCCAGCACACTTTATTAATAAAACGTAAAGTTACTACTTGTGCAGTGTCAGCCAGCAAACTTTATTAATAAAACGTAAAGTTATTAGTTGTGAAGTGTCAGCCAGCACACTTTATTAAAAAAACGTAAAGTTATTAGTTGTGCAGTGTCAGCCAGCACACTTTATTAATAAATTGTAAAGTTATTAGTTGTGCAGTGTCAGCCAGCACACTTTATTAATAAAACGTAAAGTTACTAGTTGTGCAGTGTCAGCCAGCACATTTTATTAATAAAAAGTAAAGTTATTAGTTGTGCAGTGTCAGCCAGCACACTTTATTAATAAAACGTAAAGTTATTAGTTGTGCAGTGTCAGCCAGCACACTTTATTAATAAAACGTAAAGTTATTAGTTGTGAAGTGTCAGCCAGCACATTTTATTAATAAAACGTAAAGTTATTAGTTGTGCAGTGTCAGCCAGCACACTTTATTAATAAAACGTAAAGTTATTAGTTGTGCAGTGTCAGCCAGCACATTTTATTAATAAAACGTAAAGTTATTAGTTGTGCAGTGTCAGCCAGCACACTTTATTAATAAAACATAAAGTTATTAGTTGTGAAGTGTCAGCCAGCACACTTTATTAAAAAAACGTAAAGTTATTAGTTGTGCAGTGTCAGCCAGCACACTTTATAAATAAATTGTAAAGTTATTAGTTGTGCAGTGTCAGCCAGCACACTTTATTAATAAAACGTAAAGTTACTAGTTGTGCAGTGTCAGCCAGCACATTTTATTAATAAAAAGTAAAGTTATTAGTTGTGCAGTGTCAGCCAGCACACTTTATTAATAAAACGTAAAGTTATTAGTTGTGCAGTGTCAGCCAGCACACTTTATTAATAAAACGTAAAGTTATTAGTTGTGAAGTGTCAGCCAGCACATTTTATTAATAAAACGTAAAGTTATTAGTTGTGCAGTGTCAGCCAGCACACTTTATTAATAAAACATAAAGTTATTGGTTGTGCAGTGTCAGCCAGCACACTTTATTTATAAAACGTAAAGTTATTAGTTGTGAAGTGTCAGCCAGCACACTTTATTAATAAAACGTAAAGTTATTAATTGTGCAGTGTCAGCCAGCACACTTTATTAATAAAACGTAAAGTTATTAGTTGTGCAGTGTCAGCCAGCACACTTTATTAATAAAACGTAAAGTTATTAGTTGTGCAGTGTCAGCCAGCACACTTTATTAATAAACGTAAAGTTATTAGCTGTGCAATGTCAGCCAGCACACTTTATTAATAAAACGTAAAGTTATTAGTTGTGAAATGTCAGCCAGCACACTTTATTAATAAAACGTAAAGTTATTAGTTGTGAAGTGTCAGCCAGCACACTTTATTAATAAAACGTAAAGTTACTAGTTGTGCAGTGTCAGCCAGCACATTTTATTAATAAAAAGTAAAGTTATTAGTTGTGCAGTGTCAGCCAGCACACTTTATTAATAAAACGTAAAGTTATTAGTTGTGCAGTGTCAGCCAGCACACTTTATTAATAAAACGTAAAGTTATTAGTTGTGAAGTGTCAGCCAGCACATTTTATTAATAAAATGTAAAGTTATTAGTTGTGCAGTGTCAGCCAGCACACTTTATTAATAAAACGTAAAGTTATTAGTTGTGCAGTGTCAGCCAGCACACTTTATTAATAAAACGTAAAGTTATTAGTTGTGAAGTGTCAGCCAGCACACTTTATTAATAAAACGTAAAGTTATTAGTTGTGCAGTGTCAGCCAGCACACTTTATTATTAAAACGTAAAGTTATTAGTTGTGCATTGTCAGCCAGCACACTTTATTAATAAAACGTAAAGTTATTAGTTTTGCAGTGTCAGCCAGCACACTTTATTAATAAAACGTAAAGTTATTAGTTGTGCAGTGTCAGCCAGCACATTTTATTAATAAAACATAAAGTTATTAGTTGTGCATTGTCAGCCAGCACACTTTATTAATAAAACTTAAAGTTATTAGTTGTGAAGTGTCAGCCAGCACACTTTATTAAAAAAACGTAAAGTTATTAGTTGTGCAGTGTCAGCCAGCACACTTTATAAATAAAACATGAAGTTATTAGTTGTGAAGTTTCAGCCAGCACATTTTATTAATAAAACGTAAAGTTATTAGTTGTGCAGTGTCAGCCAGCACACTTTATTAATAAAACATAAAGTTATTAGTTGTGAAGTGTCAGCCAGCACACTTTATTAATAAAACGTAAAGTTATTAGTTGTGCAGTGTCAGCCAGCACATTTTATTAATAAAACATAAAGTTATTAGTTGTGCATTGTCAGCCAGCACACTTTATTAATAAAACTTAAAGTTATTAGTTGTGAAGTGTCAGCCAGCACACTTTATTAAAAAAACGTAAAGTTATTAGTTGTGCAGTGTCAGCCAGCACACTTTATTATTAAAACGTAAAGTTATTAGTTGTGCAGTGTCAGCCAGCACACTTTATTAATAAAGCGTAAAGTTATTAGTTGTGAAGTGTCAGCCAGCACACTTTATTAATAAAACGTAAAGTTACTAGTTGTGCAGTGTCAGCCAGCAAACTTTATTAATAAAACGTAAAGTTATTAGTTGTGAAGTGTCAGCCAGCACACTTTATTAAAAAAACGTAAAGTTATTAGTTGTGCAGTGTCAGCCAGCACACTTTATTAATAAATAGTAAAGTTATTAGTTGTGCAGTGTCAGCCAGCACACTTTATTAATAAAACGTAAAGTTACTAGTTGTGCAGTGTCAGCCAGCACATTTTATTAATAAAAAGTAAAGTTATTAGTTGTGCAGTGTCAGCCAGCACACTTTATTAATAAAACGTAAAGTTATTAGTTGTGAAGTGTCAGCCAGCACATTTTATTAATAAAACGTAAAGTTATTAGTTGTGCAGTGTCAGCCAGCACACTTTATTAATAAAACGTAAAGTTATTAGTTGTGCAGTGTCAGCCAGCACATTTTATTAATAAAACGTAAAGTTATTAGTTGTGAAGTGTCAGCCAGCACACTTTATTAATAAAACGTAAAGTTATTAGTTGTGAAGTGTCAGCCAGCACACTTTATTAAAAAAACGTAAAGTTATTAGTTGTGCAGTGTCAGCCAGCACACTTTATTAATAAATTGTAAAGTTATTAGTTGTGCAGTGTCAGCCAGCACACTTTATTAATAAAACGTAAAGTTACTAGTTGTGCAGTGTCAGCCAGCACATTTTATTAATAAAAAGTAAAGTTATTAGTTGTGCAGTGTCAGCCAGCACACTTTATTAATAAAACGTAAAGTTATTAGTTGTGCAGTGTCAGCCAGCACACTTTATTAATAAAACGTAAAGTTATTAGTTGTGAAGTGTCAGCCAGCACATTTTATTAATAAAACGTAAAGTTATTAGTTGTGCAGTGTCAGCCAGCACACTTTATTAATAAAACGTAAAGTTATTGGTTGTGCAGTGTCAGCCAGCACACTTTATTTATAAAATGTAAAGTTATTAGTTGTGAAGTGTCAGCCAGCACACTTTATTAATAAAACGTAAAGTTATTAATTGTGCAGTGTCAGCCAGCACACTTTATTAATAAAACGTAAAGTTATTAGTTGTGCAGTGTCAGCCAGCACACTTTATTAATAAAACGTAAAGTTATTAGTTGTGCAGTGTCAGCCAGCACACTTTATTAATAAACGTAAAGTTATTAGCTGTGCAATGTCAGCCAGCACACTTTATTAATAAAACGTAAAGTTATTAGTTGTGAAATGTCAGCCAGCACACTTTATTAATAAAACGTAAAGTTATTAGTTGTGAAGTGTCAGCCAGCACACTTTATTAATAAAACGTAAAGTGATTAGTTGTGCAGTGTCAGCCAGCACACTTTATTAATAAAACATAAAGTTATTAGTTGTGAAATGTCAGCCAGCACACTTTATTAATAAAACGTAAAGTTATTAGTTGTGCAGTGTCAGCCAGCACACTTTATTAATAAAACATAAAGTTATTAGTTGTGAAATGTCAGCCAGCACACTTTATTAATAAAACGTAAAGTTATTAGTTGTGCAGTGTCAGCCAGCACACTTTATTAATAAAACGTAAAGTTATTAGTTGTGCAAATCGTAAAGTTATTAGTTGTGCAGTGTCAGCCAGCACACTTTATTAATAAAACGTAACGTTATTAGTTGTGCAGTGTCAGCCAGCACACTTTATTAATAAAACGTAAAGGTATTAGTTGTGCAGTGTCAGCCAGCACATTTTATTAATAAAGCGTAAAGTTATTAGTTGTGAAGTGTCAGCCAGCACACTTTATTAATAAAACGTAAAGTTATTAGTTGTGCAGTTTCAGCCAGCACACTTTATTAATAAAACATAAAGTTATTAGTTGTGAAATGTCAGCCAGCACACTTTATTAATAAAACATAAAGTTATTAGTTGTGAAATGTCAGCCAGCACACTTTATTAATAAAACATAAAGTTATTAGTTGTGCAGTGTCAGCCAGCACACTTTATTAATAAAATGTAAAGTTATTAGTTGTGCAGTGTCAGCCAGCACACTTTATTAATAAAATGTAAAGTTATTAGTTGTGAATTGTCAGCCAGAACACTTTATTAATAAAACGTAAAGTTATTAGTTGTGCAGTGTCAGCCAGCACATTTTATTAATAAAACGTAAAGTTATTAGTTGTGCAGTGTCAGCCAGCACACTTTATTAATAAAGCGTAAAGTTATTAGTTGTGAAGTGTCAGCCAGAACACTTTATTAATAAAACGTAAAGTTATTAGTTATGCAGTGTCAGCCAGCACACTTTATTAATAAAACGTAAAGTTATTAGTTGTGAAGTGTCAGCCAGCACACTTTATTAATAAAACGTAAAGTTATTAGTTGTGCAGTGTCAGCCAGCAGACTTTATTAATAAAACGTAAAGTTATTAGTTGTGCAGTGTCAGCCAGCACACTTTATTAATAAAACATAAAGTTATTAGTTGTGAAATGTCAGCCAGCACACTTTATTAATAAAACATAAAGTTATTAGTTGTGCAGTGTCAGCCAGCACACTTTATTAATAAAACGTAAAGTTATTAGTTGTGCAGTGTCAGCCAGCACACTTTATTAATAAAATGTAAAGTTATTAGTTGTGCAGTGTCAGCCAGCACACTTTATTAATAAAACATAAAGTTATTAGTTGTGCAGTGTCAGCCAGCACACTTTATTAATAAAATGTAAAGTTATTAGTTGTGCAGTGTCAGCCAGCACACTTTATTAATAAAATGTAAAGGTATTAGTTGTGCAGTGTCAGCCAGCACACTTTATTAATAAAACGTAAAGTTATTAGTTGTGAAGTGTCAGCCAGCACACTTTATTAATAAAATGTAAAGTTATTAGTTGTGCAGTGTCAGCCAGCACACTTTATTAATAAAACGTAAAGTTATTAGTTGTGCAGTGTCAGCCAGCACACTTTATTAATAAAACGTAAAGTTATTAGTTGTGCAGTGTCAGCCAGCACACTTTATTAATAAAACATAAAGTTATTAGTTGTGAAATGTCAGCCAGCACACTTTATTAATAAAACATAAAGTTATTAGTTGTGAAATGTCAGCCAGCACACTTTATTAATAAAACGTAAAATTATTAGTTGTGCAGTGTCAGCCAGCACACTTTATTAATAAAACGTAAAGTTATTAGTTGTGCAGTGTCAGCCAGCACACTTTATTAATAAAATGTAAAGTTATTAGTTGTGCAGTGTCAGCCAGCACACTTTATTAATAAAACGTAAAGTTATTAGTTGTGAAGTGTCAGCCAGAACACTTTATTAATAAAACGTAAAGTTATTAGTTGTGAAATGTCAGCCAGCACACTTTATTAATAAAACATAAAGTTATTAGTTGTGAAATGTCAGCCAGCACACTTTATTAATAAAACATAAAGTTATTAGTTGTGCAGTGTCAGCCAGCACACTTTATTAATAAAATGTAAAGTTATTAGTTGTGCAGTGTCAGCCAGCACACTTTATTAATAAAATGTAAAGTTATTAGTTGTGAATTGTCAGCCAGAACACTTTATTAATAAAACGTAAAGTTATTAGTTGTGCAGTGTCAGCCAGCACATTTTATTAATAAAACGTAAAGTTATTAGTTGTGCAGTGTCAGCCAGCACACTTTATTAATAAAACGTAAAGTTATTAGTTGTGAAGTGTCAGCCAGAACACTTTATTAATAAAACGTAAAGTTATTAGTTATGCAGTGTCAGCCAGCACACTTTATTAATAAAACGTAAAGTTATTAGTTGTGCAGTGTCAGCCAGCACACTTTATTAATAAAACATAAAGTTATTAGTTGTGAAATGTCAGCCAGCACACTTTATTAATAAAACGTAAAGTTATTAGTTGTGCAGTGTCAGCCAGCACATTTTATTAATAAAACGTAAAGTTATTAGTTGTGCAAATCGTAAAGTTATTAGTTGTGCAGTGTCAGCCAGCACACTTTATTAATAAAACGTAACGTTATTAGTTGTGCAGTGTCAGCCAGCACACTTTATTAATAAAACGTAAAGGTATTAGTTGTGCAGTGTCAGCCAGCACATTTTATTAATAAAGCGTAAAGTTATTAGTTGTGAAGTGTCAGCCAGCACACTTTATTAATAAAACGTAAAGTTATTAGTTGTGCAGTTTCAGCCAGCACACTTTATTAATAAAACATAAAGTTATTAGTTGTGAAATGTCAGCCAGCACACTTTATTAATAAAACATAAAGTTATTAGTTGTGAAATGTCAGCCAGCACACTTTATTAATAAAACATAAAGTTATTAGTTGTGCAGTGTCAGCCAGCACACTTTATTAATAAAATGTAAAGTTATTAGTTGTGCAGTGTCAGCCAGCACACTTTATTAATAAAATGTAAAGTTATTAGTTGTGAATTGTCAGCCAGAACACTTTATTAATAAAACGTAAAGTTATTAGTTGTGCAGTGTCAGCCAGCACATTTTATTAATAAAACGTAAAGTTATTAGTTGTGCAGTGTCAGCCAGCACACTTTATTAATAAAACGTAAAGTTATTAGTTGTGAAGTGTCAGCCAGAACACTTTATTAATAAAACGTAAAGTTATTAGTTATGCAGTGTCAGCCAGCACACTTTATTAATAAAACGTAAAGTTATTAGTTGTGAAGTGTCAGCCAGCACACTTTATTAATAAAACGTAAAGTTATTAGTTGTGCAGTGTCAGCCAGCAGACTTTATTAATAAAACGTAAAGTTATTAGTTGTGCAGTGTCAGCCAGCACACTTTATTAATAAAACATAAAGTTATTAGTTGTGCAGTGTCAGCCAGCACACTTTATTAATAAAACATAAAGTTATTAGTTGTGCAGTGTCAGCCAGCACACTTTATTAATAAAACGTAAAGTTATTAGTTGTGCAGTGTCAGCCAGCACACTTTATTAATAAAATGTAAAGTTATTAGTTGTGCAGTGTCAGCCAGCACACTTTATTAATAAAACATAAAGTTATTAGTTGTGCAGTGTCAGCCAGCACACTTTATTAATAAAATGTAAAGTTATTAGTTGTGCAGTGTCAGCCAGCACACTTTATTAATAAAATGTAAAGGTATTAGTTGTGCAGTGTCAGCCAGCACACTTTATTAATAAAACGTAAAGTTATTAGTTGTGAAGTGTCAGCCAGAACACTTTATTAATAAAACGTAAAGTTATTAGTTGTGCAGTGTCAGCCAGCACACTTTATTAATAAAACATAAAGTTATTAGTTGTGAAGTGTCAGCCAGCACACTTTATTAATAAAACGTAAAGTTATTAGTTGTGCAGTGTCAGCCAGCACACTTTATTAATAAAACGTAAAGTTATTAGTTGTGCAGTGTCAGCCAGCACACTTTATTAATAAAACGTAAAGTTATTAGTTGTGCAGTGTCAGCCAGCACACTTTATTAATAAAACATAAAGTTATTAGTTGTGAAATGTCAGCCAGCACACTTTATTAATAAAACATAAAGTTATTAGTTGTGAAATGTCAGCCAGCACACTTTATTAATAAAACGTAAAATTATTAGTTGTGCAGTGTCAGCCAGCACACTTTATTAATAAAACGTAAAGTTATTAGTTGTGCAGTGTCAGCCAGCACACTTTATTAATAAAATGTAAAGTTATTAGTTGTGCAGTGTCAGCCAGCACACTTTATTAATAAAACGTAAAGTTATTAGTTGTGAAGTGTCAGCCAGAACACTTTATTAATAAAACGTAAAGTTATTAGTTGTGAAATGTCAGCCAGCACACTTTATTAATAAAACATAAAGTTATTAGTTGTGAAATGTCAGCCAGCACACTTTATTAATAAAACATAAAGTTATTAGTTGTGAAGTGTCAGCCAGCACACTTTATTAATAAAATGTAAAGTTATTAGTTGTGCAGTGTCAGCCAGCACACTTTATTAATAAAATGTAAAGTTATTAGTTGTGAATTGTCAGCCAGCACACTTTATTAATAAAACGTAAAGTTATTAGTTGTGCAGTGTCAGCCAGCACATTTTATTAATAAAACGTAAAGTTATTAGTTGTGCAGTGTCAGCCAGCACACTTTATTAATAAAACGTAAAGTTATTAGTTGTGAAGTGTCAGCCAGAACACTTTATTAATAAAACGTAAAGTTATTAGTTTTGCAGTGTCAGCCAGCACACTTTATTAATAAAACGTAAAGTTATTAGTTGTGAAGTGTCAGCCAGCACACTTTATTAATAAAACGTAAAGTTATTAGTTGTGCAGTGTCAGCCAGCAGACTTTATTAATAAAACGTAAAGTTATTAGTTGTGCAGTGTCAGCCAGCACACTTTATTAATAAAACATAAAGTTATTAGTTGTGAAATGTCAGCCAGCACACTTTATTAATAAAACATAAAGTTATTAGTTGTGCAGTGTCAGCCAGCACACTTTATTAATAAAACGTAAAGTTATTAGTTGTGCAGTGTCAGCCAGCACACTTTATTAATAAAATGTAAAGTTATTAGTTGTGCAGTGTCAGCCAGCACACTTTATTAATAAAACATAAAGTTATTAGTTGTGCAGTGTCAGCCAGCACACTTTATTAATAAAACGTAAAGTTATTAGTTGTGCAGTGTCAGCCAGCACACTTTATTAATAAAATGTAAAGGTATTAGTTGTGCAGTGTCAGCCAGCACACTTTATTAATAAAACGTAAAGTTATTAGTTGTGAAGTGTCAGCCAGAACACTTTATTAATAAAACGTAAAGTTATTAGTTGTGCAGTGTCAGCCAGCACACTTTATTAATAAAACATAAAGTTATTAGTTGTGAAGTGTCAGCCAGCACACTTTATTAATAAAATGTAAAGTTATTAGTTGTGCAGTGTCAGCCAGCACACTTTATTAATAAAACGTAAAGTTATTAGTTGTGAAGTGTCAGCCAGCACACTTTATTAATAAAACGTAAAGTTATTAGTTGTGCAGTGTCAGCCAGCACACTTTATTAATAAAACATAAAGTTATTAGTTGTGAAATGTCAGCCAGCACACTTTATTAATAAAACATAAAGTTATTAGTTGTGAAATGTCAGCCAGCACACTTTATTAATAAAACGTAAAATTATTAGTTGTGCAGTGTCAGCCAGCACACTTTATTAATAAAACGTAAAGTTATTAGTTGTGCAGTGTCAGCCAGCACACTTTATTAATAAAATGTAAAGTTATTAGTTGTGCAGTGTCAGCCAGCACACTTTATTAATAAAACGTAAAGTTATTAGTTGTGAAGTGTCAGCCAGAACACTTTATTAATAAAACGTAAAGTTATTAGTTGTGCAGTGTCAGCCAGCACACTTTATTAATAAAACGTAAAGTTATTAGTTGTGAAGTGTCAGCCAGCACACTTTATTAATAAAACGAAAAGTTATTAGTTGTGCAGTATCAGCCAGCACACTTTATTAATAAAACGTAAAGTTATTAGTTGTGCAGTGTCAGCCAGCACACTTTATTAATCAAACGTAAAGTTATTAGCTGTGCAGTGTCAGCCAGCACACTTTATAAATAAAACGTGAAGTTATTAGTTGTGCAGTGTCAGCCAGCACACTTTATTAATAAAACGTAAAGTTATTAGTTGTGCAGTGTCAGCCAGCACACTTTATTAATAAAACGTAAAGTTACTAGTTGTGCAGTGTCAGCCAGCATACTTTATTAATAAAATGTAAAGTTATTAGTTGTGCAGTGTCAGCCAGCACACTTTATTAATAAAACGTAAAGTTATTAGTTGTGCAGTGTCAGCCAGCACACTTTATTAATAAAACGTAAAGTTATTAGTTGTGCAGTGTCAGCCAGCACACTTTATTAATAAAACGTAAAGTTATTAGTTGTGCAGTGTCAGCCAGCACACTTTATTAATAATACGTAAAGTTATTAATTTTGCAGTGTCAGCCAGCACACTTTATTAATAAAACGTAAAGTTATTAGTTGTGCAGTGTCAGCCAGCACACTTTATTAATAAAACGTAAAGTTATTAGTTGTGCAGTGTCAGCCAGCACATTTTATTAATAAAACGTAAAGTTATTAGTTGTAAAGTGTCAGCCAGCACACTTTATTAATAAAACGTAAAGTTATTAGTTGTGAAGTGTCAGCCAGCACATTTTATTAATAAAACGTAAAGTTATTAGTTGTGCAGTGTTAGCCAGCACACTTTATTGTGTCAGCCAGCACACTTTATTAATAAAACGTAAAGTTATTAGTTGTGCAGTGTCAGCCAGCACACTTTATTAATAAAATGTAAAGTTATTAGTTGTGCAGTGTCAGCCAGCACACTTTATTAATAAAACGTAAAGTTATTAGTTGTGCAGTGTCAGCCAGCACACTTTATTAATAAAACGTAAAGTTATTAGTTGTGCAGTGTCAGCCAGCACACTTTATTAATAAAACGTAAAGTTATTAGTTGTGAAGTGTCAGCCAGCACATTTTATTAATAAAACGTAAAGTTATTAGTTGTGCAGTGTCAGCCAGCACACTTTATTGTGTCAGCCAGCACACTTTATTAATAAAACGTAAAGTTATTAGTTGTGCAGTGTCAGCCAGCACACTTTATTAATAAAATGTAAAGTTATTAGTTGTGCAGTGTCAGCCAGCACACTTTATTAATAAAACGTAAAGTTATTAGTTGTGCAGTGTCAGCCAGCACACTTTATTAATACAATGTAAAGTTATTAGTTGTGCAGTGTCAGCCAGCACACTTTATTAATAAAACGTAAAGTTATTAGTTGTGCAGTGTCAGCCAGCATACTTTATTAATAAAATATTCAAATGAAACAGGGTTGATAGACATATTAAAAAAAAGGGATTTAAAAGCCCAACAAGATGTTTTTCATCCAAAGATTTGGACTTTGTAAGTGCTAATGTGGGAAACCCTGCGTTCTAGGTATGTGAAGAGCACCTTGATTTTTCATTACATCTGGAACATGCTACATGTGCAATTTTCTTTCTTGTTGAAGGAGCAGCAATGCACTACTGGTTTCTAACTGAACACATGGGTGAGCCCAATGGAACAGCCAATAGAATGCAAGCTCAATCCTATTGGCTGATTGGATCAGCCAATAGAATTGAACTTCAATCCTATTGGCTGATTGCATCAGCCAATAGGATTTTTTCTACCTTAATTCTGATACGCTGATAGAATTCTATAAGCCAATCGGAATCTAAGGGACGCCATCTTGGGTGACATCACTTAAAGGTACCTTCATTCGTCTTTAGTCGTCGGATAAAGAGGATGCTCCGCGTCGGATGTCTTGCAGATGGACCAGTTCCGCGCCGGATGGATGAAGATAGAAGATGCCATCTGGATGAAGACTTCTGCCCATTTGGAGGACCACTTTGCCTGACTTGGATGAACACTTCTCCCGATAAGTCAATTTTCAGGGGGTTAGTGTTAGGTTTTTTTAAGGGTGTATTGGGTGGGTTAATTTTTTAGATTAGGGGTTTGGGCTTGCAAAAGAGCTAACTGCCCTTTTAAGGGCAATGCCCATCGAAATGCCCTTTTCAGAGCAATGGGGAGCTTAGGTATTTTAGTTAGGATTTTATTTGGGGGGTTGGTTGTGTGGGTGGTGGGTTTTACTGTTGGGGGGGTTGTTTGTATTTTTTTTTACAGGTAAAAGAGCTGATTACTTTGGGGCAATGCCCCGCAAAAGGCCCTTTTAAGGGCTATTGGTAGTGTAGTTTATGCTAGGGTTTTTTTTTTATTTTGGGGACATTTTTTTATTTTGATAGGGCTATTAGATTAGGTGTAATTAGTTTAAATATCTTGTAATTTGTTTAATATTTTCTGTAATTTAGTGGGGGGTTTTGTACTTTAGATAATTTAATTTAATTGATTTAATTGTTGTTAATTTAGTTAATTTATTTAATTATAGTGTAGTGTTAGGTGTTAGTGTAACTTAGGTTAGGTTTTATTTTACAGGTAAGTTTGTATTTATTTTAGCTAGGTAGTTATTAAATAGTTAATAACTATTTAATAACTATTCTACCTAGTTAAAATAAATACAAACTTGCCTGTAAAATAAAAATAAATCATAAACTAGATACAATGTAACTATTAGTTATATTGTAGCCAGCTTAGGGTTTATTTTATAGGTAAGTATTTAGTTTTAAATAGGAACAATGTAGTTAATGATAGGAATTTTATTTATATTTATTTAAATTATATTTAAGTTAGGGGGTGTTAGGGTTAGACTTAGGTTTAGGGGTTAATAAATTTAATATAGTGGCTGCGACGTTGGGGGCAGCAGATTAGGGGTTAATAAGTGTAGGTAGGTTGCGGCGACATTGGGGGCGGCAGATTAGGGGTTAATAAAAATAATATAGGTGTCGGAGATGTTGGGGGCAGCAGATTATGGGTTAATAAGTATAATGTAGGTGGCGGCGGTGTCCGGAGCGGCAGATTAGGGGTTAATAAGAATAATGTGGGTGTCGGCGATGTCGGGGGCGGCAGATTAGGGGTTAGTAAGTGTAAGATTAGGGGTGTTTAGACTCTGGGTTCATGTTAGGGAGTTAGGTGTAAACATAAAATGTGTTTCCCCATAGAAATCAATGGGCTGCATTACTGAGTTTTACGCTGCTTTTTTGCAGGTGTTAGACTTTTTTTCAGCCGGCTGTCCCTGTTGATTCCTATGGGGAAATCGTGCACGAGCACGTACGACCAGCTCACCTCTTACTTAAGCAGCGCTGGTATTGGAGTGCGTTAAGGAGCAAAATTTTGCTCAATGCTCACTTTTTGCCTTTTAACGACGGGTTTATAAAAACTCGTAATACCAGCGCTGCAGGTAAGTGAGCAGTGAGGGAAAACTGCTTGTTAGCACCGCATAGCCTCTAGCGCAAAACTCGTAATCTTTAATGTCTAAGAGATTTACAACCAAAGGAGGATTATAAAGTAGAGCCCATAACAGAAGCTAATTGCTAAATAAATGTTTTAAAATCATTTAACATTGTGGTTTTGCGTCCACAGTTTACATGGTTTTGCAAATCAAGCACAGTTCGATAATAACCTGGTAGAATTAATGTCCCGGTCTCCTGTTATATGACCTGCAAGGGTCAGATGTGAATGAGCTTGTGCTCTGATCTAAACAATCACTGTGTATATTGTTGCAAGCTTATGTAAACACCACAGTAAAGTAAAAACTAAACATTTATGTTTCAGATAAAGCATGCAATTTCAAACAACTTTCCAATTTTATTTGTATTATCTAATTTACTTTTTTCTTTTGGTATCCTAAGTATGCTCAGCAGGCAGCAGCTATGCACTTGTGAGAGATTTCTACAGATTGGTGGCTGCACATATTTGTCTTTTTTCATTGGCTCACCCAATGCGCTCAGTTAGTTCCCAATTGTGCATTGCCGCTTCTTCAACAAAGGATACCAAGTGAATTAAGAAAATTTGATGATAGAAGTAAATTGGAAAATGCTTAAAACTTTTTCTCTGAAGACCTGATATTCAAAACCTCACCGGCATGGAGAGAAATCGCACAAAATCTTTGGGATCCTTTCTAGACCTTGTATTGTAATGTAGGAGTCTCTGATTCACATAAAGAACACTACATAGCAACATAAATATGTCTCAAGATAAAATTTGTGTTTCTAATTTTTTTTCAAGAGCCTCACCACACCGACGAAACTTCTTAGATCCTCTCACCTTAGCGGTGAGGTTTTACATATATGGCCCGAATAATGAAAGAAAAATGGGGGGGCGGAGCCTATAGCTGAAGCGGCAAGACGCATTTTTGTGGAGCTCCTGGCTCTAATTATCTTTAAAAGCCTTAACTACAGGACATTCGTCCAAAACAGAACAAATTTATGCTCTGAAATAGTCTGAGATAGTTGGAAACACAAATCCACATTGAAATTGCTGATCGCCTATGTTCTTCAGCTGTGCCACAAAGTGATCGCTACCTTTTGTAAGGCCGACCGTCTGCGTGACCAGGGCTGCCGCATTATACCTCCCCCGGGAAACTGGGTTACAAGGCAGGAGTTTATCACTGCTTCACAAGACTGTTCATACATTTCATCTGGAATCAACACTAAACTATATTTATTTTGTGCAACTGTTACTGTACAAGACAGACAGTAGGAGATTTCAGTGCCTTCTTCACCAGCACGTAGCCAATAAAGATGGCGTTTGGCGCTGAAATGCTACTTGCAGCCGTGACAAGGCTGCTGCAAGATCACCATGAGAAGATACTACAATCATGGGAAACTGAGTGTGGTGGACTCCGTGAGCTGGTCAGACAGGTTGGGCACAGACACATGAAGCCAGGAGACCCTGCAGAGAAAACCGACAGGGACACAAGCCTTCAGGAGCCTCTTACAAGCTTATCGGGCACAACACCTCAACTTCAGGCTCCGACTGCGGTGGCACCGCACTTGAGCCTGTCTGTTAAGTACCCCCCAGCAGTTGGTGGCTATCCGTGTGCGATCTCGGTCGTTAGCGAGAGGCAACTGCAAATCCCCAGACAACAGCTGATCGCATCTGAAATGGCAAGAGCAGCCAGCGCTGAAGCGACTGCCGCATTCTCAGGCCCAGAAATATCTCACCTCACAGATGCCAGCGAGAGGAGGGTGACAGTGGGGGATCTGACTCAACCCAAGATGAAACCTGCCTATCGTACGAAGAGTGCTTCTGTGGAGTCTGGGGCCGCAGAGATGAGGTTCACGGTCACATATAATTGTCTTCCGGTGAACAAAGTGAGCTTGAGAGATCGACTGCCAGCCCGGGGAGCTTTCTGTCAACCCATGATCAGTATGGACGCACCTTGCTACTGTCGGCCCTTTGACCCTGGGGGCTATCAGACAGCCTTCGGTAGGTGTCAGAAAGGGTTACTCACGGACTGACAGGTCACAGCCGCAGCACACTGAATTTCATAATACCCTATTCAGATGGACTGGAAAATGAAGTTAGTATACAATTACCCTCAAAATAGACTTTATAATATGCTCAGCTGTGGCCTTATGCTTGCGATTTAGATGAGTGTTTTTTCTTTTTAAGTGGGGTCCTGAGCTATTGGGATCTATACAACTGTTTATTGTTGTGTCTAGCTGCTGCGACTGGACTTGGATAATTCAGTAACACTCCACTGCAAGTCTTTCTGTGTATGTCTGTTTACCTTTAACCCTTCACCCATACTTGACGTTATCCTATTGACACTGTGAATGCACGTTGCAGCAGCCGGACTTTGGACCACTGGTACACGGACATCATAACTCTGTGCTAGCATATAATATAAATAGCTGCTGCGGACAGGAGGTATAACTCTGTGTCAGTGTAACTAGGATATAAATGCACTGGCTAAATCAGGGTCTGTTATACTCTTTATAATATGTATCAGAATGCACTATCTTGGGGTAAAAATACTGCTTAGATAAATGCACAGACGGCTACGGTTGCTGCTGCTGCAGGAGGGCAACATTGTCCTGGGGTAAAAGTAATATTTTAGCATAACTCTGTGTTAGCGTTCCAATATGTCTCAGAATGCATTGTCCTTTCTGATTGGTCAAATATGTCTCAGGCTGCTAAAGATTTGGTACACATTGACTTAGCCCAACCTTAACGCAGCCCAATATCAGGTAACATTCCCACTGCTTTTGATATACCCAGGAGCTGCTTGTTTCAATAGCTTACTAATATCAACCCAGGTGCTACTAGTTCAAGTAACTTACTCATATCTTTCAGACTGCTAAAGGGATAGAACACATTAACTGTTACTGCTGAAAGAGGGCATAACCCTATGCTAGCGTTCACATATCTTTCTGTCCAAATATGTTTCAGACTGCTAAAGATTCAGAACACTTTAATTCAGCTCAATATCAGCTAATATTCCTCTTCTTTTAGTATACCCAAGAGCTGCCTGTCTAAATAATATAATAATATATACCCAGGTGCTGCTTGTTTAAGGAACTCACTTACTGTATATTAATCTCCATACACCACTCTCAGTAACTCCTTTATAAGTATATAACTGGTGCTTGTTTAAGTAACTCACTATATGTTAGTGTTGATTACCTACCTTTCTCAACTACATTCTGGGTCCAAGAGTAGCCCACTTTCCTTGTTCTCTTTTCCCCAAGGCCCCTACTACGACATAGTTATATCTCAGGAGGTCCAAGAGTGGCCTTTATATTTTTCTAGGGGCATACGTTATGTCTTTAAGTTAATATACTCTAATGGGGATGCTATATAACAGAAAACATGAGGTTACATTTTCTTATTTCTATTCGCATGCCTAGATAATAATTGTCTTCCTTGTATGACATGATTATATCTGGTGATATTGAATATATTAATGTTTTGTTTCTATTTATATTCTTCTCCCAGTGTTAATGTGATACCTTTCTGTACTTACATGTCTTGCGAATTATCGCTTGAATTGTTAAATTCTACTTTATACCTCAATAAAAATAAAAAAAAGAAAAAAAAAAAAGAAAAATGTGTGGGTTTATTGTACCTTTAGTTAT
The DNA here is from genome assembly GCF_027579735.1 of Bombina bombina. NCBI lineage: Eukaryota > Metazoa > Chordata > Amphibia > Anura > Bombinatoridae > Bombina > Bombina bombina. The sequence continues at coordinate 48,531,557 of NC_069502.1, read as the reverse complement.
GGAGGCACATCAGCATCTAAGGGCGTGGAACTAAAACATTATTTAGTGACATTTTACAGCAAAAGCAGGCAAATAAATACAGATTGTATAAGATAATTTTGTTTAATTTTCCCTAATTTAACATTTTGGCCTAGATTACAAATGCAGCACTATTTGTTGCGCAGGGTAAGAGTACACAATTGCCATTTGCAGCTGAAAAATATATAAGTATAAAAAAATAGCACTAGACATCTGTGCAAACAAATAATTAAAATAAAAAACAAATAGTTTTTGTACAATATTTATTCAAAGGGTTTTTGGAATTTGTTTGTTGTGTTTGTGTCTGATCCAGAGATGAATGTGTCATGACTATGATTTTATATCAACAATATTTATTTGTAAGCATCAAATGCTACTGATGGAGGTGTAGGAGACAGAATGGGGGTAGATCCTATGAACGTCTGGATCTGTGCAATAACACATTTACATTACTGCACAACTTTATCAGATGGATATGGCACTTGTGCAACAGAAAACAATGATATAAAGGGTTAATCACTTAAAGGTTGCTAATACGTTACGTACAACAGGGATGTATTTTGACCTAGGCCTGTACCTAGGGCAGCATGTTATAGCAGGGTAGTTTTATGGCATGATCCCTTCCGGCCTCTAAGCTCTCTAAATGTTTATTCATTTGATCACAAATCAGTGATCTCTGATTATCTAGTAGGTGCTTGTGTGTCCCTGGCCTCCAGTGATTATCTAGTAGGTGCTTGTGTGTCCCTGGCCTCCAGTGATTATCTAGTAGGTGCTTGTGTGTCCCTGGCCTCCAGTGATTATCTAGTAGGTGCTTGTGTGTCCCTGGCCTCCAGTGATTATATAGTAGGTGCTTGTGTGTCCCTGGCCTCCAGTGATTATCTAGTAGGTGCTTGTGTGTCCCTGGCCTCCAGTCATGAGAAACATATTAGGTAATTATCAGCTAAAATTGTAGGAGGTGGGGGTTAAAGGGCACCACATTGGCCAGTGTCTAGTTTGTATAGTCAGTTTAGAAAGGGAACTGGCTAAAAGAATATACTTGAAGGGACATTGTACACTAGATTTATCTTTGCATAAATGTTTTATAAATAATTCATTTATACTGCTCATCTAGGAATGTTTTTGTAACAATGTATAGTTTTGCTTATTTTTTAATAACATTGTGCTGATTTTCAGACTCCTAACCAAGCCCCAAAGTATCAGCTGTAGACCCAAGTCTACAGACTCCTATTTGCTCCTGTGTTTACTGTCCCTTTAATAGCACTCAATACAACGGATTCACTATTGTGATATATTTCTTTTACAGGTTCTGTCAGGAATATATTTACCCCATCTGGCTCATGGAGAGGCTACTATTGGCGTTAATGACAGAATCTAATAATCAATCATTTATATTATTTGAATAAGCAGTGGTATTGACGCTTTAGTGTAAATGCCAGAAAACGTTAAGGAATAAACCCATTTACAGATATCTCTAAATGAATATATTTAAACTGTTTGAGTGAGCTTACGTTATATTAAAACACGAGACAAGCAGCGTTTTACAGGATTACAAAAGAGTAAACATTTACTAAATGTCTAAGCTACGGAGTCTCATGGAGTAACTACAATATCGTTGGTTACATCTAGTTTACACCACATAGAATATCTATAAATGATACAATGAGCAGACTCAAAAAGTAACAGAAAAACAGCAGCACCTTCTTAATGCAGAAAAGATTCCTTTATTGATGGGACATCATAGCAGGAAAAAAGATACAACGTTTCGGTAACAAACTGACCTTAATCATGTTCTAGACAACATCATCCCTGTACACACTTTATACCCTTAACATGAGGGGAGGGGCCCAATTACCTGACTCAGGTGTATTCAAACATAGTCCTAAACTACACACCCCCTCTAGTGGATTTTAGCAGAGAGATCTCTTCTTTAACCATTTGAGACCTGAAAAAACATACAATCTTAATTAAAAACAATCCATTATTACTCATATTTAATACTTAAGACTAAAAACTTTAAACTAAAGATACATTTAATTAAAAATACATATTCTCAAAATTAAATATATTTTAAAGTATAAGTATATTTTAACATGTTACCAACATAGTACGTGCATAAAGTTGTCTGATAGACTTGTATTGCAGAGTGACTTATATTACAGGGTAACCCCCCTCTTGGCTCTTAGGTAAACTTTTACAGGGTATGAGTTTGTAGCAGATTTGAATATTTCAACAAGACTTATAAAATTCCAATTAAACTTCAGTGAGGAATCTGTGCCTTTTTTAGATACTCTGATAATCAAGGAGGGAAGATCTTTAAAGACTGATCTATATAAGAAAATGAGTGATAAAAACAGTCTACTAAGATTTGATAGTGCACACTCCCCGCCCTTGATTAAAAGTTTACCTAAGAGCCAACTTTTACGCGTTAAGCGGATAGTTTCTGATGAAACTAAAGTGGCATGTAGACTCAAAGAAATGGGTAATTGCTTCCTCAAGAGGGGTTTTCCACAATCCCTTATAGACAAACAAATTAAAGAGATTGAGTTGACCAAGAGGGAATCAGCTCCTGAGGGAGGAAAAGATAATAGGAAATCTCTTAAAAATGATAGACTTGTATTTGTTACTGAGTTTAACCCTCTTAGTAATAAAATAAATGGTATTATTAGGAAACATTGGCCGGTCATAAAAGATTTGAATAAATACATTAAAGAGTTCCAAGAGCCCCCTATGCCAGCATATAGGAGGTGCAAGAATGTTAGGGATACTTTGGTCAAGGCTGATATTGGCCCTGAGAAGGGTTTTAGGCAGACATTTATTGATAATCCACGAATGGGAAGCTATCCCTGTTTAGGGTGTTGCAACTGCAACAGCATGATCAAAGGGGAGGTATTTTTACACCCATTAACGGGAAAGAAATATAGGATCTCTGGCTTTCATACATGCAATACTGAGTTTATTATATATCTAATTAAATGCCCCTGTTCTAAGATCTATGTGGGGGAATCGACACGTAGGGCCAGAGATCGTATAAACGAACATAAATCCAACATTCGAACAAAGAACCTTGAAACCCCAGTATCTAATCATTTTTTACAGGCTGGCCATTCTGTCTCGCAACTTAGGTTTCAAATTATTGAACACATTAAAAGACCTAGGCGAGGAGGTGATAGGGTTAAGTTGTTGAAATCCAGAGAAACTTTCTGGATCTATACCCTTCAATGTATGGTACCAGTAGGAATGAATAAAGAAATATATTGGGGGGTTACCCTGTAATATAAGTCACTCTGCAATACAAGTCTATCAGACAACTTTATGCACGTACTATGTTGGTAACATATTAAAATATACTTATACTTTAAAATATATTTAATTTTGAGAATATGTATTTTTAATTAAATGTATCTTTAGTTTAAAGTTTTTAGTCTTAAGTATTAAATATGAGTAATAATGGATTGTTTTTAATTAAGATTGTATGTTTTTTCAGGTCTCAAATGGTTAAAGAAGAGATCTCTCTGCTAAAATCCACTAGAGGGGGTGTGTAGTTTAGGACTATGTTTGAATACACCTGAGTCAGGTAATTGGGCCCCTCCCCTCATGTTAAGGGTATAAAGTGTGTACAGGGATGATGTTGTCTAGAACATGATTAAGGTCAGTTTGTGACCGAAACGTTGTATCTTTTTTCCTGCTATGATGTCCCATCAATAAAGGAATCTTTTCTGCATTAAGAAGGTGCTGCTGTTTTTCTGTTACTTTTTGGATTATACTGGGGACTATTGCAGGGTCCCTACAGCGTGCATCTACTTGCTTGGGTACAAGTGCTGGGCCTGTATACTGAATGTTACAATGAGCAGACTGTCAATTTGAAAGTTATAAACAAACTCATATCGTAATGCAGGATTCATATAACAAGATAGACTTTGACTTACTGTATATATACCACTGCAAAATTATCAGTTTCTCTGGTTTTACTATTTATTTAGTTATGTGTTTTAGTAAAATTACTTTTTGTTTTATTTTATAAACTACTGACAACATTTCTCCCAAATTCTAAATAAAATGATTGTCATTCAGAGCATTTATTATATATTATATATACCACTGCAGGGGTCATCCCTATCCTCTTGCAATAGGACCAGCTGGATGACAAAAACATCACCAGCTGTACCTCAAAAGTAATAGCAATAAAATATAGTTATTGACCATCCCATCTGGAAAAAAAAACATTTTAAATGAGGAAAAGAAGGGTTCAATTCTAGCTTTATATACAGTATACAGTATATTTATTGCTACTAATACCAGCAAAAAGACCATTATTAAAAGGGTTTATTTAAAATATTCTCCAAACTATAGAACCTCTGATATAATCACATAATTAATGTAACCGTACTAAGTACAAAGCACAGGTTTATTCACATAGTTTATTGCTGAATTAATTATAAGCAAACATTTATTTAAAATGTTCCCAGTTTTATTAAAGGTTATGTTTTAATTAATTGTATCCTCTCTATAAGCCGGATGGGGGGAAAATATTCCTGATAGGACCTGTAAAATATATGGCATTAGTGAATCAGTTGTGTTGAGTGCTATTAAAGGGATATGAAACCCACATTTTATTTCATGATTTAGATATAGCAGCAATTGTAAGCAATTTTCTAATTTACTCCAATTATCCATTTTTCTTTGTTCTCTTGGTATCTTTATTTTAAAAAGCAGGAATGTAAGCTGAGGAGGCAGTCCATTTTTTTTCAACACCCTGGGTAGCACTTGCTGAATGCTGATTGTTGGCTACATTTAGCTCTAACCAGGTGCTGAACCAAAAATGGGCTGGCTTCTAAGCTTACATTCCTGCTTTCAAATAAAGATTCAAAGAGAATGAAGACAATTTGATAATAGGAGTAAATTTGAAAATTGCATGCTCTATCTAAATCATGAAAGAAGAAATCTGGGATTCATATCCCTTTAAGTGCCCCCTTTCAGCCAGTTTCCTTTCTAAACTGACTATACAAAGTAACTTTTTTTGTATACAGCACTAGTGATGCGCGAACCTAAAATTTTGCATTCGCGAACGGCGGACGCGAACTTCCACAACTGTTCGCGAACGGGCGAACCGCCATAGACTTTAATAGGCAGGCGAATTTTAAAACCCACAGGGACTCTTTCTGGCCACAATAGTGATGGAAACGTTGTTTCAAGGGGACTAACACCTGGACTGTGGCATGCCGGAGGGGGATCCATGGCAAAACTCCCATGGAAAATTACATAGTTGATGCAGAGTCTGGTTTTAATCCATAAAGGGCATAAATCACCTAACATTCCTAAATTGTTTGGAATAACGTGCTTTAAAACATCAGGTATGATGTTGTATCGATCAGGTAGTGTAAGGGTTACGTGTAAGGGTTACGCCCGCTTCACAGTGACAGACCAAACTCCCCGTTTAAAGGGACAGTCTACACCAGAATTTTTATTGTTTTAACCCCTTAGTGACCAGAGCACTTTTCCATTTTCTGTCCGTTTGGGACCAAGGCTATTTTTACATTTCTGCGGTGTTTGTGTTTAGCTGAAATTTTCCTCTTACTCATTTACTGTACCCACACATATTATATACCGTTTTTCTCGCCATTAAAAGGACTTTCTAAAAATACCATTATTTTCATCATATCTTATCATTTACTATAAAATAATTTATAAAATATGAGGAAAAATGGAAAAAACACACTTTTTCTAACTTTGAACCCCAAAATCTGTTACATATCTACAACCACCAAAAAACACCCATGCTAAATAGTTTCTAAATTTTGTCCTGAGTTTAGAAATACCCAATGTTTACATCTTCTTTGCTTTTTTTGTAACTTATAGGGCCATAAATACAAGTAGCACTTTGCTATTTTCAAACCATTTTTTTTCAAAATTAGCGCTAGTTACATTGGGACACTGATATCTTTCAGGAATCCCTGAATATCCATTGACATGTATATATTTTTTTTTAGAAGACATCCCAAAGTATTGACCTAGGCCCATTTTGGTATATTTCATGCCACCATTTCACCGCCAAATGCGATCAAATACAAAAAATCGTTCACTTTTTCACAAATTTTTTCACAAACTTTCAGTTTCTCACTGAAATTATTTACAAACTGCTTGTGCAATTATGGCATAAATGGTTGTAAATTCTTCTCTGGGATCCCCTTTATTCAGAAATAGCAGACATATATGGCTTTGGCATTGCTTTTTGGTAATTAGAAGGCCGCTAAATGCCACTGCCCACCACACGTGTATTATGCCCAGCAGTGAAGGGGTTAATTAGGAAGCATGTAAGGAGCTTTTTGGGGTATTTTTAGCTTTAGTGCAGTGTAGTAGACAACCCCAAGTATTGATCTAGGCCCATTTTGGTATATTTCATGCCACCATTTCACCGCCAAATGCGATCAAATTAAAAAAAATGTTAAATTTTTCACAATTTTAGGTTTCTCACTGAAATCATTTACAAACAGCTTGTGCAATTATGGCACAAATGGTTGTAAATGCTTCTCTGGGATCCCCTTTGTTCAGAAATAGCAGACATAGGTAATTAGAATGCTGCTAAAAGGCGCTGCGCATCACACGTGTATTATGGCTAGCAGTGAAGGGGTTAATTAGGTAGCTTGTAGGGAGCTTGCAGGGTTAATTTTAGCTTTAGTGTAGAGATCAGCCTCCCACCTGAAACATCAGACCCCCTGATCCCTCCCAAACATCTCTCTTCCCTCCCCTACCCCACAAATGTCCCCGCCATCTTAAGTACTGGCAGAAACTCTGCCAGTACTAAAATAAAAGGAAAATTTTGGCTTTTTTGTGCATTTTTTTAGCATATTTACATATGCTTATGTGTAGGATCCCCATTAGCCCCCAACCTCACTGATCCCCCACCAAACAGCTCTCTAACCCTCCCCCTCTGACTTAATGTGCGCCATCTTGGGTACTGGCAGCTGTCTGCCAGTACCCATTTTAGTGAAAAATATGCTGTTATATATAAAAAAAATGTCCCTTTTCTGTAGTGTAGCTTCCCCCCCCCCCCAATACCAACCCCCCACCCCTTCCTGATCCCTTAGATGCTTTTAAAAAAATAAGTTTATTTTATATTTTTTTACAATTAACTTGTAACTGTTTTCTGTAGTGTAGCGGTTCCCACCCGCTCCCGCCCCGTGCACGTGCCCCGCCCGCCACCCCCAGTGCACGCGCGCGCGCCCGTGCGCGCCCCCGGCGATACCGCAACCGATCCCGCCCCCATCTCTGACTAAGAAGCCATCGATGGCCGCCCACCCACCTCCCACTTCAGCTCCCACCCACCAACGAATGCGGCCATCGATGTCCGGTGCAGAGAGGGCCACAGAGTGGCTCTCTCTGCACCGGAGGGGTAAAAAATGTTATTGCAGGATGCCTCAATATCGAGGCATCCTGCAATAACCGGAAAACAGCTGGAAGTGATCAGGATCGCTTCCAGCTGCTTTCCAAACCGAGGACGTGCAGGGTACGTCCTTGGTCGTTAAGTGACTTTTTTAAGAGGACGTACCCTGCACGTCCTCGGTCATTAAGGGGTTAAAAGATAGATAATCCCTTTATTATTATTAGTGTGAAGGAAACTGACTGCTATTATTGAACACAGTCAAAAAAGTGTTGTTTTTTTTAATGTACACTACTGTTACACAACATATGAGTTGCACTGGGGTGACACTGTGCCCTGGCAGGCAGGCACTTAAACGTACACGTGTGAAGGAAACTGACTGCTATTATTTAACACAGTCAAAAAAGTGTTTGTTTTTTTTAAATCTACACTACTGTTACACCAGATATGAGTTGCATTGGGGTGACACTGTGCCCTGGCAGGCAGGCACTTAAACGCACACGTGTGAAGGAAACTGACTGCTATTATTTAACACAGTCAAAAAAGTGTTTTTTTTTTTTAAATCTACACTACTGTTACACCACATATGAGTTGCACTGGGGTGACAGTGTGCCCTGGCAGGCAGGCACTTAAACGCACACGTGTGAAGGAAACTGCTATTATTTAACACAGTCAAAAAAGTGTTTTTTTTTTTTTTTTAAATCTACACTACTGTTACACCAGATATGAGTGGTGGCACTGGGCAAGTGGGCACAGTATACGCTGTGAGCCTGACACACATGCTGGCAGGCAGGCAACTGCAATTAGATTACACAGGAAAAAAAAAAAAGCAGCCCTAAAAAGGGCTTTTTGGGGTGCTGTCCTTACAGCAGAGATCAGATGAGTCCTTCAGGACTGTAGTGGACACTGAATACACTAGCCTAGCTATAGATTTCCCTACTAAATCAGCAGCAGCTACACTGTCCCTCCTCTCACTAACAATGCAGCTTCCGAATGAATCTAAAATGGATGCTGTCCAGGAGGTAGGAGGGTCTGGGAGGGAGGGTCTGCTGCTGATTGGCTGGAATGTGCCTGCTGACTGTGAGGTACAGGGTCAAAGTATTACTCAATGATGACGAATAGGGGGCGGATCGAACATCGCATATGTTTGCCGGCCGCGGTGAACACGAACATGCTATGTTCGCCGGGAACTATTCGCCGCCGAACAATTTGCGACATCACTATACAGCACCTATTTTCCTCAAATAACCCTTTGTTTTATTTCTTTTGATGGCCAGTGCCTAGGTCAGAACCAAAACTAAATACATCACTGATCAACTATCAATATTTCTAAAAAATTGCTCTGTGGTCTTCAAAGGAAAAGAATGGCAAACTCGCCCACTGGGTGAGAAGGTCGGGCACTCTGGATATAAAGAAGGGAGACCAAAGGGGTTCTAGAGACTGATGCTCAGTAATAACCACTCGGTAGAAAAGCTTTGCTGTATTAAATTAATTTGTATGTCAACAACTGCACATCTGGTGTTTATCCAAAGCTTCCTGTCCTACATTGAGTTATTTATCTACCTTTGGATATTTGCATTATCTTCCTTTGTGGGATACAGTATTAGCGGTGCACTTCATTCTTCTCCTGTGCCCGGCCAGCATGGATCTTCAGCTGATGATTCTGAGTCTGGTACTTCTTAGCTTTCCCTATCCTCTGAACTCCGAAGAGACCATTAACCAAGTGCAAGTGAGTCTTTTAATTATTAATAATATATAAGCATAAATATTAAATGATACAGATAGAATATATCAATTTATCCACTTTACTTGTATTATCTAATTTGCTTTCTTTTCTTGGTAATCTTTGCTGAAATACATAACTGGGAGCTAGCTGGTGATTAGTGACTACACATATATGCCTCTTGTCATTGGCACACCCAATGTGTTCAGCTAGCTCCCAGTAATGCATTGCAGCTCCTTCAGGAAAGAACAACAAGAGAATTAAGCAAATTTGATAATAGAAGTAAATTGGAAGTTTGCTTTAAATTGTATGTTTTCATGAAAGAAAAATGTTCGTTTTCATATTCCTTTAAACAGAAATAAAAAAATAAGTATGAATTAGCTGTACTTTAAATAAAATTGACTTATACATAACACATTAAAAAGACATTAAACACCTTTTGCTTCTGTGCAAAAAATATAATTACAGCAAATGCTGCAAATTAAATAATAGTTGGTTACAGCAATTTGCAGCAATTTACAAATCTACAGGTTTTGCTTTTTGGCTTCCTAGGGAGTGAGAGATAAGCACAAAATAAAGAGGGGTTTCATGTTTCTTTAAATAAAATGAAAACACGCTTGTCACATGTGATTAAAGATTTCAGTTTATATTTTACTATATAATGATCACTTTAATTTAAATATATTGTATAAAATGTCACATGACAAGATAATTAATCATTAATATTTTGAAATGTTTGTTATTGTTTTGTTCTTTTAACTCAAGTGATCATATTTATTAGATGTTTGTAATGTGTTTCTATATATTGGATGTTTTTATGCATATTGCCATCACAAAACATTCTCAAAAAAGTGATTGATTTATTTATATCAGTAGCACAAACATAACATAACATTACAATCTTACTAAATAGTTGTATTAGATTTTTCTCAATAAGTATATTGTTTTCTAATAATTTTTCACTTAAAAAAAAAATACTTCATGGTAAAATAAAATAGCTTTTTTCCTGGATATGTTTAACTTCAAATTGTAAACCCCACAACTGTCTTTGTTATCTTCTTGGCCTTTGAATATGATATCATTTATAGACTCACATACACAGACCCTGGGGTAGGAGCGGGCTTGCCATTTAGTTTGGTAATTGTAGAGATATTTGGCATTTGTTTGGTAACTAAGAACACAAATACCCATGCCTAGTATAAACTACCTCTTATATATCTTATCAGCACTGGAAATTAGTCGAATAACCACAGTCTGAATTCTTAGTTTTAACTTAATAGACATTGCTCTCCTAAAATCAATGTTTTTGTTTGTCATCATCATTTACACTGTCAATAACATGACTGGTCACATAAAATGTAACATAAATGTATCTAATAATATGACAAATAATGCATTGAATAATATTGTTACTGGTATGTTTTATACAATTAGTTTGTTTAAATCAAATTCTGCTGCCGGATTCCAGATCAAGGGCTGCTAAGTTAGGTTAGTCTTTTGGCTGCAGTGTATAATAGCAGAGTAACATAGTAGATGAGGTTGAAAGAGGACACAAGAGAGCTGTGTCGCAGATGCTGAAGGATTGGAGGGTTTGAAGCAAAAGAGGGTGGTTGACAGTGTCAAAGGCTGCAGACAGATCAAGGAGGATAAGCAGAGAGAAGTGTCCTTTGGATTTGCTGTAAGTATGTCGTTGGTAACCTTGACAATTGCTGTCTCTGTGGAGTGATGGGGATGAAACCCAGATTGCAGTGGGTCAAGAAGAGAGTTTAGTGTAAGGAAATGGGATAGACGTGCATGTACTAGCTTTTCGAGGAGCTTTGAGGCAAGAGGGAGTAGGGAAATAGGGTGGTAGTTGGATGGGAAGGTTGAATCGAGAGAAGGTTTTTTGAGGATAGTTGTGACCAGTGAATGTTTAAGAGATGAGGGAAATATACCAGTGCTGAGGGAGAGGTTGAAATTGTGTGTGAGTATAGGGGTAAGGGTAGAAGAGAGGGAGGGGAGTAGCTGTGAGGATATTGGGTTGAGGGGACAGGTAGTGAGGTGGGAGGACAGTATAAGGGCAGAAACATCTTCCTCTGTAACAGGGGCAAAAGAGCTAAATTTATGGCTATTTGGGTTTTGGATGATTGTGAGCTCTTGAGGGGTGGGAGATTGGTAGTATGTTGAGAGCTGATTTCATTTCTGATGGAGTCTATTTTGTTATTTAAGTGGCTGTCAAAATCTTGAGCTGAGAGAGAAGTTGTATTAGGAGGTGGGGGTAGGCGGAGAAGAGTATTGAAAGTGGAGAACAGGCTTTTTAGGATTAATGAAAGAGTGGAGATAAAAGTAGAGAAGTAATGTTGCTTATAAAGATTAAGGGCAGAAGAGTAGGAGTTCAAGATGAACTTGTAGTGAAGAAAGTCAGCTGAGCTCCGAGATTTTCTCCAGTGTAGCTCAGCAGTACGGGAACATCTGCGTAGGTACCGTGTCAGAGGAGTATGCCAGGGCCTGAGTATGACCCATTTACTTAAACGCGTTGCTCTGTGTCTTTTATCCAGTTATTTATCCATGAGCTAACATTTTTAGCTTTGCCAGTCACTTAATCTCGTACCATAATCTCTCATGTGGCACTGTATCAAAAGCCTTAGCAAAATCTGGGTAGATCACATAAACTGATTCCCCTTTATCTTTATTCTTCCATCCTTCCTCATATAATCTAATTAGATTAGTTTAACATGATACATATTTCATAAAACCATGCTGATTTAAATCTTGTTTTCATAAATATACTTGTAAATATAATCCCTTATATTCCTTTCCAGAATCTACCACACTACTGATGTCAGGCTTACTGGTCTATAGCTTCCTGGATCAGCCCTGCTCCCTTTTCAAAAAAAAGTGGCACCATATCAGCTTTACGTCAGTCTTGGGGTTTTATACCTGAGGATAATGAGTCTTAACAAATATTATAGTAGGGGTTTAACTTTGACAGTTCCAAGTTACCTAAGAACCCTTGGGTGTATTCCATCTGTACCTGGAGTTTTATTTACCTTAATATTATCCATTTTTTTCTTATAACATCTAGATATACTCAGTTATTGGAATGGACTTGTATGTTCTAGTTTGGTTCAGTGTCTTTCCCACTAGTATCTCACTTGTGTACTCCAAAGAAAATATATGGTTTACCACCTCAGCCCTCACTGTCATCATGTTGCCTGTCTCTCATTTTAATGAACCTATATATCCTTCGTATTTTCCTTCTTAGAGTTTTTGCCAGTTATGCAAGACAATAAGTTGTTATGTATTTCTCATTCCAATTGTGACCACAGAAATATTGCAGCCCACACCCTGAATCTTAAATGGTATAGATAAGGGTATTCAAGCTTTATAATCCAGTCTGGCACGTCATATCACTGGAGAGTATTGGTATCTGTTTAACCTCTTAGCTGAAAAATAGATGGGTGCAACATTTAGTACATCAAAGTGCTACAGCCCATTCATGCAACCAAGGTGTTAACCCAAAGCATAGTCTCACACACATATATGGTTAATTTGCACCACTTGAGTCATGCCATGATTTTTATGCTATTTCATTATTCAAATACAGATCCAGCATTTGGCTGAATGGATGAATATAGTCGGATGTGAGTTGCAGTGCAAATAGCTATTGGCATCACTTATTCAAAGTGTTGTTTGCATAGATAAGAATGACTTAGAGTTCAGCTTGGGTTTCACAAACAGTGACCTGACCATGATGTAGGCTAAGACAGAACAAATTGATATATTGGTAAATCATAACGAGTCCCAAACTCAAACAATGTATCATTTTATTTCTAATAATATATGCAGAAATCATTTTAGTATCTTACCATGTTAAAGCTTCTGTTAACTACCAGCCCAGGTCACGGTATAGGGGGCTAAAGAAACAGTAAACAAAAGTAATAGGAAAGGTTTTATTATGCAAAGTAAAAGGCTAAAAAAAGAAAAGTAAAAGAAAGAATGCACGGTAGCTTCACAAGGCTAATCTTGCCACATATCTCTCCCTAATTTGCAATTGTTATTTTAGCAGTTCTACTGAAGCCAAACAATAGAGATTGTGTTAACATACTGACAGTGACAAGCCCTTCTTATTCAGACTTAAAGGGACATGAAAACCAATTTTTTCTTTCATGATTCAGATACAGAATACCATTTTAAACAACTTTCTAATTTACTTATATTATCTAATTTGTTTCATTCTCTTGGTATCATTTGAGCAGCAATGCACTAATGGTTTCTAACTCACTCATGGGTGAGCCAATGACAATATATATGCAGCCACCAATCAGCAGCTAGAACCTAGGTTCTCTGCTGCGTCTGAGCTTGCCTACAAAAACCTTTCAGCAAAGGATAACAAGAGAAGGAAGCAAATTAAATAATAGAAGTAAATTGGAAAGTTGTTTAAAATTGTATTCTCTATCTGAATCATGAAAGAACATTTTTGGGTTTCATGTCCCTTTAAGCCTCATAGCCAAAATAAAACTCAGAACAGCCCCATGGACCTTCAACCCCATACCAAACAGACCTCTGACTCTTTAATTCCATCACCAAATCAGGTGCAGATAAATGTAGAGGTAGTTGTTTAATAGAGGGGCATCTTTGCGTCTCTGGCCTCCAGTTGTGAAATATCGGATGCAACTTTTTGGAGGGAGCTCAGGGGCAGCAGATTCTCAGGGCCTAGGGCAGCACCAAACTAAATACACCTCAGAAGTTACTACTCTGTAAAATATAATTCCAGAACTACTCTGTAAAATATTATTCTCATGAACATTCTCTCTATGTTTTAAAATACAATTAATGACCCCTTTGAATTGCTTAGTTGTTTTTCGTTTTAAATTAAGTGTACAAACATAAATGGACAGAATTTAAAGGGACAGTCTATTAAAAATTAAACTTTCATGATTGAAATAGGGCATGCAATTTTAAACAATTTTCCAATTTTCTTTTATCATCAAATTTGCTTTGTTCTATTGGTATTTTTTGTTGAAAGCTAAACCTAGGAAGGCTCAAACTGATTTGTAAACAATTGAAGGCCTTATTTGAGTGCATTGTGACAGTTTTTAACAGACAGTGCTAGTTCATGTGTGCTATATTGATAACATGGTGCTAACTCCTGTGGATTTATTTATGAGTCATCATTGATTGGCTAAAATGCAAGTCTGTTAAAAGAACTGAAAAAAGGGGTCAGTCTGCGGAGGCTTAGATACAAGATAATCACAGAGGTAAAATGCGTATTAATATACCAGTGTTGGTTTTGCAAAACTGGGAAATGGGTAATAAAGGGATTATCTATATTGTTAACCAAAAATAATCTGGAGTAGACTGTCCCTTTAAAAACAGAGGTGGGAACAAGTGAAGCAAGAGAAGATATTAAAACAAATCCTACAGTTCTATACAACAGCATTTATACAGCGTATCACAATCTTAGTACAGCAGCACTTAATGATTAACCAATTTAAATACGTTACAGGTGAGTAAAACTGTCTTAGTTTGGAAATGAGATGAAATACAAAAAAAAGCTTTATTAGTTCTGTTGGTTCAAAATATTACTCCAGACTGTGTGTCCCATGTATACGATTTTACCTATTTATCCATACTTAAAAGTCCCTTACATGTCTCTTTTACATATAACTTACTATTTAAAGGAAGTGTTTTTTTGAGTTTTTTGAAAACTCGCCGGCATGGAAAGAAGTCTCGCCAAATCTTTGGGGGCTTTTTTGAGCATTATTTTGCAATGTAGGTGTCTCCCCTTCACATCCAGAACTCTGCATAGAGAGGTAAGTAATTCTCTCGCCGTTTTAAAAATCTTTCAGGGAACTCACGGTACTGACCAGATGTATTAGATCATCTCTAGAGATAGACATTTGATGGCACTACTTTTAAAGTTTCATCAAGTGAGGGATATTGCCTTTGAAAATGTCTATCCGGCCTTAGGTGCAATATATGTTAGGCTAGTAGGTGCTGTGTATCTAGTACAACATTTACTTATATAGCTAAGAGAAGCTAAAAAAACTAATATGACAGACTAATTGATAAATCTTCAAGAAAAGTAATAATGGTGAATATAGACAGATTCTCCATTAGAAAAATGTCCACACTCCAATATAAATAAACTTCATAATCTCTATCTTGGTTAAGAGCTATATAATCTTCAGCATTTAATCACATCAAATAATAATTTTTGTTATTAGTAACACAATTTTTGTATGAAATTTGACTTTAGTTCACATACATTTTATATCAATTTGCACTATTATTGTAGATTCGCTAATTATTTTATATTTATTCATCAACACATTATAAACCATGGTTAATAGCAATTGATAGTAAATCCAGATTGTAAACAGACAGTAAAACACAGATTGGCAAGGTCTTAATATTGTATCACTTGCCATATATAAACACCAAGAAATGGTTATTCATAACGTCACTATGAATTGTACATAGGGAATCACATTTTTATTTTACACCTTCTTTATGCTGAACAATATAGTAAGTATAAATTAGAACAACAAGTGAACATAGAAAATAAGAATACTTCCAATTATACATTTCAAAATTAGTGTTATATACATTAGACACTGTACAAAGAATCAGGAATAATAAGTGGACCTTCATGTCGGAACCTCCGCCTCTGCTCTGTCTCCGCACATCCACCGACCGCTCCGCCTCCGCCATGAAGATAGAAGATGGACCTGCGATGGATGAAGATGGAGCCGCCTGGATGAAGATGTTTGGCCGCTGAGATGAAGATGGATTGGCGAACTTCATCAATGGTGAGTACCGATTTTGGGGTTAGTGTTTTTTTAAGATTAGGGCTTTTTTTCTTTTTAATGTGCTGAAAAGAACTGCATGTCCTTTTAAGGGCAATGCCCATACAAATACCCTTTTCGGGGCAATGAGTAGATTAGTTTTACTTTAGTTCGTTTTTTTTATTTTGGGGGCATTTGGGGGGTGGGGGGTTGTAATGTTAGGGGGTATTTGGTTTATTTTATTGGCAAACGCCCTACAAAAGGCCCTACAAAAGCCCTTTTAAGGGCTATTGGTAGTTTATTTATAGATTAGGGTTTTTTTTGTTTTTTTTTAAATGGGGGTATTAGAATAGGAATATTTTTTTTTAGTTCAAGCTTAGGTTTTATTTTTATTTCACAGGTAAGTTTGTATTTATTTTAACTAGGTAGTTAGTAATATTGTAACTTTAATTTAGGTGTATTTTAATTATGTTAACATTAGGGGGTGTTAGGTTTAGGGGTTAATAGTTTAATTTAGGTAGTTGCAATGTGTGGGGATGGTGGTTTAGAGGATTAATAGTTTTATTTATTTTTTGCTATGTGGGGGTAAGGTAGTTTAGGGGTTAATAAAAATGAATTGGATGCGCCTACTCAAAAAATGTGTATTATTATTACACTACAATCCCACCAAATAGTGCAAATCTGACTAAATCTGTGCAACAATATACTGTCAAGTCTAGCTCAAAAGAGTGAATGTATAATAACTCTCTGCTAGATACTTAGTCAGATATCAATAAATATATAATCAAAACAAACGTGTAAATGCAAAACACTAATCGTGTATACAATCACACACAAATGTGCAAATCAAACATATAGTGCAACGATATAGTACCAGATCTAGCTCAATATAGAGTATAATATTATTACTCTCTATTAGATACTATATAAATATCCATACCAGTGTACTCAAATCAAACATATGAAAGTATAACACTGTTGGTGTATAGAGTCACTTATCAGTTCAAAATGGATCTCCACTCCAGCAATATGGTGATGTCCCAAAGTATTAATAAATATAAAAACGATGCTGTCACACTTCTAGTGGGGAGAGGATCTGTGGCAAGCTGCTTCTTCAAAGAGTAGTTGGTGTACAATTCTGCAGTATCATAGAAAGAGATAAAAAGAAGGCACCACAATAGTGCAGGGTCAATGGTGTCAGGTATACCCCCACTCCAATAGCCCGTACTTACAGAATAATAGGCACAGGAGAAGTGCTACAAATGCCTTCTGAGCTCTTACAGTCGCCCAGCAAACTGCTCCTCGTCACTTCACGAATTCTCCGTGTTCCTTAATCAGTTTCCACTGTATCAGCCAGTGTTGGATACTTAACAAACCCCAAATATATACTTAACAAACCCCAAATAGTGTTACTTTGATTTAATAAAGTCCTTTATTCTATTAGACTTGCCACAGACTTTTATACTATATATTTTAGAACCTTACTTCACTAATACCCCAACTTTGTTATTGTCTCATACTCTTGGGACATACATAGAGCTTTGGGGTTTGTTAAGTATCCAAAACTGGCTGATACAGTGGAAACTGATTAAGGAACATGGAGAATTCGTGAAGTGACGAGGAGCAGTTTGCTGGGCGACTTTTATTCTGTAAGTACGGGCTATTGGAGTGGGGATATATCTGACACCATTGACCCTGCACTATTGTGGCGCCGTCTTTTAATCTCTTTCTATGGTTTAGGGGTTAATTGGTTTATTTTATGTTGGCGATGTGGGGGGACAGCCGTTTAGGGGTTAATAGTTTTATTTAGTGTTTGCTATGTGGGGGGATGGCGGTTTAGGAGTTACTAGTTTTATTTAGGGAGTCGCGATGTGGGAGGATGGTGGTTTAGGGGTTAATAGGTTTATTTAGTGTTGGTGATGTGGGGGGAGACAGTTTAGGGGTTAATAGGTTTATTTAGTGTTGGCGGTGTGGGGGGAAGGTGGTTTAGGGGTTAATAGGTTTATTTAGTGTTGGCAATGTGAGGGGACGGCAGTTTTTGGGTTGATAGGTTTATTTAGTGTTGGCGATATGGTGGGATGGCAGTTTAAGTGTTAATACTTTAATTAGGTGTTTGCGATGTGGGTGGATGGCGGATTAGGGGTTAATAGCTTTATTTAGTGTTGGCGATGTAGGGGGCAGCTGTTTAGGGGTTAATAGATTTATTTAGTCTTTGCGATGTGAAAGGACGGCAGTTTAGGGGTTATTAGTTTTATTTAGGGAGTTGTGATGTGTGCGGCGGTTTAGGGGTTAATAAGTTTATTTAGTGTTGGCAATGTGTGGGGCGGCGGTTTAGGGGTTAATAGGTTTATTTAGTGTTGGCGATGTGGGGGACGGCGGTTTAGAGGTTAATAGGTTTATTAAGTGTTGGCGATGTGGGGGGACCGCGGTTTAGATTAGATAAATAATATCGAATATGAATAAAGAATGGATCCGAAAATTCAGAAACTGATTTATTCGTTTTCAGGATTTTTTTGTATTTTAGTTATGGTGCCGATTCGGATATTCTGATTGATTCGAAACTCCGAATCAGCCAACATTTGTCCGAAAACAAAATTGAGCCGAAACGAATTGCACATAACTACTTATTATTTATTATAATGCCTCAAAAGGTATAATCTAATAGATTTAAAGTGAAAGTAAACTTAACATATTTGCTATTCGTGACATTAAAATACTATATATATATATATATATATATATATATATGTGTGTGTATTATATATATATATATATATATATATATATATTTGAGTGCTTGGAGGCAAAAGCTCTGCTGCTCAGAAATGTTGGAAAAAAACATAGTGGCCCCTATTTATCAACCGGTCAACTTACTTGCATTCGCCGGCACCAATACGCTCGCCTAAGATCGCCTAACATCGCTGCCGCGGACCTGAATACGTTCTCCAAAGTTACCAAAAAAGCTGTCAAAAAAACGTGCACCAAGTACGGGGCGATGAGCAGCGGACTGTTGTTAACTAACAGTGATTGCATCAGCCAATAGGATTTTTTCTATCTTAATTCCGATTGGCTGATAGAATTCTATCAGCCAATCGGAATCTAAGGGATGCCATGTTGGATGACGTCACTTAAAGGAACCTTCATTCATCGGGTAGTCGTCAGCCAAAGAGGATGCTCCGCGTCGGATGTCTTGAAGATGGACCCGCTCTGCGCCAGATGGATGAAGATAGAAGATGCCGTCTGGATGAAGACTTCTGCCCATCTGGAGGACCACTTTTGCCCCGCTTGGATGAAGGCTTCTGCCGTCTGGAGGACCACTTCTGCCCCGCTTGGATGAAGACTTCTGCCGTCTGGAGGACCACTTCTGCTCGGCTTGGATGAAGACATCTCCCAGTAAGTCGATCTTCATTGGGTTAGTGTTAGGTTTTTTAAGGGTGTATTGGGTGGGTTTTATTTTTAGGTTAGGGCTTTGGGCCTGCAAAAGAGCTAACTGCCCTTTTAAGGGTAATGCCCATCCAAATGCCCTTTTCAGGGCAATGGGGAGCTTAGGTTTTTTTTAGATAGCATTTTATTTGGGGGGTTGGTTGTGTGGGTGGTGGGTTTTACTGTTGGGGGGGTTGTTTGTATTTTTTTTACAGGTAAAAGAGCTGATTACTTTGGGGCAATGCCCCGCAAAAGGCCCTTTTAAGGGCTATTGGTAGTTTAGTTTAGGCTAGGGTTTTTTTTATTTTGGGGGGGCTTTTTTATTTTGATAGGGCTATTAGATTAGGTGTAATTAGTTTAAATTTCTGTAATTTGTTTATTATTTTCTGTAATTTAGTGTTTTGTTTTTTTTGTACTTTAGATAATTGTATATAATTTAGTTAATTGCATGTAATTTATTTAATTGTATTTAATTGTAGGGTAGGTGTTATTGTAACTTAGGTTAGGTTTTATTTTACAGGTACTTTTGTATTTATTTTAGCTAGGTAGTTATTAAATAGTTAATAACTATTTAATAACTATTTTACTTAGTTAAAATAAATACAAACTTGCCTGTAAAATAAAAATAAACCCTAAGCTAGATACAATGTAACTATTAGTTATATTGTAGCTATCTTAGGGTTTATTTTATAGGTAAGTATTTAGTTTTAAATAGGAATAATTTAGTTAATGATAGTAATTTTATTTATATTTATTTAAATTAGATTTATGTTAGGGGGTGTTAGGGTTAGACTTAGGTTTAGGGGTTAATAAATTTAATATAGTGGCGGCGACGTTGGGGACGGCAGATTGGGGGTTAATAACATAATGTAGGTGGCAGCGGTGTAGGGGGGGCAGATTAGGGGTTAATAATATAATGTAGGTGGCGGCGGTGTTGGGGGTGGCAACTTAGAGGTTAATAAGTATAATGTAGGTGGCGGTGGTGTTGGGGGTGGCAGCTTAGGGGTTAATAAGTATAATGTAGGTGGGGGTGGTGTCGGGGGCGGCAGATTAGGGGTGTTTAGACTCAGGGTACATGTTAGGGTGTTAGGCATAAACGTAACTTTATTCTCCCATAGGAATCAATGGGATATCGTGCAACAGCGAACATGAGCTTTCGCTGCTTTCAGACTCCCATTGATTCCTATGGCATCCGCCGCCTCCAGGGCGGCGGGTTAAAAACCAGGTACGCTGGGCCGGAATAGTGCCGAGCGTACCTGGTAGAAATGTGTTAACTTACAAAAGTAGTCAGATAGTGCCGAATTTGCATTCGGAACATCTGTAATGACGTAAGCATCAATCTGTGTCGGACTTTGACCGGCGGATCTTATGTTACGTCACAAAATTCTACTTTTGCCGGTCTGTAGGGTTTGATAAATAAGGGGAATTAGGCTCTCCACAATTACGCTGCAGAATTCCAGCATATTTGCGGTTGACAGCTTGATAAATAGGCCCCAGTGTGTAGTGCCAGACAAGGGTTAATTGGTGGATACCTGAGCTGCATTTTTGCAAGACAGGGATGTGTCTGATAGAGAGCTGCTCACTTGGGAATCACAGGGACAGACTGCTTCAAGCTGCCTATCGGGAAATGAGGCCTTAAGACTTTTTCCTGATTTACGACTGGCAAATTATCTCAGCTGCAATCAACTTCCTTAGTCATAGCGTGGAGCATAGACCTTGCAAAGCAGCAGTTAGCTCCGAACTCACTGCAGCTTTGCGAGGTCTATGCTCCACGCTATGACTAAGGAAGATGATTGCAGCTGTGCTTGAAAATGTTTGCGGTGATAAGTACATCAGCCCAAGACAACTGAGTTTGAAGAAATCTGTCCATGGAATGCCCAAGTGAGCAGCTGTCAATCAGATATATCCCTGTTTCATTACAGGAAATGAAGTCTTATACAGCAACTGAAATGGATTATTGTTCCAAGAGCTGCCTGTCTCCCATAAGCTCCCTGGTATCCTCTGCTCAGTTCTCTGTACGGCTAGTGGGGCTGGAATTCATGTTGGGCAGTTAAGTAATAAATCCAGAGTAGGCTAATGAAGACGCACTCAGTATTTTTATTGTCTGTTAAAGTCCTTGCTCCGCCTCTGCACTCAGCTGTATTGGCAAAGTATCTCAGCAGAAACACTGAAAGAACAACAAACCTGAGAATGTTTATGCTTTGAGCTTGCATAAGAGATCTGCAGAGATAAATCAGAGAGATCTGCCAGTCGTAAATCAGGAAAAGTCTTCACATCTCATTTCCCAATAGGCAGCTTTAAGCAGTCTGTCCCTGTGATGCCCACATCCCTGTTTTATTACAGGAAAAAGAGAGAGAAAAAGTTGATAAGCACCTGTTGCTGAGGTAGTCAATCGGGCAATCAGTTAAAGTGAAGGTCAATTTTGATGAATCGGTGCCCGGTTTTTAATAACCCTATTAAAAACAAGGGCACTTTAATTCATAAAAATTTACATTTCACTCTTTTTCTTCAAAAACGTACCTTTTAATCCTGACAGCCGCTGCAGCGCTTCCTCCGCCCGTCGCAAGCCCTCTTCGCGGGTCCAAAATGACGAATCCAGCTTCCTCCAATCACGGCGTTGCCTCAGGCCATGATTCCCCCGGGGGGGAAGCCGTTATTGGAGGAAGCTGGATTCGTCATTTCTGACATATGAAGAGGCTTCCGACGGCCGGGTGAATCGCTGGAGCGGCTGTGAAGATTAAAAGGTAAGTATTTGAAGAAAACAAGTGAAATGTAAATTTTGATGAATTAAAGTGCCCATGTTTTTAATAGGATTATTAAAAACTGGGCACCGATTCATCTAAATTGACCTTCACTTTAATTTACATACCTATGCTCTGCATCAGAGCTTAGTTTCAAAGGCACGCTGACTTCCTGCTTTGGTCCAATTAGGCTAGCTACAATGCAAAACAGATGCAACATGCCACTCTACTCCCCACACCCCCGGCTCTCCCTGTCTTTACAGAAGGCCACGCGCAATAGCGCTGCAGTATCTATTGGCGCTCTACCAATACCTGATAATAATAATAATATTTCCAGCCTGCGCGCGGGAAAATCTAGAACAATACGATTTTTCACACTTCCAACTATATAGAAAATGGCAGGGAATTAGTGCCGCCCCCCAAAATTTGCAGTCATAGGCCTTGTTGGCCTATGCATTAATACGCCCCTGCTGCATCCTCATTCATTGTTTTATGCCTGCATTTTAAGTTTTTTTATAGAATAAAACACATTTATAAAGTCAACTTACTAATAACGTCTTTCAAAAATATTGTCTATTAGTTATTTTAAATGAATTATTGAATAGCCCTAAAGCAGTGATCACCCTTAACTACTTTTGCAGCATATAAGACCCTTATGTGTCATTGCTGAACTTAGGATAGTTAGGTTTTGTTATAGACAACAACTCAATGTATCTGCAAGTTTGAAAGAGTTAAACAGTTAGGGCCGATAATCTAAAGCTCTCTGGGCTGACAAGATTATTAAAGATCTAGGCGTTAAGCCTGCCCAGAGGAAAGTCAATGTATAAAAAATACAAACCCCCAAGCTAAAGTTACAAAAAAATAAAAAAGTAAAATTACAGAAAAAAATAAACAAAGCTATCCAAAATAAAAAATATTAAACCTAAACTAATACCCCTATAAAAATAAAAAATCCCCCCAAAATAAAAACACCCCCTAATCTATTTCTAAACTACCAATAGCCCTTAAAAGGGCCTTTTGTATGGCATTGCCCTAAGTTAAATAGCTCTTTTACTTAAAAAAAATACCAATTACCGTAACAGTAAAATCCCCCACCCAACCAACCCCCCCAAAATAAAAAAACCTAACAATCAAAAAACCTAAGCTATCCATTGCCCCTAAAGGGGCATTTGTATGGGTATTGCCCTTAAAATGTCAATTAGCTTTTTTACTGCCCTTAAAAGGGCAATTAGCTCTTTTACAGCCCATTAAATTCCTAATCTTAAAAATAAAAAAATAATTAAAAAAAATCCTTAAAACTAAGCCCCAAATAGGTACTAACCATTCCTGAAGTCCGGCGGAGAAGGTCTTTTTCTAGGCGGCTCCATCATCTATCTTCATCCAGAGCGAAGGCGGCACGGAGCGGAGTGGAGGTGCGGATTGGTCTTCCCTGATGTGCAGATTCAGAGCGACGGTTCTCAGCGGTGGTTTTCAGCAGTGGTCCTCGGAGGCGTGGAGGCTCCTCTTCATCTGATGTCCGTCGTACATTGAAGATTGAATGCAGGGTAACGCATTCAGTTTGGGGTACCTTGCATTTCCTATTGGCTGAAATTTTGAAATCAGCCAATAGGATTAGAGCTACTGAAATCAGCCAATAAGATTTCAGTAGCTCTCATCCTATTGGCTGATTTCAAAATTTCAGCCAATAGGATTGCAAGGTACCCCAATAAATATGAGTTATCTTGCATTCTTCAGTGTGTGATGGACAATCGCATGAAGAGGAGCCTCCATGCCGCGGAAGACCGCCCCTGAGGACTGCCGCTGAGGATCTGTGCATCAGGGAAGTCAGCTCCGCACCTCCACTCCGATGATGGAGCCTCCTGGAAGAAGACCTTCTCCGCTGGACTTCAGGAAAGGTGAGTACCTATTTGGGGCTTAGTTTTAGGATTTTTTTTATTTTTGGGGATTTCATTATTTTTAAAATTAGGGATTTAATGAGCTGTAAAAGAGCTGATTGCCCTTTTAAGGGCAGTAAAAAAGCTGAATGTCCATTCAAGGACAATGCCCATACAAATGCCCCTTTAGGGGCAATGGGTAGTTTCGGTTTTTTTAGTGTTAGTTTTTTTATTTTGGGGGGTTGGTGGGTGGGGTTTTTTTACTGTAAGGGGGGACTAAAAGAGCTGTATAAAGAGCTGTTTAACTTAGGGCAATGCCCTACAAAAGGCCTTTAGGGGGTGTTTTTTTTGGGGGGGGGGGCTTTTTTATTTTCATAGGGATTAGGTTTAATTTTTTAATTTTTGTTTATTTTTTTCTGTAATTTTAGATTTTTTTATTTTTTGTAATTTTAGATAATTTTTTTGTAATTTAATGTTATGCTTTATTTAAGTGTAATTTATTATTGGGGCTAATTTTGGGGGTGTTAGTTTAGGGGGCTTAGTAATTAAATTAGTTATTTGCATTGTGGTGGGATGGCGGTTTAAGAGTTAATAGGTTAATTAGGTTTATTGCGATGTTGGGTTTGGCTGTTTAGGGGTTAATAGGTTAATTAGGTTTATTGCAATGTGGGGGGTTGGCGGTTTAGGAGTTAATAGGTTAATTAGGTTTATTGCGATGTGGGGGTTTGGCGGTTTAGGGGTTAATATTTTAATTGTGTTATTTGTGGATTAGGGGTAATTACTTTATTATTTTGCGATGTTGGCGGTTTCGGTGTTTGTTAATATTTCTTGCGGGTGGTTACGTGTTTTTTCATTTGTTTTGTGCGGGCGGTTGCGTTTTTTTTTTTTAGGCTTCGTTTGCCTACGCTGCATCCAGGTGGATTCCTAAATGGCAGGGTGGGGAAAGAATCCACCCCCCACTCCCATGCCAATACCCGTTTTATTGCACCTCCCATTCCCCTTCTCCCCCCCAAGCCCTCTCCACTCTCTAACCTTATTGCTAATGCACTTTAACCCCTTGAGTGCTAACGACTGTCCCAGTCAGGTGCTGATGACGGCTCAGAGCCGTCGCTAGCAGTCACCCACCTTGAGGGCAATCTGGGGACTCCCATCTACTCCCACCTGGCGATCTGGCCTGTGTAGTGAAAGGCATTGCCGGGGCTTGACGTTTCACGCAGTGACGTCACACGCAATGACGACATCACCGCACAACTTTATTTAAAATTAACAATGACAAGTATAGGGAGATGGGGGCATGCTGCTTAGAAACCTAAGCAGCTACAGACCCCCAAGATCCACTGCTGGAAAGGTAATCGCCTTTCCAACAGTATAAGTTTTGTGGATCTACAAAAAAAAGTAAAAAAAAATATATTTAAAAAAATAAAAATTTTTTTTTTTTTTTTTTTTGCATACTCTGGAGTTCCGGAGGAGGAACGTAGGTGTGTGGTCACCTGAAACACCTGCTCTGTTTTCTCCCTTCAAGCTGTTGGCGAGATGCTTCGTGCCTAAACCCTAGACCCAGATGCTTCGCGCCTAAACCCTAGACCCAGGGCGGCTTGGCCTGTTCAAATTCCACCGTTACCTGCCCTCATCTGACAGTTCTATAATATTTTGGGTATTAAAGGTGGTCTCTCTATCGAAAAGCCTTCTCTACCTATAAAGCGCAAATAATTGTTACTATTTCCCCCCCCTCCCATGGGTGCTGCATGAGGGGGGTCTACCTCTCCTGCTGTGTTGTTCTCCATTGCCGGGCTAGGATAAGGAGGCTTGACAAAGACTTTGAAACGCGTTGCTCAGTGACTATTTGCTACTCTATACCACCTGACTTTCTGCTGTTAAGGACTCTCTGCAGTCTCTGCAGTTTTGTAATCCTGTTCAGGTGTCTGTACGTCTGGCGTTTTCCATTGATCCTCTGTCTAGGAAGGCGGCTGTGTCAGGTTCCTGAAGAAAGTGTGGGGTGAATTATCAATGAATACTCCATAAGGACTGTTGGGAGAACGTAGAGCTGGACGCTACGCTGATCTTCGGTTACTGATGTGTAAGTACCGATGTACGTTGTTTTGACTTGCTTTTAAAAGTTTATCTAAGCGGCCGATTTTGGCTCCTACCTAGACGGCTTGCAGTGCTCAGGACACGTTCACTCCCTGAAAAGGATCCCAAAGTTTCACCTTTGTTTCAACTTGTGGAAAAGGCTTTGGAGGACCGTGTTTGTTACCACCTGTTGTGAGAAATTGCAACTTTTATGGAACTGGTCTGATCTGTAAAGGAGCAATACTCTGATTCTTATTTTATATTGTTTCATCTATTGTATTTCATCATGTGCATTGATTTTTTTTAATTGTATATTCAATTGATAGTTTTATGAATTTGTGTTCAAATTAAATACTTTTAAACGTAGTATATGGTTATCCCCTTTTTGAACCCTTCAGTACTGAATTCATTTTTTTGCAAAATAAAATTAATTGATCCAAATTAACTGCTATATACTACAATATTTTATAATATTTTCACTAGGATAAGTTGCGTGGGTGAAACATATTTAGATCATATTTAAAAAGATATATTACATCTTTTGGCATTTATTCATTATAAATAAGATATTTACTCTGAAAGATTTAAAGACCCCCCTTTTTTTCTACAAACTTAATCATTTCCTTTTTGCGCACCTATAAGTAGCTATTTGGGGATTATTGTGTTTTCTTGGAGGTTTGGGAATATCTCCTTATTAGGTGTTTGTTATAGATCATTTTGCGCTTGTCTTTTTGTATTCTTCCACTTAGGATAAGGAGGCTACCTGACTTTTGTGAAAAGCCCAGCTGGATTGAAGCTATTTTCCAGCTATCCTCAGCAGGTCTGTTAAAGCTCCCTATAAAGGCTACTTTAACCACGACGAATGAAGGCTCCTTTAAGGGACGTCATCCAAGATGGCGTCCCTTCAATTCCGATTGGCTGATAGGATTCTATCAGCCAATCGGAATTAAGGTAGGAAAAATCTGATTGGCTGATTGAATCAGCCAATCAGATTGAGATCGCATTCTATTGGCTGTTCCGATCAGCCAATAGAATGCGATCTCAATCTGATTGGCTGATTCAATCAGCCAATCAGATTTTTCCTACCTTAATTCCGATTGGCTGATAGAATCCTATCAGCCAATCGGAATTGAAGGGACGCCATCTTGGATGACGTCCCTTAAAGGAGCCTTCATTCGTCGGTAGTCCGTCGGGGAAGAAGGATGTTCCGCATGAGCGGGATGAAGATGGATCTTGAAGCAAGAAGATTGAAGACCCCGCTTGGAAGATGACATCGCCCGGATGGAAGATGATCTTCAGCGCCGCTTGGAAGATGACATTGCCCGGATGGAAGACTTCTTCAGCGCCGCTTGGAGGATCACTTCATAGGATGGAAGACTTCTTCAGCGCCCCTTGGAGGATCACTTCTGGCGCTCCGGATCTCCTCTTCAGTTCCATCGGTGGCTCGGCTGAGTGAAGACGACTCTAGGTAGGATGATCTTCAGGGGATTAGTGTTAGGTTATTTTAAGGGGGGTTTGGGTTAGATTAGGGGTATGTGGGTGGTGGGTTTTAATGTTGGGGGGGGTTGTATTTTTCTTTTACATGCAAAAGAGCAGTTTTCTTTGGGGCATGCCCCACAAAAGGCCCTTTTAAGGGCTGGTAAGGTAAAAGAGTTTTGAATTTTTTTAATGTAGAATAGGGTAGGGAATTTTTTTATTTTGGGGGGCTTTGTTATTTTATTAGGGTGCTTAGCTTAGGTGTAATTAGCTTAAAATTGTTGTAATATTTTTTAAATGTTTGTAACTTATGTTTTTTATTTTTTGTAACTTAACTTTTTTATTTTTTGTACTTTAGTTAGTTTATGTAATTGTATTTAATTGTAGTTATTTGTAGTTAATTTATTTAATTAATTTAATGATAGTGTAGTGTTAGGTTTAATTGTAACTTAGGTTAGGATTTATTTTACAGGTAATTTTGTATTTCTTTTAGCTAGGTAGTTATTAAATAGTTAATAACTATTTAATAACTATTCTAACTAGCTAAAATAAATACAAAGTTACCTGTAAAATAAATATAAATCCTAAAATAGCTACAATGTAATTATTAATTACATTGTAGCTATCTTAGGGTTTATTTTACAGGTATTTAGTTTTAAATAGGAATAATTTATTAACCCCTTAATGACCGGACCATTTTTCAATTTTCTTACCCTTAATGACAATGGCTATTTTTACATTTCTGCAGTGTTTGTGTTTAGCTGTAATTTTCCTCTTACTCATTTACTGTACCCACACATATTATATACCGTTTTTCTCGCCATTAAATGGACTTTCTAAAGATACCATTATTTTCATCATGTCTTATAATTTACTAAAAAAATAATAATAATAAAATATGAGGAAAAAATGGAAAAAAACACACTTTTTCTAACTTTGACCCCCAAAATATGTTACACATCTACAATCACCAAAAAACACCCATGCTAAATAGTTTCTAAATTTTGTCCTGAGTTTAGAAATACCCAATGTTTACACGTTCTTTGCTTTTTTTGCAATTTATGGGGCAATAAATACAAGTAGCACTTCGCTATTTCCAAACCACTTTTTTTCAAAATTAGCACTAGTTACATTGGAACCCTGATATCTGTCAGGAATTCCTGAATATCCCTTGACATGTATATATTTTTTTTAGAAGACAACCCAAAGTATTGATCTAGGCCCATTTTGGTATATTTCATGCCACCATTTCACCGCCAAATGCGATAAAAAAAAAAAAAAAGTTAACTTTTTCACAAAATTTGTAACAAACTTTAGGTTTCCCACTGAAATTATTTATAAACAGCTTCTGCAATTATGGCACAAATGGTTGTAAATGCTTCTCTGGGATCCCCTTTTTTCAGAAATAGCAGACTTATATGGCTTTGGGGTTGCTTTTTGGTAATTAGAAGGCCGCTAAATGCCGCTGCGCACCACACGTGTTTTATGCCCAGGAGTGAAGGGGTTAATTAGGGAGCTTGTAGGGAGCTTGTAGGGTTAATTTTAGCTTTAGTGTAGTGTAGTAGACAACCCCAAGTATTGATCTAGGCCCATTTTTGGTATATTTTATGCCACCATTTCACCGCCAAATGCGAGCAAATAAAAAAAAACTTTACATTTTTCACAATTTTAGGTTTCTCACTGAAATTATTTACAAACAGCTTGTGCTATTATGGCAGAAATTGTTGTAAAAGCTTCTCTGGGATCCCCTTTGTTTAGAAATAGCAGACTTATATGGCTTTGGCGTTGCTTTTTGGTAATTAGAAGGCCGCTAAATGCTGCTGCGCACCAGACGCTAATTATGCCCAGCAGTGAAGGGGTTAAATTAGGTAGCTTGTAGGGAGCTTGCAGGGTTAATTTTAGAGATCAGCTTCCCACCTGACACATCCCACCCCCTGATCCCTCCCAAACAGCTCTCTTCCCTCCCCCACCCCACAATTGTTCCCGCCAGAAAGTCAGAAAGTCTGCCAGTACTAAGTAAAAGAGTTTTTTTTTTTTTTTTAAATAAAAATAATAAAATATTTTAGCTGTGATGGACCCCTGCCTTAGCCCCAACCTCCCTGATCCCCCCTCCAGCTCTCTAACCCTCTCCCCTACCTAATTACCACCATCTTGGGTACTGGCAGCTGTCTGCCAGTACCCAGTTTGGCCCCAAAAACCCCCCAAAAAGTATTTTTATTTTATTTTATTTTTAACTTTAAAACTATTTCTGTAGTGTACGTTCACGTGCACGCTCATCCTTGTGCACGCGCACGCGCATCGTGCGCGCGCACCCTCACACCCGGACAGTGCACTACCGGACACTGGCACCATCGCTACCGGTGCAGAGAGGGCCACAGAGTGACTCTCTCTGCATCAGAGGCTTGTAAAGTGGTATTGCAGGATGCCTCCATATCGAGGCATCACTGCAATACCCTCAGAGCTGCTGGAAGCATTTGTGATCGCTTCCAGCACTCTGTTAGACAACTGACGTACCAGGTACGTCCATTGTCATTAACTGTTAGTTTTTGCATGACGTACCTGGTACGTCAGTTGTCATTAAGGGGTTAAAGTATAGTGTAGTGTTAGGTGTAATTGTAACTTAGGTTAGGATTTATTTTACAGGTAAATTTCTCTTTATTTTAACTAGGTAGCTATTAAATAGTTAATAACTATTTAATAGCTATTGTACCTAGTTAAAATAAATTGAAATTTGCCTGTAAAATAAAAATAAATCCTAAGATAGCTACAATATAATTATTAATTACATTGTAGCTATATTAGGGTTTATTTTAAAGGTAAGTATTTAGTTTTAAATAGGATTAATTTAGTTAATAATAGAAATATTATTTAGATTTATTTAATTAATATTTAAGTTAGGGGGGTGTTAGGGTTAGTGTTAGACTTAGGTTTAGGGGTTAATAATTTTATTACAGTGGCGGTGGTGTAGGGGGGGCAGGATAGGGGTTAATAAATGTATTATAGGTGGCGACGGTGTAGGGGGGGCAGATTAGGGGTTAATAACTTTATTATAGAGGGCGGCGGTATAGGGGGGCAGGATAGGGGTTACTAGGTATAATGTAGGTTGCGGCGGTGTCCGGGAGCGGCGGTTTAGGGGTTAATATGTATAGAGTAGCTTGCGGTGGGCTCCAGGAGCGGCGGTTTAGGGGTTAATATGTATAGAGTAGCTTGCGGTGGGCTCCGGGAGCGGCGGTTTAGGGGTTAATATGTATAAAGCTTGCGGTGGGCTCCAGGAGCGGCGGTTTAGGGGTTAATATGTATAGAGTAGCTTGCGGTGGGCTCCGGGAGCGGCGGTTTAGGGGTTAATATGTATAAAGCTTGCGGTGGGCTCCGGGAGCGGCGGTTTAGGGGTTAATATGTATAGAGTAGCTTGCAGTGGGCTCCGGGAGCGGCGGTTTAGGGGGTAATATATTTATTTAGTTGCGGCGGTGTAGGGGGGACAGATTAGGGGTGTTTAGACTCGGGGTACATGTTAGGGTGTTAGGTGCAGACATTTCCCATAGGAATCAATGGGATGTCTGGCAGCAGCGAACTTGTACTTTCACTATGGTCAGACTCCCATTGATTCCTATGGGATCCGCTGCCTCCAGGGCGGCGGTTTGAAAACCAGGTACGCTGGGCCGGAAAAGTGCCGAGCGTACCTGCTAGTCATTTGATAACTAGCAAAAGTAGTCAGATTGTGCCGCACTTGTGTGCGGAACATCTGGAGTGACGTAAGAATCGATCTCTGTCGGACTGAGTCCGGCGGATCGAAGCTTACGTCACAAAATTCAACTTTTGCCGGTCTCTAGCCTTTGATAACTAAGGCGAATCAGCCTCGCCACAAATACGCTGCGGAATTCCAGCGTATTTGAGGTTGACAGCTTGATAACTACCCCCCAAAGTCATGTCAGATAACAGCATATATTTTTATATGCTACAGAGGCAGAAAACTTTTATACTAAGAAATACCCTTCAGATTAACTTTAGACACAGGTGGTATAGAAGGTATAACTGATTCTCTGTTTCTTAAGCTTCTTCTTATGCCGGGGTCCTTAGAGCTTTGTGTTTTTTCTTTTGTGTTTGTTTTTTTCTTCTCTCCCTTTCATAAATGATGGCTATGGAGACTAGAGTTAAGTTTACCTCCTGGAATATAGGAGGTCTCATATCTCCTATTAAAAGAAAAACAATATTATCCTATTTAAGGAAAATTAACACCTCTATAGCCTTCTTACAAGAAACTCACTTGAAAGCTGAGGAGGTTCTTAAGCTTAAATCCTCTTGGGTTAAAGAAGTTTTCTTCTCCCCAGTACGAGGAGAAAAAGGGGGGGGGGGGTTGGCTGTTCTTATAGGCAAAAAGATTAATTATCAGATTCTGAATGTTGACTCAGATAATGAGGGGAGATTCCTCTTGATAAAAATCAAAATTGCTAATGTTTAATATACACTTTGTAACATATATGCTCCTAATGTTTTTAATTTATCTTTTTGGGAAACACTACAGGTTAGGCTTATGACATGTGCAGAGGGTTTCTTAATTATGAGAGGTGATTTTAATATGGCCCCACAGTATCCTCTAGATAGACTAAGACAGGATCCCGTTCCTAAAAAACTAAAAGAGATAGTTTAGAATCAAAACTCTTTACTAGGATCTTTAGCAATTTGAGAGTTTGTGACATATGGAGATCACAAAATCCTGATAGTCGTGATTTTATTTGCCTCTCAAAAGCACATAAGTCACTCTCAAGGATAGACCTATTCTTACTGGATGAAAGGTTATGTAAATCAAAAGTTCTTGCCTAAATATTACCTATTAGTATCTCGGACCATGCTCCTATTTGCCTTGATTTCCAGTCTTCTGACTCGATACGAACGAATAATCGATTTATATTTCCTACATTTTTGGCGACTGATCCTAAATTTAAAAATTGTCTGGAAGCTAAATTTAGGGAGTTTGTCTCTTTTAATGTTGAATATACATCTCGTCCTGCATTATTTTGGGAAACTGCTAAAGCAGTCTTAAGGGGGGAAATCTTAGCATACAGTGTTTTGAGGACTAAAAAACTTAAGTGGAGGGAGAAAGAGTTATTGCGGGCAGTCTCAAATACATATAATCGCTATTTAATTGAAAGAACTTGGCTAAATACACCTCTGCGTTGGGAGAGAGAGAGACTCTTTTCTATTATACCAGTCAGTACAGAAGGATATTAGATTTCAAGCAAAACTGTATTGATATGGAAACAAGACCGGTAAACTCTTAGCAAAACTTGTTACATGTGATAAAGGTTCTCAGCTGATAGACTTTCTACATGCTGAAGGCCAAATTCTTAAAAGGCCTGAAGAACTTCTGCAAGCTTTCTCTAACTAATATACTGATCTATATTCTTCTATAAACTCAAATATCCAGGAACGTGAGAATTTCTGGCGTAAAATCTCTGTTCCCTCATTAACATCTGCCATACTGGAAGATCTTTATGCCCCCATAGTTGAGACAGAAGTGATTAAAGCAATTCAAAATTTGTCCCATAATAAAGCACCAGGTCCGGACGCACTCCCTAATGAATTTCATAAAATGTTATATCCCTCCATAACAGCATACTTAACCTCGTTATTTAATTACATATACACAGAGGGCAATGAGCCTACAGCCAACTTCGCTGCTTCCTACACTACTTTGATATTAAAACAAGGGAAAGACCCGGCCAAGAAGGAGTCCTATAGGCCCATTGCTCTCCTGAATACAGACTACAAGCTATTAACTTCTATATTAGCACAAAGGCTTCAATCTCTTCTTCCTTCCATTATTCACACTGATCAGGCCGGCTTTTTGAAAATAGAAACTCTGCTGCTAAAATAAGGGAGCTCTTTCTTGCTATAGATTATCTCAAAACAAACAAGGATCTCAATCAGACAGGGACAGATGGCTCCTCTGATTTGGCAATAATATCCATAGATGCTGAAAAAGCTTTTGATTCGGTTCATTATGACCACCTTCTTTTCTCTTTAAATCAGTTTGGCCTGAAAAGAAATGTCATCAAATGTATTAGTAATCTCTATCAAAAGGCCTCTATGAAGATGTTGGTGAATGGGTATACTTCCCATGACATAAAACTGCAGCGGGGAACTAGGCAGGGATGCCCTCTTTCCCCGCTCCTTTTCGATATCTCTATTGAACCCCTTGCCATATTAGTAAGGCAGCAACTTGAGGGAATTAAAATAGGCAAGAAAATCGCACTTTACGCGGATGACATTCTCATATATATGGCTAATACTCGTATAAACATACCTAAGCTCCTCTTAGTTATACAACAGTTTGGATTGTTCTCGGGCTATAAGGTCAACACTACAAAATCTGAACTACTTTGGATCAAGCAGACAGAAGACTCTCTGCTGAACCTGCCTTTCTCTATAGCCCGAGACTCTTTTAGATATCTGGGTATCATAATTTCTTCTAACCCTGATGCCTGGTACTCTCTTAACATCACCCCAACCCTAAACAAAATGAAAGATACTCTCAAAAATTGGCAAAATTTACCTCTCTCCCTATCCGGGCGAATAGCCGCCTGTGAGATGATTCTCCTTCCTAAAATGCTGTATATCCTTCAAAATGTCCCTCTGTTTCTACAGAGGAAAGATATCACTTATTTCAACTCCTTGTTGAGATCATTTATAGGGCAAAATAGAAGGTCCAGAATCTCTCTTCGTAAACTTTTGCTCCCCTTGAAGTATTGTAGTTTGGCCCTACTTGATCTTAGGGCCTACAATCAAGTTTTTTTAGCTTGTGTAGTAACCGACTGGTTATTCTCTCAGAACTACATTACGGACAATGATCTAAAAAATAATATAACGTACCCTCATCCCGCCTGAAATAAAAAAAACAAAAAAACAATATACAACTCAATCCTGGCCTGGAAAAAGATCTGCAACTTGCTAGCTATAGAACATCATGTTTCAAGGTATATCCCATTTCTGGGAAATCCTCAGTTCCAAGCAGGATTATACTCAACACTCTTCTCAAAGTGGAAATCCTTAGGTCTTTGTAATATACAACAGATAACAGACTTTGATAGAAGATGTTTTAAATCATTTAATTCCCTTAGAACGGAATTTAATCTTCCACATAAAAACTTATTTGCATATTTGCAGGCTAGACATTATGTGCTCAAACTTACAAATGAGTATGGCTGGAATTGGTCTTTGGGGAGTATTGAGAACTGGCTCATTTTAGTTAAAAATGGACATATGTCAATTACCCCTGGCTATTCCATATTGGTGTCTGCTGGGGGTACAACTAATCTCGAAAAAATCCAGACTAAATGGGCTATATTTATAAAGCAAGATATGGATCCTAAACGACCCTACTTTTCAATTCAAGAGACTGCTCATGTAACTCTTTCCTCCTCGTGGAGGGAATCTCATCTCAAATTACTTCACATGTCTTATTTTACCCCAGATAAGGGATTTAAGTGTGGAAAGGGTAGTTTCACTGTGTGCCCAAAATGTTCTTTTCCCTCGGCGGATCTTCTGCACATGTTATGGGCCTGCCCAAATATTAGGAACAATTTTGGCTTAATAAAATAATGGATACCCTTTGCCTGATTCTGTCACCAATAAGTGTAGTTTTTCTCTCGTCTAATATAGGGAGTAACCAGGTTAATACTAAAATTATTAACACGGCCATATTGGCTGCTAGATATTTAATCTTTAAAAAATGGAAATTAAGAACAGTTCCCAGCATATTAGAAATTAAGAACTGCTTAAAGAAACAATGCATACTTGAACAAACTGATACTAACCTAGACAATGACCAGGACATTAGGAGGTTTTTGTTAAATGGTCTCTATTTATTAAAACTCTTCCTACCAGTGAAATTGAACACTTAATATATTCTTTTAGAAACTCAGAATTGATTTTGCTGGGTCTTTGATAATTAATTTTTCTTTACAAGATCTCCCCGGGGGGGTGTTCTTTTTTTTTTTTTTTTTCTTTTATGTTTTGGGTATAAATATGTAAAATTTGGTCAAAAAAACCCAAATTCTTATACAGAAAATTATTTGGTTTACTTAAGTATTTAGTAGAAAGGCCCATACTTTGTTTTTCTTTGTTTGTTGCTTATTATTTTTTATAATGGTCTGGT
Organism: Bombina bombina; assembly: GCF_027579735.1. Lineage (NCBI taxonomy): Eukaryota > Metazoa > Chordata > Amphibia > Anura > Bombinatoridae > Bombina > Bombina bombina. Next base: position 48,495,929 of record NC_069502.1, on the reverse strand, counting down.
ATGTCATACTGTAATATTTTATGCTTCTGTTTTTATGGAATTAAAAATGTATCATGAATTGGTAATAAATAAAATAAAAAAAATAAAAAATTCAAAACCAGCTTAGCACCTATGTGGGAATTGTCTAAGCAGCCAAAGGGTTAGGTAGAAGGCGGGAATATGTTGAGTCATATTCCCTCATTCCATCACTGGTTGGCTGCTGTGCGCTGCAAACTCCTGAAATGAAGCCTGGCAAAACAAGACCTCTCAAACATAGGGGCACTGTGTTATGGGCGTGGGGCCATTCAGGGGAGATCTTTGACCTCACTACTGGCCCTTTGAAAAGCTAGAGCCCTCCTCCGGCCTTGTGTGCCCACCTATCAGCCTAATTATCTTAAGCTCAGGTCTGTTGAGATTCTATAAGATCCCTCATCAGTATTATTTTACCATTGTATTAGTATTTTACCTTGGGAACTGTGTATCTCATTAAGAGCAGTTTACTAATATTCTTTATGTTTCTAGACATATTTTAGAGATGAGGGAGTTAACTATATTTCCTCTCTCATCTCTAAATACTCCCTAAACCATCTTCTGGGATCATTCCACTTTTATTATCTCTATGTCCCACTCCTGCCTCCAAGACTTCTCACGGACTGCTCCTGTCCTCTGGAACTCTTTCCCCCGCTTCATCAGATGGTCTCCTTCCTTGTATACCTTCAGACGTTCTTTGAAAGCCCACCTATTCAGAGAAGCTTACCATCTCTCTGTTTTTCATCCTACCCAAAATAAATTTTTAACTTCCTTGAATAAATGCTACTACAACAATCCCCCTGACAAGCTTCCCCAAACCTTATGACCCTGCACCTTCAAACTGTAGACTGTCAGCTCTTCATAGCAGGGACCTACTCCTCCGGTACTCGATTTGTTTCTAGTCTGTTCTGTTTTTGTGACTAATCACAAATTCTTGTAATTATATACTCCTATATCTGTACCCAGCGCTATACAAATAAATGTTAATAATAATAATTCTTTATGTAAAGCAGTGACCCTTACTTTACAATATATAATGCACAGACAAATAAGCTGATGATTTATCCATGTCGTTGAGTTTTAGAGAATCTTGCCCCCCTTGTCCAATGAAAAAGCTATATTGTAATAGGTGAGACAGCATTTGTGATACAACATTAGTGCAGACGTTTGTTACCTGTAGCATACACACAATATCATTTCTCTACCTCTATAATGCTGTATGTGACCCTGTTGCTAATGTAATTTCTGTAATATAAATTATGTCACGTGGTGCAATTACGCAGGGGTAATTTATAATCTGATTATTTTTACTTTACATCTAACACTGAAGAACAAATCCCTAAATGTATGCGGTAAGCTAAGTGATATTTGAACATGAAAGAAATATCTTTTATATATTAGTAATTTGTATCTATTTTCTCTCAAATTAACATTTCAGCAGGAAGCTGTGCAAAGGAACACTGGGATCCGGGTGAAGAAATCTACGGGTCAGTACAGTGAATCACAGCTTGATTCTGTAACGTATATACTGCTTGACAACATACAACAATGTATATACTGCATGACAACACACAACAATGTATATACTGCTTGACAACACACAACAATGTATATACTGCATGACAACACACAACAATGTATATACTGCTTGACAACACACAACAATGTATATACTGCTTGACAACACACAACAATGTATATACTGCTTGACAACACAAAACAATGTATATACTGCTTGACAACATACAACAATGTATATACTGCATGACAACACACAACAATGTATATACTGCTTGACAACACACAACAATGTATATACTGCTTGACAGCACACAACAATGTATATACTGCTTGACAACACACAACAATGTATATACTGCTTGACAACACACAACAATGTATATACTGCTTGACAACACAAAACAATGTATATACTGCTTGACAACACACAACAATGTATATACTGCTTGACAACACACAACAATGTATATACTGCTTGACAACACAAAACAATGTATATACTGCTTGACAACACACAACAATGTATATACTGCTTGACAACACAAAACAATGTATATACTGCTTGACAACACACAACAATGTATATACTGCTTGACAACACACAACAATGTATATACTGCTTGACAACACACAACAATGTATATACTGCTTGACAACACAAAACAATGTATATACTGCTTGACAACACACAACAATGTATATACTGCTTGAAGTTGACATCAGTTTATCATGCTCAGGCCCCATAGGTCTTTAAAAGACGGTAAATACCTTGAGATTTTTATATAAAATGTTTAGTTATATGTAATGAAACATCTTTGCAATATATTTTCATTATTTATTTTGCCCTTTTTCATGTAATTTAGCTCTGAAAATACAGCAAATTTAACTATCAGACTGTGAAATGCACCTGCTGGCTTCTTAAGGCTATAGGTGATACAATACTCACTGTGTTTAGGAGCGCTCACGTTCAATCTCCTCGATGTAAAGTCTCAAACAAAATCTCCGGAGAGCGGCAGGAACAAATCTCCTATGGTTCAGGTGCAAATGCTGCTACTTGGCTCTTCTGCTTCACACGTCACAAACGCTTGGGCAGTAGCGCACTATGCAACCAACAACTCAAAATCCAAAAAGTTTTATTTCCATCATTAAAACCATAGCGGTCAGCACATCTAAAAAAACAGGTGAATAAACAGGTTCACACGAAATGCGTCATTATATTTTTAATGATGGAAATAAAACTTTTTGGATTTTACTTTTGTGTAGTTGGTTGCATAGTGCGCTCCTGCCCATGGATTCGTATTCTTAAGGCTATAACCCTGCTTCATATCTGTCCCTTCTTGTCTCACCCCCCCCCCCCCCCACACACACACACACACAGATTCCTATCCGATAACTGGAAACTCAGGGCTCAATTCACAAATATATGTTTCAGGTGAATAGTAGGTGATTTGAAATCTTTGATTAACTATATATTATCAAGGGACAAACCCAGTGAGTATCTCTTGCAAGAAGAGCTGAGTTAGTCCTGCACAATGCATAGTTAAAGGGACATTAAACACTTTGAGATGGTAATATAAAATGATAAATTGTATATATAAAACAACTCTGCAATATATTTTCATTATTTATTTTATCCTCTTTGCCTGTAATTCCATTCTGAAATTGTGAGTTTTTCAGTTCCTGTTAGAAATGGAAGTGCAGAACACTGTTATATTCCACACAGCCATTGGCTGCACACTCTAGTGACCTATTTATAACGGTCTCTAATTGGCCACAGCAGAGAAGGTAACACAAGTTACAACATGGCAGCTCCCAGTGTTTTATAGACACTAAAACTTTACACTTATTTTGTCACTTTTTAAACAACTAATGAAACTTTAAAAAATACATCTACATGTTAGTTATGGACTAATCTTTTCTTTGAATACATCATTCTATCTAGCATGTATTTAGTGTTTAATGTCCCTTTAATGCTGCATACTATTCACCTGCAATTATCCAATTTAGGTGACTTGTACAAAGCATTAACTATGCATTGTGCAGGGCTAACTCAGCTCTTCTTGCAAGAGATACTCACTGGGTTTGGCCCTTGATAATGTATAGTTAATGACTCATGTCCCCTTTAATGAATAGACCCCTCAGTGTCAGGTGGAGGAGCAAAGACCACAGAAAAGAGATAATTAAAATAAATACAAATGCGTTCTGACCCATATACAGGATCAATACAATACAATACAATACAGGATAATATACTTTATCAATCTGATTTTATCCGTCCAATCACAAGTTAACCTTTTGACACAAAGACCTAGATTACAAGTGGGGCGCTAAATTATTGCACGCCAGCAAATGACAAATTTACTGTAGCAATTAACACTCAGAAAAGTAACCAGAGATCGGATCTTTGGGTAAATTTCTAAAAGTGCCCCAAATGTCCTCGTATTCGATTGGGTTGATTTCTGTCCGCTGCCTCAGAGCAGGCGGACAAGTTATGGAGCAGTGGTCTTTAGCTTGATAAATATGCCCCATAATGTTAGTATAAAGTGCATTGTTTAGCAGTTGCTATCTAGTAAAATAGGGGCATGTATGTAGCAGGGTTACCGTTGAAAAGTCTGCAGGGTGCATTTCCAGTTCTGAGAATTAGAAAATCTGTTGCATTCATACAAACTGCCCCCTACACAAATAGAATGAATAAATAGTGAATGTATCAACGACAAGTGTTAATACATTCATCATTCATAATTATTTCAATCAAAAAACTACAACTACAAACACTGCATTAGACCCTGACACCCGAAACCCTCTGCATTTAACTCCCGCTGCACCAAACCCCCTGACTGTGACCTCCCAGCAGCACTTAACCCTTTTTGCACTCCCCATCCACGAGGTTAGGCAGTTAGTTGCGGAGAGGGGTCCGGCAGTTAATGGTTAGTTCTGGTTGGGTGTCCAGTGGTTAGGGGGTAATTACAGTGGGCATCCAGTTACTGTGCTAGATGGTAAGTTACAGGTGGGGGTAAGTTGCAGTTGGGGGTCCAGTAGTTAGGGGGATAAGTGAGGTGGGGGTCTTGTCATCTAGGGGTTAAGAGGGGGCCTGGGGTTAAGGGGTTAATTGTTGTGGGGGGTTAGGGGTTAGTTAATGTAGTTGTTGTTTTTTGTTTGTTTTTTAATTTATAATTTTTTATTGAGATTTTTGGTATAAACAATAAACAACATATGTCCTTTTACAATAATAACACATGAATGGATATATTACATACAGGCTGATTCAGAAAATTAGCCACTTAGACAGAATCTTTGTAATCAAACAGAAACAATAAGTATATATGCGTACATTATCTGTAGAGAGGTACATTATATAGCAAGTAGTTGGCTAGTTCGCAAAAATAAATTGTTTTCTTTAAACTCAAATAAATCAGCTAACCATCTAAATTTTTCAACATTAGGGGTATAAATGGACATATTATTATGTAGGGTTATAAAGCCTCCCAATCTGAACAGGGTCGCTCTTGTATCCAGACAAGGAAATATGACACAGGGGAGGGTCTCAAATGATATAGACGGTCGCTCTTGTATCCAGACAAGGAAATAGGACACAGGGGAGGGTCTCAAATGATATAGATGGTCGCTCTTGTATCCAGACAAGGAAATATGACACAGGGGAGGGTCTCAAATGATATAGACGGTCACTCTTGTATCCAGACAAGGAAATATGACACAGGGGAGGGTCTCAAATGATATAGATGGTCGCTCTTGTATCCAGACAAAGAAATATGACACAGGAGAGGGTCTCAAATGATATAGACGGTCACTCTTGTATCCAGACAAGGAAATATGACACAGGGGAGGGTCTCAAATGATATAGACGGTCGCTCTTGTATCCAGACAAGGAAATATCACACAGGGGAGGGTCTCAAATGATATAGACGGTCACTCTTGTATCCAGACAAGGAAATATGACACAGGGGAGGGTCTCAAATGATATAGACGGTCACTCTTGTATCCAGACAAGGAAATATGACACAGGGGAGGGTCTCAAATGATATAGACGGTCACTCTTGGACCACTGATTGAATAGGTTCACTATCGTCTGAAGCTTAATAGTGAAAATATAGGAGGAAAGAACTTAGCAACTTATGCTAATAATAAAGCAGGGAAATAAAACTCTAAATCTTATAGCATGTAAAAGATATATAGTTGGCATGGTGGAGCATATAAGAACTACATAACTTATAGCAACAGTAAGTAAAGGGGTATAAAATATAGGTGAGTGCGGTAATCTGATCTCTCAATGGTTTTTATGTCAAGACCACCAAATGTTCTGGTGCTGTGCCAGGGAGGGTCTTGGGAAGTTATAGGTGTTCTAAAGGAAAGACCTATCAGTTCTGATTGTGCATATTACTGTCCAATGAATAGTAAGGTAAGCAACATCACTAATCTGGGTATCATTCTCAAAATTATAATGAATCTAGCTCCCACCAGCTAGTGGAGGAAAACTGTTAAGCTATTAAGGTGGTTTGTTAAATAAAGCCCCTGAGGAAAGTAACAAATGGCGTCCGCTACTGGAACATTAATATAAATTAATATATTCTACCTCTCTTATATGATATAGTATATACTTTGGGACATAGTTTGAAACTATATAGAGAGATTTGAGCACATTTTCCTAGGCAAAGGTATAGTGAGCTAAGTCTTGCTTTAGTATACATATGGACTATGATGCAGTCGTAAAATGTTAAAGCGTCCCTGTGTTCTAAAGTATTTATAAGCAAAGTTTCTGGAAATCAAAATGGCTGTGCATGGATTATTTATATTTAGTTATATTGGACTGTAATGGATATTTGTGTAACAAATTTGCGCACATAGATTCAAAAACACAGGATTCATGGCGCAAAGTATAAACAGGGAGTAGATAAACACTGCCCACCACAAACTGTTATTTCTTAGTTACCAAGACAAAGCTACAGTCTCATGTACATTTGATTGATTTATATAAATAAGACATCTGGATCTGGTATAGGAAAATCCCCTAGTCCTTAACTTCAAAAGCATACTTCCACTAGTACGTATTCCCAAAGCAGGGGGTAGATTATATACAATAAGCCATAGTCAGCGGTGTAACTGATCTGGAGAGTCTCCATTGTCCGTACTACATGTGATTCTAAGATCTGCCATATGAGATCAAAAGACCACTCTCTGCTGTTTAGCACCTTCATAAGAAAAGTTGGTAACAGATGTGAAATAAACAGAAATTCCAATGTTATACCTGAATACTGAAGATAAGCAAGGGTCTCCTGTTATAAATTGCACAGTCTCATTCAATTCTTCTTTTAAGATGGGCCAGCCTAGGGATTGTGAAATAGATACGGCTGCTCCTTGAACCAAATATGCGAGTTGTCATAGACCTGGAGCCCAACACGGGTAATAGAAACATGCCGGGAGGTGGACTTGTACTCTGATTGCTCTAGTAGTTGCTGGGTTCTAAGTTTGGGCTCTCCGCAGTTAACTTGCTGTGTAGAGGAGGTTGCGGTTGGCATATCTAGATTGTAAGTTCCCACGGGAATAGGGCCCTCAATTACCCCTGTATTTGTCTGTAAAATTTTGTCTATGATCGTATTGTTTATCCATTGTACTGTTATCCTTGTACCCATGGACAGCGCTACGGAATCTGTCGGCGCTTTACAAATAAAGAATAATAATAATAAAATATCCATGTCAGTGAGACATCAATCGAGCTACATGAGGTCCGCTGAACCCAATTGGGCTGTCAAGAGATCATGGACAAACTGATCTCCGCACAAGGGAGTAGTATGTTGGTACCAGTCATTAGCCGGGGTTCCAACTTGTGCATCCATGTGTTTGGCATTTATGTCTTTCCCCAGGGGGTCGACCACTTCCCCCTGCATACGGACTTGAAGGAAATGGGGAGCTGGCACAATTTGGGAAGGCAATGTAGAAATATAGCTCTCTGTGGTATATGTCTGGCTAGGATGTGACCGCACATTCCCTATTTGATCCAAAGACACTGCATTAGTCTCCCCTGTATGTAGAGAGGTTTCTGTAGCAGTATTGGTGGGTGTAAAGAGAGCCATGAGACTGTTATGTCTTTCCGTCAATTAACGATCCAACTTCTCGAGAAAATTCTGTATAGTTATGTAGCTTTCTTCTTTTTTGATAGCCATGTTGAGTAGTTATAGCCAGAGCAATGTTAGCTCTTTATTTTACCCCGTTACTGGGGGGTGGGGTGTTAAGGCCTTCACAGACTTGCTGCCACAGGTCTCAATGGCCCAGTTTACACACTGAAATTTCACCTATAGTTGGGATCAATCAATGCTCTTAGTTGTTAGCTATTATATTAGGCACTTTGCAATCTTTGATGGCAAGAAGGAAAACTGATATTTGGCGGCTTATCAGGATCAGTCTTTGCCAGTAAATGTAGTTTTAATAGTTAGGTTTAGGGGTTTGGGGACTGCTTTTGAGGAATTTAGTTAGAAAACATTTTTTTTTAACAAATTTTGTCCAAAACAAATGCAACGCTTTACAAAATTTGGGCAATCCTAATTTCTCAAAAAAAATTGTAACGAATGATTAGTCTAAAACAAATTTTTCACCCATGCAGGTCTTTATTCAGCACTTCACCGCTGCATGACCTACTTGTCTATATTACAAATATTATACACAGAAAGTTGCCTTAAAAATGTGTCAAACTGTTAAAATGGAACAACACAAAAATGTAGATGAAATTAGAATGTAATGTAAGATAAACCGTACTGACAAGCTCATGGCTAATATCGGCATTAATACTGGACTTTTCATTTTTGGATTTCAAAATCAGGAGGCAAATAATGATTCTGTGTTGTTTTCAGAGGGTTGCGATTTAGTGCTTGAGGGGTATTAACTGTAGAGGCATTTTGTGATTGTGATCACTAGAAAAACACACTGGCAATAACATCCGTTCAGAAATCATTATTTTTATGTTCCCTTTAGGTCAGACACAGATGTATGTCTACATACAGTACATCCCTCACTCAACATTAGCAGCTGACTTCCAAATTGTTAAGAGTTTTCTCCAGACCCAAAGTTTTCCAAATGTAGAACATTCAATGGAAATCTCCAGCATCAAAACTACAACTGGTCAGTATAAATCTGCTTTGCATACAGTTAAATTAATAATTTCATTAAAAATTGTATTTCATTTATTGACCACAAATAGCATAATGCATACGAGATAACATAGCTCTTTTTTTAATAAACTGTTTATTTTCATGAGGGCATACTGAGGTAGGATTAGGAGTGTGCATGTGTCTTAATCATTATAGGGTTGCTGTGTTTGTAATAATTTACATTATTCAAGCAAGTTGTGAAGTATCGAGCCTCTCTGTAGTAACATGGTAAAATAAGCTGTATATCTAGAAGCACTGTTTAATATAGTAGGCTGTTTGAACACAAAATGTCTTTGGGTAGGAGACGACCAAACAGTGATGGTAGTAGTAGAATGTGCAGGCAGAGCTGTGGCTTTTACATGACTTAACTCTGTAAAAATGCTGATGGCCATTACAAGCATATTGTGAGACCTGATGGGCAACACCTGCATACTTTTTTCTCCAGGTCATTATGCATGTACTGCTGGACATTATATTCACACTATGCTCTGATGGTCAATACCCGCATAGGGTAATTTTCTAGCCATTACCTTTAGATTGTGTCCTAATGGCCATTACCTGCATAGTGTGTACCTCTGGCAATTGTCTTCTTGAGTATCCTGCTAGCTATAAATTAATTCTGCCTAAAGTATATGTCAGTTTTACCAACTGACCTACTTGGCTTGATCTTCACTGTTCTATAACCTGTCTCAAGTGTTTCCTTTGCCTCATCATGTCTACTGCCTTCAGTTCTTTGACTTCATAACTTGTCTATATAGTGCATGTTTGTGTGATAATCAGTAGCGGGCCTACTCAATTGAAGACCCTGGTGCAAAAATTATTTTAGGTCCCCCAAAGGTATTAAGCAATCGCAATAATATACATGTTTCTCTATATAATTTTTTAGTTAGACAACCTGCACTAATAGGAGTGTACACATTCTGCATGCACCTATGTATAGACAGTCTGCTAGGGGCCCCCCACCTCTTCGACCCTGGTGTCACTGCAACAATGGTAGTTCCGTCTCCCGGTGATACTGTTATCAAAGAAACAAATCTGTAATATTGGTGCCTAGCTAATTTATTTTAATATAGCATTCAATAGCATTCTTTTGTTACTTGTCAATTATCCAGTTGCCGTTCAAGTCAAGGTTGTAGTGTCTAAAAAAGGCAAAGACGTAATCTGTGTGTGAAAATTCACTATGCACACAAGAGATAGTTACTACTGTGATAAAAAAAAGTGCAGGAGTACATATTCTATGTATGATCTGTATGTAAAATGGAGTATCCTCTCCTATTTACTTTGACTTCCATGGAAATTATGGTCTTTCTATGTGAAATTTGATTTGTGAATTATTTTGTAATCTGAGTTCAGCTGTACTAACATCAGTTTAAATATTTTATGAATTAGAATGTACCAAATTGCAGAGTGAGGTCCAGTGTGATTGTCTTCCTGGGTTTGGGGTAAACCAAAGAAGATGCACCTCAATTCCATCATGTTTCATTCCTCCAGAAGATGATTCCTATTGCAGATGTTCTAAAGTGATATCAAGTTTTGTGGCATACTGCGAGGAACCCCCACAAAGTATGTATTTGTCAGAAAATGTAAAAAAAAAAGAAATTTCCACTTTTCAAGACAAACTATTCTAGATCATATGTTTTATCAGATATGTTGTTAATGATTTTGAAGTATTGGTTGAAAACAAGTAATTCTTCCTATTTCTTTCTAACTTTCAGATCCAGGGAGCCTAGAGTTGTTAACAACAAAAGTCAGCATTGGGAGTACCATGATTCTGAGCTTCTCTTCCTATAAGGAAGTGACCAATATTAGATGGTATCTCATCATTTCTATTGGAAATCTAACAAAGGAGTTAAATAATGGTTTAAAGGTAACTGTAGAAGCCTCCAGCACACGCTCCGTCCTCTCTGTAAAGGACATTCCTGCAAATTGGGAAGGTAACCTCCTCTTCTAATTGATGTAGAATTGGCTTATTGATCAGTTAGATGCAATTTGATAGTAGCGTATGAATGGGGCCGCCCCCATTTTAGTTTATATTTTATCATTTGAATGTTTAGGAGTAATATTAGTTTAATTACATTTAGTGAATTCATTTTGTTTACACATTACTATGAAAATATTCTTCTCAGAAAAGCTTCTCTTTAAAGGGACAGTAAAGTCCAAATTAAACTTTCATTATTCAGATAGGGCATGTCTTTTTAAACAACTTTCCAACTTACTTTTATCATCAAATGTGCTTTGCTCTCTTGGTATTCTTAGTCGAAAGCTAAACCTAGGTAGACTCATATGCTAATTTCTAAGCCCTTGAAGGCTGTTTCTTGTCTGAATGCGTTTGACAGTTTTTTTACAGCTAGAGGGCATTAGTTTGTGTGTGCCATGTAGATAGCATTCTGCTCACGCCCGTGGAGTTATTTAAGTGCTAGATAGAAAGAACCCAATGGCACTATTCTTATTTAATCGGTGACCCAATAATTCTCTCCTTATTATATAATAAGTATTAGATAATATGGAATAAAGAGTTGGTGCTCTGTAGTATATACACTGTATGTTGGGGATAAAGAGAGGTAAAGGAACCAAATCTTTAACAAAGTCTACAGTTATAGCACTCAAGGGGCCAAATAGTATATATTCTTTAAATGGTTAATTAGAGTAAATGCATATGTTATGCAAAACCATGCAAAAAAATTGGGAAGGGTCATAGACCTGAAAGTGTGGAGGAGCTATTTAATTAACTTTTATTATATCAACATAGACACAAGGTTAAAATAGGAAAAAATAAATTAAAAACACACATCTGGAATATTTTAATATTGAGTGAAATGGGCAGAAGCAGCCTCTGTGTATGGCCAAATTTGTGCTGGAGATTTGTACTAACCAATTGCTAAATCTATTAGTAATAAGGTTATATAGTTAAAGCGACATCGCTAACCAAGTAATAGAATAAAGTTTGGTTTGTGATAGATGTAACAGCTTATGTATCTGTACCACTGTTACATAATAAACTTCTTATCAAGATAATGTTATCTCCAGTCTCGTTGCCAGTGTAGACATAAAAGTTTATTACCATTTATTGGTAACTACATACAGTATGTGGTGTTGGAGCTATTTGTTCTAATAGAGCCTGTTGCAACTCGAATGAATAGCTAAATATTTAAATATATCAAACATCAACAGTCTTTGCTAAACAGTTGCCTGTGTAATAATAATGATACTCGCAGATTGATACAATGGAGCAAGTTGTCAGTAACTGTATTTGTAGTGATTATGCTGCCTATTAATGTTTGCTCAAATTGAGCTAAGTATAACTTGAATAAATGGTTAAAGTGACACTGAACCCAATTGTTTTCCTATCATGATTCAGATAGAGCATGTAATTTTAAGCAACTTTCTAATTTACTCCAATTATCAAATTCTTTTCATTCTCTTGGTATCTTTATTTGAAATGCAAGAATGTAAGTTTAGATGCCGGCCCATTTTTGGTGAACACACTGTGTTGTTCTTGCTAATTGGTGGGTAAATTCACCTACCAATAAACAAGTGCTTTCCATGGTTCTGAACCAAAAAAATAAAGAAAGCAAGAGAACGAAGAAAAATTGATAATAGGAGTAAATTAGAAAGTTGTTTAAAATTGCATGCTCTATCTGAATCACAAAAGAAAAAATCTGGGCTCAGTGTCCCTTTAAATATTCAAATACAGCAAACACTGAACATCTATGTTAAGCAGCTACTTGACTTGGAACGATAGAGATAGATTTTGCACACAAATATAACACCTTGTATGTTAATGTTTATACCCTACTGTATTAGAGCGATTACTAGAACCTCTTGTGTGCAAAGCAATTGAGTTTATAGTAGGTTGCCCCCGGATTCAGAGTATGTATATGGTTATTTGTATGCTTAACTAAATTGTATATTTGCTAGGTCTAGCATTGTTCTTACATAACTAGTATAGCTGATTGTTCAGCCCTTACAATGTATTTACCAAAGTTTGGTTTCTTTTATTATTAGAAAATATTATGTCAAAAATGCTAAGGTCGAGTATACTAAAGACTCTACTTAAGATTATCACTCTCGATGTTTCCGGTAATTTGACTGTGGTAGCTATAGTATGTCATGGCTGAATTGGCGTTTACCAATTGCTTCAATGTAAGGCCCAGTTAAATAAACGCATAATAAACAGATAACCTACGGCAAGCTAAAATACAGGAGCTCCTAGGACTCCTCACCAGTTCCCTAACATCCCTAAAATGTTTTGCCTTGCGGCTTTCTCAAAGGGTTGAGCACACCACTGAAATGTCCGCTTTTTATAGCGTGTCTAAACACGCCTCCTTTCAATACGTCAGTTCCAGGTAGTGAATCCAGTTAAGATCTCTGCCATCCTAAGATTCATATGACTTAAACTCAGTTGCTGAGTACAAAAAACTGTAAAGTAAATTGTAATGATAATATTTAAGTATATTCCTCATTGTAAGACTTGATTGATTAAAGTATATGCTGAATGTGTTGTATGGCGTAACTCAGTACCGGTAATTTTGCTGAATTTTACTGATTAACTAACGAACATGTTTAATGTATGTTTAGTTATAGGATACCATTATTGTATACAAATCCTATTTGTCAGAGTATTTGTTAATAGACCTATCCCACATTAAATGTTCATCTAAAATAACTCACAAATTAAATGTGTATGTGATAAAATAAAAATAAGTGAAAACTGAAAACATCAAAGGTAAATGTTAGAGTCACAAAAAGTGTTGTGTGAAAACATTCCTCATTGTGTGTTAATATCTAAAGAAGAGGGCATTTACCCAATTACAATATTAAATGAAAAAATATTACATAAATGCGTGGAATTGAGGTGAAAGAGTGTAATGATATACAGTCTAGTGAAGAGTTGTGGTGTATTCATGTTAATGACATATAGGGGCCTATTTATCAAAGGTCTTGCGGACCTGATCCGACAGTGCGGATCAGGTCCACAAGACCTCGCTGAATGCGGAGAGCAATACACTCTCCGCATTTAACATTGCACCAGCAGCTGCTGGTGCAACGCCGCCCCCTGCAGTTTTATAGCTGAATTTTCTGTCTTATTCATAGCAAAATATAATTTTGTCTGGGTTTACCGTTCCACAGTCTAAAATGCAGCGCACTAATTCTTAAAGTGTATTCTCAATTATATACATTGAGGATTAAATGCTTAAAAGGAGGAAATCTTTTTTCTTTGGTTAAAGAAAATTAGCAAAGTTATTTTGTTCATTTAAGCCAAAGGGATGTACAGTAATTCCTAACTTGACATTCTGGATGCCAAAACATTTAAGATCTGACTGTCTTGAATTATGTTTGTTGAAAAAATGTCTGGCTACAGATTTCAGTTGTTTCCCCGCTTGTAAATCTTTGGATGCATTTTTGATGTTCCTTGGAGATGCTCTTGGAGTCTTAATCTTATTTTTCTTGCCATCATGCCAACATATATTTTGCCACATTTACATTTTAATGCATAGACGACCCCCTCTGTCTGACAGTTGATGTGTGCATTGATTGTGTGAAATAGTTTGAAACGGTCTTGTATTTCATGTAGTTTTACCATGTAGTTGCACATACTACAGGTTCCACATTTAAAAGAATTGTATGAAAATGCACTGGCTGTTTTAGGGCCTTCTAATTGGCTTGCACTTACTAGATCTTTCAAATTTCGGGTCCTTCTATATCCTGATTGTACTTTGTCGCCCAAGATCTGTGCTAAAATGGGATCTGTTTTGAGAATGTGCCAATTTTCTTGTAGGATTTTGGAGATGTGAGAGCTTGCTGGATTATAGGTTGAAATAAACCTAATTTGTTCCTGGTTTTCTGTTGGTAGATTTAGCTCTGAAATCAGCTTTTTTATTACCCCTTTACTATAGCCTCTAAGGAGTAATCTTTCTGTTAGTTCTTTTGCTCTCAGAGTGTAATTTTGATCAGAAGAGCAATATCTTCTCATTCTTAAGAATTCTCCAGTAGGTAAGGCTTTAATAGTGTTAGGTGCATGTGCACTGGAGCTATGCAGTACACTGTTGGTGTCTGTCTGTTTTCTATGGACATCTGTAGATAGTCTACCATCATTAGTTTTACTGATTTAAAGATCCAAGAAGTCAACTTTATTTTGGCTTGCTTCATAAATCAGTTTTATGTTCAAGTGATTTGTATTCAAAATCTTCAAAAAATAATCCAATTCAGGTTTAGTGCCTTCCCACAAGAAAAGTACATCATTAATGTATCCAGAGGGGGATATGATTCATAAAGTGTGAATTTGCATCAGAAAAGACAAATTACAAGTTGGCGTAGGTGGGGGCACATGCTGTACCCATAGTGGTACCTCTTGTTTGAAGATAGAAGCTGTTGTTAAACCTAAAAAAATTATGATTTTATACGAAATTAAGTAATTGTAAGATAAAATCATCATGTAAAGGTTCTTCCTCCGAACCCATTGTAAGGAACCATTGTACTGCCTGAATTTCCTAATTCATGTTTTATACAGGTATAAAGAGATTCGACATATGCTGTTACTAGCCAGGTATCGGAGGAGAGATGAATATTTTCTGTATTAGAACATCCGTAGTGTCCTGTACATATGAGGAGATAAGGGAGAGATAGTTCCTGAGTCTATAGTCCAGATATTGACTTGCTTTTTCTGTGAGATTGTTGATGCCAGAGACAATGGGATGTCCGGGGGGTGATTTTTGTGAATCTTGGGAATTAAGTAAAATGTGGCCACAGTTGGATTGGTTACCTTGAGAAACTGGTGTTCTTTAGCTGTTATTATATTATCATATGTGGCTGACTGGATTAGATTTGTTTATTTTTGTAAAAATTATTGGGATGGATTATATCCCAATTTTTGATAGCAGGATCGGTTCCTTAGTTGTTTATGTTTCTTGCAGATACATATTTAGTGGCCAAATTACGTTTCCCCCTTTGTCAGAATTTCTTATGATGACATCTTGCCATTTTTGCATGTCTTTCAGTGCTCTTTGTTCTTTTTGAGTGAGATTTTTTTGTGTGACTATGTTTGGAAGTTGTAGAATTTTTTCGCACACTACACATGTAATTGTGGGCATTGATAATTTGAGTTATTTAAGTATCAGCACTAATTGCCTGAAATGGAAGTCTGTCAAAAGATCTGAAATAATGGGGCAGTCTGCAGAAGCTTAGATACAAGGTAATCACAGAGGTAAAAAGTGTATTAATATAACTGTGTTGGTTATGCAAAACTGGGGAATGAGTAATAAAGGGATTATCTATCTTTTTAAACAATAACATTTATAGGGATCGATTTATCATTGTCTGTCCTACATGTACACTGTTGGCATTCATCATTGCACAAGCAGTTCTGGTGAACTGATTGTGCAATGCCGCTAGCAGGGGGTGTAAATCAGCCCGATCGTATACAATCGGGCGGATTGCAGACCGCAGCCTCAGAGGCAATGGACCAGTTATAGAGCAGTGGTCCTAAGACCGCTGCTTCATAACTGATGTTTCTGGCGAGCCTGATGGCTCGCTCGGAAACGGCATCAGGGACAATTCAGCCCTTGATAAATCGGCACCTTGGTGTTTACTGTCCCTTTAATTTAGACATTTTTTTTGCCCATCCTCTATAATACGTGATGGAAAGTGCAGTGGAAGAAATTGTATATACTGAGATTTGTGGAGTAAAATAAATAACATGTGGTGCATTATTTTGCTTTTGGCCTCACTCAATCAATAATGCAGCACTGGTTATTAAAACCCGATATTTATATATCAGGCCAAAAAATACCACTTTTTTAGCATTTTTGAAAAACATAAATGTTATTGCTTGCTCTTGTGCATTCCAAATCATAGAAAGTAAAGAAAAGAAACTGCACTAGTGAGTGGACTTTTTGCAATCCGTTGGCTTTGCACTTGAGAGTTGTCTGCCATTTTGGTGTGGGCCCTCATATCTGAGGAAAATGACTCATGATTTGGGCTATCTGACATGAATAGTGTACCATGGACTTGTATTGCCAGCTCAGAAATGCAATGTGGACTGTGATCCAGCCATATTTACGCTCCATGATGCTTATTTTTGTTTAACTGCCTCACAAAAAGATAAAATCATTGGTGATCTGGGCATCTATGTGTTTCTTTCACTTCTTATTGGCTAACCTTATGTGTGTCTTTTGGGAGATTCAATGTTTGTTACTCCGAAGTGGGTTTTTAACATAGCTAAGTCAGTAATGCACACATAGGGGCCTATTTAATAAGGTGCGAGCGGACATAATCCGATATTGCGGATCATGTAAGCCACACATCGATAAATGCAGACAGCATACGCTGTCTGCATTTATTATTGCACCAGCAGTTCTTGTAAACTGCTGGTGCAATCCCGCCCCCTGCAGATTGGCCGCTAGCAGGGGGTGTCAATCAACCCGATCGTAATGGATCAGGTTGATTTCCGGCTATCTTGGTCCGCCACCTCAGAGCAGGCGGACAGGTTATGGAGCAGCAGTCTTTAGACCTCTGCTTCATAACTTTGGCAAGCCTGAAGGCTCGCCAGAAACACGGGGCTTTAAGCTCCATACGGAGCTTGATAAATAGGCCCCACAATACGCTCTAACAAATTACAGCTTGTATTGTTATGGAGTTGAATGTTTCTTGACTAAAGAGTTAATGGGCTAAGCCTTATCCAATATTTATGTCCTATATTAAAATAAGCAGATATAGTCTTCTGCATTCTTAAAGGGAAATGTTATTTAAAATGTTGTCTATCATGTAATGTACACAAAAGAGCTACAGTTAAACATTGTGACTTTGTTTTTCATAAAAATGGTTAAAGTGAATGTAAATTTTCACAAATAAAAGCCCAGTTTTTAAAAACACTATTAAAAACAGGGGCACTTTCATTCATGACGTTTACATTGCAGCCGTTTTTTTAAAATACTTACCTTTTCTTCCTTGCAAGCGTGGAACACCAGAGCAACGATTCCCCCGCCCCCAGGTCGTTTCTTCTTACATCAGAAATTACAAATCCGGCTTACTCCAATCACGGTGTGGCCTCAGGCAATGTTTGCCCTGGGGGGGAAGCCGTTATTGGAGGAAGCTGAATTCATCATTTCTGATGTAAGAAGAGACGACCTAGGGGCGGGGAATAACTGCTTTCGGTGTTCCGCGCTTGCAATGTAAACTTTCATGAATGAAAGTGCCCCTGTTTTAATAGTATTTTTAAAAACAGGACTTTAATTCATGAAAATTTACATTCACTTTAAGAAAAAGCTCACTAAAGTTAAATTGAAATAAAGTGAATCGTACAAGAGGTGCTTTGTAAGCTTAGGAGCCGGACCATTTTTGGTTGAGAACCTGGTTTATGCTTGCTTTTTGGTGGCTAAATGTAGCCACCAATCAGCAAGCGCTATACAGGATGCTAAACCTAAAATGGGTTGGCTCCTAAGTTTACATTTCTGCTTTTTAAATAAAGATAGCAAGTGAAAAAAGAAAAATTGATAATAGGAGTAAATTAAGAAGTTGCTTAAAATTGCGTGCTGTATCTGAATCCTGAAAGAAAAAGGGGTGGATTTACCAATGTGCGGGCGGACATGATCTGCTGTAGCTTGTGCAATGATGCCCCCTGCAGATTGGCAATCAACACGATCGTATCCGATCGGGCTGAATTTCTGTCCACTGCCTCAGAAGTGGCAGACGAGTTAAGGAGCAGCAGTCTTAAGACCAATACTTCTAAATTCCTGATTCCGGCGAGCCTAAAGGCTCGCGTGGAATAAGCTGGTTGACAGCTTAATAAATCTGCCCCATAATGTGGGTTTAGTATCCCTTTAAGATGAAAACTTTTATATTTTTCAGTATGACCATATTAAGATTTGAAGACCAAGCTACAGCTAAAACTACGTACTGTATATATCTTCATGGAAGTTTCCATTTAAGTCAGTTTCATGGCGTAGTGTATTCCTAGCTTTGAGGAAAAACTGAGCTGTGGGCCAGGAGTTATAAAGCTTTAATATTGAGGCTTTTGCATGTAATTTGGAATTTTGGTGAGCGTGCACAGACAGTGAGATCAGCACCAGGAAGACATAAATTTTTTATAAAAGTTATGTGGATCTGGAGTTTGTACACTTAGGGTACAGCCTCTTTTAGTCCAGTTGTACAAACAAAAATATTTCTGCGTATCTGTCTGGTCCAGTAGAGTCCAACCCTGAAATACTAGGAAACTTCTAATCTGAATTTGTAAAGCCAATACCAGACGCATCTTTTGACCTCAGAGGAGGTGCAGTTATATCCTTTTAAAGCACAGTAGGCAGGAAACCATGGCTGGTTGCCTCAATAACATAAAGGAGGTGTGTCACAAGCCTACTGACCTTTTTCTTACATCACTTTCTTAGTATGGCTAACCAGACCTTGACTATGGACACTTTAACGATCCATTAACCAAAAAATGTCACATGACTTACAGCCATATGGGCAAAACCAGAAAGTGTATTTAAGTGGTTCAGGAGCATCAATGCAGTACTAGGAGTTTGCTGCTGATTAATGGCTGCACTTATATGCCTCTTTTCATTGGCTCACCTGATGTGTTCAGCTAGCTCCCAGACTTGCATTGCTATTGCCAAGCCTACATAGGCATGTTATTTAATAAAGGATATAAAGAGAACAACACAAATTTGATAATAGAGGCAAATTGCATGATCTAAAACACTAAGGGCCCGATCCGATATGCAGCGTCGCCCGCAAAAGCCGGCAACGCCGGTTTTTGCACGTTTTTGGTATCCTATATACAGCACCGCATCTAAATGCGGCACGTATATTTCACCTGTCGCTCGCAATTTTTACTCCCATAGGCTAACATCTTACTCCATTTTCACCTCGCCATAAAATGCAGCCGTAGCAGGCCTTGCGCTGAGTATGGGAGCACCGTAACTCCCTAAAATGCCTGCAAAAAAAACCTAACACCTAATGTCTGTCAATGTCTATCTACCTGTCAACCGCAATCCCCCACCGCAATAACTAATAAAGTGTATTAACCCCTAAACCGCCATAGCCCACACCGCAATAAACCTATTCTAGTATTAACCCCTAAACCGCCAAAGCCCACACCGCAATAAACCTATTTTAGTATTAACCCCTAAACCACCATAGCCCACACCGCAATTAACCTATTCTATTATTAACCCCTAAACCGCCTTAGCCCACATAGCCTATTAAATCTATTAACCCCTAATCTGCTGCCGCCAACGTCGCCGCCACTATAGTAAAGTTATTAACCCCTAAATCTAAGTCTAACCCTAACACCCCCCTAACTTAATTATTATTTAAATAAATCTAAATAATATTACTATTATTAACTAAAGTATTCCTATTTAAAACTAAATACTTACCTATAAAATAAACCCTAAGATAGCTACAATATAATTAATAATTACATTGTAGCTATTTTAGGATTTATTTTTATTTTACAGGAAACTTTGTTATTATTTTAACTAGGTACAATAGCTATTAAATAGTTAATAACTATTTAATAGCTACCTAGTTAAAATAATTACACAATTACCTGTAAAATAAATCCTAACCTAAGTTACAAATACACCTAACACTACACTATCATTCAATTAATTAAATAAATTTACTTCAATTAGCTAAAATTAAATACAATTAAATAAAATAAACTGTAGTACAAAAAAACAAACACTAAATTACAGAAATTTAAAAAAAATTACAAGACGTTTAAACTAATTACACCTAATCTAAGCCCCCTAATAAAATAAAAAAGCCCCCCAAAATAATAAAATGCCCTACCCTATAATAAATTACATATAGCCCTTAAAAGGGCTTTTTGCTGGGCATTGCCCCAAAATAATCAACTCTTTTACCTGTAAAAAAAAGAAATACACCCCCCCTTAACATTACAACCTACCACCCACACACCCCTACTCTAAAACCCACCCAATCCCCCCTTAAAAAAACCTAACACTACCCCATTGAAGATCACCCTACCTTGAGCCGTCTTCACCCAGCTGGGCACAAGTGGTCATCCAAGATGGCGTCCCTCGAATTCCGATTGGCTGATAGGATTCTATCAGCCAATCGGAATTAAGGTAGGAAAAATCAGATTGGTTGATTTAATCAGCCAATCGGATTGAAGTTCAATCCGATTGGCTGATTGGTTCATCCAACAGAATGCGAGGTGAATTCTATTGGCTGATCCAATCAGCCAATCGGATTGAACTTCAATCCTATTGGCTGATTAAATCAAGCAATCGGATTTTTCCTACCTTAATTCCGATTGGCTGATAGAATCCTATCAGCCAATCGGAATTCGAGGGACGCCATCTTGGATGATGTCATTTAAAGGAACCGTCATTCGTCGTTAGTCCGTC
Source organism: Bombina bombina (assembly GCF_027579735.1). Lineage (NCBI taxonomy): Eukaryota > Metazoa > Chordata > Amphibia > Anura > Bombinatoridae > Bombina > Bombina bombina. The sequence continues at coordinate 48,474,865 of NC_069502.1, read as the reverse complement.
GTGCTGGAAGGATGCTCCGCGTCGGATGTCTTCAAGATGGAGCCGCTCCTCGTCGGATGGAAGAAGATAGAAGATGCCGCTTGGATGAAGCCTTCTGCCGGTCCGGATGTCCTCTTCTGCCCGGATAGGATGAAGACTTCTGCCGGTCTGGATGTCCTCTTCTGCCCCATCGGATGAAGACTTCTGCCCGGATCGGATGACCACTTGTGCCCGGCTGGGTGAAGACGGCTCAAGGTAGGGTGATCTTCAATGGGGTAGTGTTAGGTTTTTTTTAAGGGGGGATTGGATGGGTTTTAGAGTAGGGGTGTGTGGGTGGTGGGTTGTAATGTTGGGGGGGTATTTCTTTTTTTACAGGTAAAAGAGCTGATTACTTTGGGGCAATGCCCCGCAAAAAGCCCTTTTAAGGGCTATATGTAATTTAGTATAGGGTAGGTCATTTTATTATTTTGGGGGGGTTTATTTTATTAGGGGGCTTAGATTAGGTGTAATTAGTTTAAACTTCTTGTAATTTTTTTTATTTTCTGTAATTTAGTGTTTGTTTGTTTTTTTGTACTATAGTTTATTTACTTTAATTGTATTTCATTTTAGCTAATTGTAGTTAATTTATTTAATTAATTGAATGATAGTGTAGTGTTAGGTGTATTTGTAACTTAGGTTAGGATTTATTTTACAGGTAATTTTGTAATTATTTTAACTAGGTAGCTATTAAATAGTTATTAACTATTTAATAGCTATTGTACCTAGTTAAAATAATTACAAAGTTGCCTGTAAAATAAAAATAAATCCTAAAATAGCTACAATGGAATTATTAATTATATTGTAGCTATCTTAGGGTTTATTTTATAGGTAAGTATTTAGTTTTAAATAGGAATACTTTAGTTAATAATAGTAATTATATTTAGATTTATTTAAATAATAATTAAGTTAGGGAATAGACTTAGGTTTAGGGGTTAATAACTTTATTATAGTGGTGGCGACGTTGGTGGTGGCAGATTAGGGGTTAATAGATTTAATAGGCTATGTGGGCTACGGCGGTTTAGGGGTTAATACTAGGATAGGTTTATTGCGGTGTGGGCTATGGCGGTTTAGGGGTTAATTATTAGACTTATTGCATTGTGGAGGGTTGTCGGTCTAGGGGTTAATACATTTATTATTAGGAGTGAGAGGGGGGATTGCGTATATAGGGGTATACGTGCCTGGCTTATTTTTGGGAGGCATGTTAGACAGCTACGGGAGATTTAAAATTTTAGTTAGTTTTCTTAGGCGCCGGCAGTTTCTAAAGTGCCGTAAGTCACTGGCGACTCCAGAAATTTGTAATACCCCGATGTGCGAGGTGAAATTACGGGCGGGCCGGGTTCCCTTGCTTGCGCCGAAACTGACGCCGTATATCGGATCGCCCCCTAAAGTTTTAATTTTGACTTTACTGTCCCTTTAATAATACTAGCTTGTTTACATTACAACCTAAAGCCATCTTACATTTTGTGATGTTTCTGCTCAAACCATACATTATAGCAGACACAGACTCTCCTGTGCAAAAAAAAAAAAATTAGGCTTACCTTATGTATTTATTTCAGGATGGTGAGAGTCCACAATCTATTACCCCTGGGAATTACTCTTCCCTGCCACTAGGAGGAGGCAAAGATTCCCAAACAGCAAGAACTCTATAAAACCGATCCAACGTCACTGGCATCTCAGTCTAAAGTATAGTTAAGCAAATAAGAAAAATAAATAAGAGCAAATAAATAAGAACAGGGAAAAAAGCTGTGCACAAGAAAAAAACAACACCACAAAAAAGGGTAGATACAATCTTAGGCAAGAAAACAAATTTAGTCCTAAAAGCTGCCTTAGCCTTAAAAATATAAGATAAGGAAGATCACAAGAGCAGATAACTCAGAAACTCTTAAAGCAGAAGAAATAGGCAAAAGAAACAAAATCGTATACATAGGCTTAAAAAGAGTAGTCTGCAAAACTCTCAAAATCAAGATAAAACCCCAAGAAAGAGAAAATTGGATTAACAACAGGCTTAACTTTAGCCAAAGCCTGAACAAAACTATGAATATCTGAAAGATTAGTAATCACATTACAGAGGGGAAAAAACTGAGAGAGATTAAATCTTACCTTTCAAAAGAACTGGCAGATAAACCCTTATCCAAACCATCCAGTAAAAACTGCAAAATCGTAGGGATTCTAAAAGAATACCAGGAAAAAACCATGATTCTTAAACCAGGAAATAAAGGTTCTCTAAACCTTTTAATAAAACCTCCTTGACACAGGCTCACAATCCTGTATCATAGTCTCAATAACAGAATCAGAGAACTCGTCTGCTTAAAAACTAGTCATTCACTCTCAAAGCCATCACGCTTAGAGATTTGAGACCTGTATGAAAAAACAGATGTTAAGAAAGTCTGGTTGCAAAGAAAGAGACCAAACTGGTCAACTGGACCTATGAACTAGATCCTAAACTTTGTGAGACCAAGCTGGAGCAGTTAATATTGCTGACCATCCCTCTAATCTGATTTAGGCATTAAAACCAGAGGTGGACAAAACATACGCTAGTCAAAATTACCATGGAACTACCAGATCATCCACAAACACTGCTTTCAGGAGAGCATCCATAGACCTCGCACAGTGCCTGTAAAGTTAGAGATTGAACAGAGATACCATCAGATATATCTCTGGGAGACCCAAAAGAACCACTTTCTGATTAAAGACATCCAGAGGAAGTGACACCACTCTCCTGGATGTAAGGACTATTGACTAAGAAAATCTGTTTCCCAGTTGTTCACTCCAGGAATATGAATAGCAGTAATGAGCAACAATCGACTTCTGACCAGAAAATAATTTGCAATACTTTCCTCATGACTAGGGAACTGAGAGTTCCCCCTTGATGATTGAAATATGCTACTACTGAAAAATAGCCTATCTGAAAGTGGATATAAGACTCCCTTTCCAACAGAGAAAAACTCTGAAGGACTCTGAAAATTGCATGGAGTTCTAAAACATAAATAGGAAACCTCACCCCAAGGAAAAAAAACAAAAAAAAAGTGCACTCTCTGAGACCCACAGATGGTCCCCCATCCTGAAAAACTTGAATCTGTATAAAATAAAGATCAAGTAGGATGAACAAAAGAAGACTCCTGCGTAAAAAGATGGTGATTCAGTCACCAATACAGAGACTGGCTTGTTCTGAAATTTAGATAAATCCTTGAGATAGTGAAGTAAGATGCATGCATAATTGCCAAAGTTGAAGAGGCATCCTGAGGAACAGAACAAACAAAATAGCACCCAAAGCCGCAAACAAGAGACCTAACACCTCCATGCAAAGAGCAACTGAGGGAAAAGAAAGAGACTGAAATATTAGGCAAGCTGACACCAGCTTTAGTCTCCTTAGATCTGTCAAGGAAAGACTCATGGAAATTGAATATATCTGAAACACCAGAAGCAACAACCTTAGTCTGAGGAACCAGCAAACTCTTTGTTTGAAAAAAACACAGTCTGCTGGTGTTCTAATCTACTAAATGAAAAGATGAAGCTTGGACCAAAATATCATCCACAAAAGAAAACTCTGCAATACTCTGAGTTCTTATTGCAGACAAAAGGGTTCCCAGGACCTTGGAATATATTCTGGGAGTATTACCAAGACCAAAGGCTAGAGCAACAAACTGGAAAAGATAGACCATGAAGATACTCCTAGGAAACTGCTTACATTTCTTAATAATAAGAACATGAAAATAAGCATCCCATAAATCTATTGCGGACATAAACTGACCTTGCAAAACAAAATAACAGAAAAGTACAAATAGTCACTATTTAGAAAGTAGGAACTCTGAGAAATTAATTCAGAGACCTTAAGATCCAGAACTGGTCTGTTGGTACAGGTAATTAGGGTTTTATTCTAACCTCTTCTTTATTCCTTTAAAGAAAAGAGCTTTCAAAGGAACAGGAACAATCACTGCCAAAACTGACTAAAAAAGGCCAGAACCTTCACATGATTTCACAGAACTTTGGAGAGAAAAAACCTTCTGAGGAAGGCCTCATTCTGAAACCTATTCAATAACCCTGGGTGACTATATCTAGAACCCAGAGATCCTGAACACACTGAAACCAAGCATCCTATAAAGAAGCTTAACCTGCTTCCTACCAGAGTCTCTGGATCAAGGGGTGCCCCTTCATGCAAACTGAGATAAGGAAGTAGATTTCTTGGACTGCTCAGACTTGTTCAAGTTAGACCAGAGGAACCTGCTTCAGAGTGAAGGAATCAGAATTCTTTACCCTGTTCTGACAAATGGGACAAAGACGATTAGGAGATTAAAATTTACCCTTGGACTCCTAGTCCTGAGATCCTTTACCTTCCATCACACAGAGATAATAGAATCCAAACCAGAAATGAATAACATCTTTCCCTGAAATAAAAGAGATAAAATCCTCAATTAGAAATCATATCAGCAGATTAAGACTTAACTATAAGGCCCTTTAGAAAGTATTGCCAAAGACATGCTTTAGCATAAAACTTAATGAAGACAAAAATATAATCACAAATGAAAGCATTAGCACATTTTGAGCAATTCCAAGAAGGTTTAAAACATTTACACCAGCAGAATCATCTGAAAACAGCCCAAAAAGACTTTTAACCAAAAGGAAGAAGCATCAGCCACATCAGAAATAAATATGGCTGATCTAAAAGCATAAATTGCTTGTGTAAAACTCCTATGGAAAGATTTTAACTTCCAAAGGAATAGAGGTATGTAAAGCTAGAGAACAAATATCCCCATTAACATGGGGATTTTCCCAAGATTTTACTGGAAAAGGATACATTCTCTTAAACCTTGCAGAAGGATTAATAGAAACACCTGACTTAGCCCAATCTCTCGACATAATCTCAGAGACTGCATCAGGGATAGAAATACACAAGGGCATTTAACCATAGGTATAAAAACAGAATATAAATAGTCATCCGGCTTGTCACCATCTACTTTAGGGCGTTAACCCTAAAGTAAACAAAGTTTCTTTACAAAGAGAACAAATATGCTTAATTTAAACAAGTACATATTTCAGATTCATGATCAGAGGTAGGCTCCTGATCATTAGAACCAAACCTCTTCCTCAGAGGACATAGCAGCTTGATGACTAGAAACATTGGCCAAAGGATAAGCTGGTATCCAGCCATTTCAACAGGAATGCAAAAAGAGAACCCCTATTTAAGGGGTCAGTATCATGTGGAGGATGCCATGTATGTCCACACATGATAAAAACATCCACAATTACTGATAGACTTGACAAACACCAGAAAATCAACCAATACATTAATTGTAAGACCAAAAATGTTATCTATTGTATTAGTTGTAGTTGCAAAATTTTCTATATAGGTATGGCAACAAGGAACCTGGGTACCAGAATCACAGAACACATGTCAAATATTCGTAATGCCAACTTAGAAAATGACAGGGAAATAACCTCAGTAGCCAGGCATTTCCTACAGAAACATAATGGGTATACTAAAGCAGTCAAATGCTGGGGGCTGGAACAAGTCAAATGTGGCATAAGGGGTGGCAATGCTGAAAACATCCTGTTACAGAAGTAAACTATATGAATTTTCTTGTTGAATACAGTATTCCCTAATGGTATGAATGAGTGTAATAACTATTGGGTATACTTATAACACATCTATTGAATCCATATAGGCATATATAAATAATCAGTACAGGGACTAGCTAGCTCCCACAATGTATCACTCTTAAAAGAATTTGGTTTAATGATGTCCAATTTAATGAGAACTATATGATACTATATTACGGTATATGAAGAGTGTATACTTACTTATTTATATACCTAGAATGATGTGTTGAAATCCAATACGGATCAACTGTGTTATATCTTATTATGAGATTATATAACATTTATATGTATAAAATAGATGTGTTATTCTTATGTATAATACACCCTAATGTTTTCCAATAACTAATCCCTAATATGAAGAGTGGGCGGTTTATCAAGGGTGACGTAGATGGAACCCGATAACCCATGCCCACTTACACACAGGCTACGGTGTTAGGGAGTATGACCACTCTGACCAATAATTAGCTGTTTGGTGTGGGGAGGGATTAAGCATACAGCTCCTGTAATCGGTCTACCAATATCCAACGAATAGGGTGAGTGGGCGGTTTGAAGTGAGTTAACCTATGCCCACCTCTGATGACGTTGTGAAGCTGTAGTAGGGTGTGTATAAACCCCCAGTTGATGATTGGTTAGCGATGGTGGAGGAGTGAGAAAACATGTAGCATTGTTAATGGTCAAGGAAGCTATGACGCTCCGAAATGGGTGTTTACCATTAAGGTTTAAATACAGGGCTGACGATATGTCACTCAAGTATTTTCAATCATACCATACACATTGAGCAATGTCCGTTTATGGACCAAAATCATTCTGTTTGTTTGTGTGAATTCTTAGTGACTAGTATTGCCGCAAATACGTTGCCCAGACCGATGTCGAGTTTCCAGATTATCATCCGGGAATACATGGGTTACCTATCTCTACTAGCAATCTAGTTTTTAAAGCGTAAATGCGAGTATTCTTAAACTGCAGGGCTTGCCAAAACTCTTATTGGGCTAATACCCTGAGTGTGAGACTGCAGTTGATATTATCTAATTTATCTGTGTTTTTCTCATTTATCCCCACTGGACCTTGAATGATTTAAACTAAAAATTTATATTAGCCATAATTTTAAATTGACTAATGAAGTTTATTATTTTTAAATTTGAAGAATTGTGCCCCAAAACCGCTTTTCTATCTTTTCTTATCTCTTTCTTTTCTCCTTATATCTTACTATTTTTTGCAACAGATTATAAAGCAGGTAGGGTAGCACCTAATTGAGATCCCTATAGTCATTGGCTGATAGGCTCTTTTTTAGTTTATTCTTTATTTGTTATTATAAACATTGTGCCAGTTCCACTTGTTTCTAAAATATCCCATTTAGAAAAGCTTTAAAGAAAGGGAAATACACCCTCTGAAAAGAACTTTTTAAAAAAACGTACAAATTTTAAAATTATAAAAGCAAAGATGTGGTAGTAAACAGGAGACCTGTTATCTAAATAGTGTACATTAGAGAGAAGGCGCACGTTTATCTGGTGTCGAATAAAGAAAAATACGCTAAAACATAAGCCATCACGCTGATGCACGCAAGCCAGAAAGCCAAAGTGAGTGTGTCAAAAAAAGTATGAGCATGAACATATTCAGTGTGCTTTTGAAAATATACGTGCATGAAAAGATGTTAACGGTTAAAAAGTGTATGCGGGCGAAAACATGACACATAATTATAAATACTTAATAAAAAATAAAGGTGAATTACCTAAATATATATAACGGTCACAAGGTCATATACATTTATAATAAATATATATAACAATAGCCTAAAAGGCTTATAGAGTGCCAAATATAACCTTAAAAATAATGTACTTACCAATAGACACTCATTCATTCTTCAACCTCCTCCAGCAGAGGCAAAGAGAAGACTGAGGTGCCAGTGAGGTAGGAGACATTTTATAGAGTTCTTGAGGTTTGTGGATCTTTGAATCCTCCTAGAAGCAGGGAAGAGTAATTCCCAGGAGTGATGGATTGTGGACTCTCACCACCTGTATGAAAGAAATCACTAGTATCCAGACCACAATGCACTAGTGATTATATAAAGTGGTTAGGTAAGATAAGGAGAAACAACTGATATTTGATACAAATGGATATAGTACTCAAAAAAATGATCTGTTCCATCCAGAAGAGAATGTATTGCAATGCCTTACCCTTCCTAAGCTAAATAAGCCAACTTTTTGTTTAAAAATAAAAAATGTATCCCAGACAAGTAGTGAATAAATACCATTGGATTGTACATGTTTAGTGTGTCTCAATTCCAGTCATTTTGAGGAACCCCAGTCACTTGAGGAACAGACAAATGATTTCCCACATTGAATTAAGTAAAGGCTGGGACAATGATTGAGCTAATGAACAGCCAAATAAAGGAAATATTTAAAAGCTCATCTGTCAGGGTTCCTTGTGGACTGTTACTTGATATACTGCAAGTGAGATAAAATAGTTGAATACAATTTTCAGTAGGGTTACTCAGGTCTTTCATACCTTTCATCATTTCCTGGACTTATCTGGGTTGAGGAGACTGGTGGCTGAGTCAGGGATATCGGAAGGAGAGTAAGAGCAAAGACAGAAGAATATCACCTTGGATGGAGATGGTACTAGGAGTGAAGGAATAAGGCAGGGAGTGGGCAGAACTGGGCAGGTAAGTGACAGAACATGGGCATGACTTAGTAAACCTAGAAATGTATAAGGTCCTGTAGAGCTGAGGAGAAACAGAAGGGATAGCTCCTATCTCATGACTATCATGGAGAATGTAGGATATTTACATTTACTATTACTTGTGTCATTATTGTAATCTGGATACTAACTGTAGAATACATGCTAATTCCCAGTTTTATCTATTTGTTTTTCTTTGCTTTATTTCTTGTCTCATTGCCCACCTAAATGTTGTGTTGTTTATTTTTAATGCAGGGCAATATGTCTGCAGATTTGATTATCAAGATTTCCCACTGGGACTGAGCTACATGATCAGGTTCCCACTGCGTCCAGAAGATATTATGCGGAGACCGACACAGGTCTCAGTCATGAGTTATTCTACAGACTTTATCTCATTGGAATGTTGTGTACTAGACAAATGGAGGTCGTACAATGTGGTCTGGACACCTGGATTCACGGCTTCAGGTTTGATAGCTTCTATGTAGTAGCCAACTGAGAAGAGCATTATGTAAAAGGAGCCAAGAAGGAGAGTGGCTTCTTTTAAATAACTATACATCTCCTTTTATATAAAACAACATGGAAACAGGAAAGCGTATTATAAAATATCTTTTAAATGCCATGCTAGTGAAAAAACAGCATTCTCTCAATCATTAGAGCATGTCATTTTATCCCTATTGATCTTGCAAATCTATGTGTTTAATCCCTGCAAATGGGTTAAACACATAGGTAAAGTACTGCAAGGGAGCTGCAGAGAACTGGTGGTCTCAAGTGGAAACTGCCACTGACCCAATCAGCAGCAATAGTCACACGAACCAACTTTGCAACTAGCACTGCTGATAGCCTTAGTGGCAGTTTTTGCTTGAGACCAACAGTTCTCTGCAGCTCTCGGTTGTGATAAATTTACATGCTCTAAAGAACGAGAGCAATTCATTTGTTTTTACTATAATGGTCCGTTAAGGTCCAAAAGAATAGTATACTTTTAATGTGATACTTTCCACTTTGACTTAAAGGAAACAAAAATACTCTTTTTGTATTGCTGTAAATAAAAGAGAAAACGCTTTAGGATTGTACTTTTATGTAAAATGGATGTTCCTGTACTGAGAAACAAACATGAAGATCTGCGTATCAGCCAGTGAGCACTCAGGCCTTAAAGGGACACTGAACCCACATTTTTTCTTTCATGATTCAGATACAGCAGCAATTTTAAGCAATTTTCTAATTTACTCCGATTATCATTTTTTTCTTCATTCTCTTGCTATCTTTATTTGAAAAGCAAGAATGTAAGTTTATAAGCCGGCCCATTTTTGGTGAACAACCTGGGTTGTCCTTGCTGATTGGTGGATAAATTCATCCACCAATAAACAAATGCTGTCCATGGTTTTTGAACCAAAAATTGTCTGGCTCCTTAGCTTAGATGCCTTCTTTTTCAAATAAAGATAACAAGAAAACAAAGAAAAATTGGTAATAGGAGTAAATTAGAAAGTTGCTTAAAATTGCTGCTCTGTCCCTTTAACCTTTTTTATTAAACTAAAAATGATTTAATTTGTTAAGATAGAGCTGTTTCATATGCACAATATATTTTTCTGTCCCTAATAATGCTCTCTACAAACAGACATGTGATCAGCATCATGTAAACTAAATGAAATAAAGTAACCAAACCATTGCACTGTTAACAAAAGCAAAATAATTAAAAATAATCCACACATTCAGGGTTTGTGGCAGGACAAGTGGTAACAAGACCACAAATCACTTTTGTACTGTTTGCTTTTATTACTTCTGGCTACCAGACGGACCTCTTAACTGTCTCTGTGTGAGAGGAACAGTTCCTAATTCTGAGCTCTGTTCCACTGTCCCTTGGTCCCTCTGAGACAGCCATATATCCTGATTTGAAGAATTTCCCATAGCCCCACCCATATAACACCCAAACACGCCCTCATACCACCAAAACATGCCCACATACCACCCACACACGCCTACATACTTCCCAAACACGGCCACATACCACCCAAACACGCCAACATACTACCCAAGCATGCCCACATACCACCCAAACATGGCCACATACCACCCAAACACGGCCACATACCACCCAAACACGCCAACATACTACCCAAGCATGCCCACATACCACCCAAACATGCCTACTTACCACACAGTCATGCCTACATACCACCGAAACACGCCCACATACTACCCAAACACGCCCTCATACCACCAAAACATGCCCACATACCACCCACACATGCCTACATACTTCCCAAACACGGCCACATACCACCCAAACACGCCAACATACTACCCAAACATACCCACATACCACCCAAACACACCCACATACCACCCAAACATGCCCACATCCCAGCCTAACATGCCCACTTACCACACAGTCATGCCTACATACAACCCAAACATGCCCACATACTACCCAAACACGCCAACATACCACCTAAACACACCCACATACCACCCAAACACGCCAACATACCACCAAAACATGCCCACATACCACCCACACACGCCTACATACTTCCCAAACACGGCCACATACCACCCAAACACGCCAACATACTACCCAAGCATGCCCACATACCACCCAAACATGGCCACATACCACCCAAACACGCCAACATACTACCCAAACATGCCCACATACCAGCCAAACATGCCTACTTACCACACAGTCATGCCTACATACCACCGAAACACGCCCACATACTACCCAAACACGGCCACATACCACCCAAACACGCCAACATACTACCCAAACATGCCCACATACCACCTAAACACACCCACATACCACCCAAACACGCCCATATACCAACCAAACATGCCCACAAACCGCCCGGACAAGCCCACCAACCAACCAGACACGCCCATGATCCTGATCACTATCCACCCGTGACCACCTATCTGCCTCCTCCTGAAACAGAAACCCGCCCTCAAAAATTCTTTACATAGCAATATATATATATATATATATATATATATATATATATATATATATATATATATATATATATATATCCAATCAGTTGTATATGCCCACCATGAGACAACCACCTGGGATACCATATAGAAGCAAAAAATATGCACTCAAAGGATTTTCAAAGAAAAAAGTCAAAATGTATTCACATTTCTGAGACAGTGACAACCCCTTCTTGTTCTGAAGAAGGGGTTGTCACTTTTGTCACTGACTCTGAAACGTCAATAGATTTTGATTTTTTTCATTGAAAATCCTGTGAGTGCATATTTTTTGCTTGTATGGGACCTATTTATTAATGTGCAAGCAGACATGATACGATGTAGCGTAACATGTCAGCTGCACATCGATAAATTCCGACAGCATACTCATTTATATCATTACACAAGCAGTTCTTGTGAACTGCTTGTGCAATGCCACCCCCTGCAGATACGCGGCAGATTCACGGCCGCTAGCAGGGGGTGCCAATCAGTCCGATCGTATAGGATCAAGCGGATTGAAGACCACAGCCTCAGAGGCAGGAGACATGTTATGGAGCAGCGGTCTTTAGACCGCTGCTTCATAACTGCTGTTTCCGGTGAGCCTGAAGGCTCGCGCGGAAACAGGGGCATTAAGCTCCATTCGGAGCTTGATAATTCGCCCCCTATATGTTTATATATATTTATATATATATATATATATATATATATATATGAATGAAAAAGATAGGGTGTTTTGGCTTGCGCTGTGCGTTGCAAATAGTTATTTTGCCCTTTAAAATTCCTCCTGGTGTATTTCAAAGGCAGCTTAGTCTGGAGATTCCACTATCATCAATGGAATGAATTGTAAAGGGTGAGAGTTGAAGGTCCCAGACTTTTGCGCTCATAGAATGGAGGAAATATAAACAAGAAAGAATTTATGATGCAGTATGTATATACTAGTAACCAATATAGTAAAAAAGTAAGAATAGCGCACACCTTTTTAAACCTCAAACATGTGAGGTATGTGAGAAGCGTTGGGGGGGGGGAGTAGATCCCAGTCTTTATTACAGATGTTTGTCTCTTGATGCCTTATTGGAGTATGGTATTTGGTAGAGACTGCTGGAGCGGGTTTGAAGTGGCAAAAAACTTTATTCCAACAGAGTGACGTTTCAGGGTTTTACCCCCGTCCTCAGACTCAAACAAGGTTGTTGTTTGAGTCTGAGGACGGGGGTAAAACCCCGAAAATAGTGATGCTATTTTCTGCCTAAATTGATTTGTATCTTGATGTAGGCGCCACTTCCTGCGTTCTCATTAGTATGTAGCACCACAGACAGTGCGCTGCAGCACAAGTTACTAGGAGCCTACTAATTTATAGTTTCACAGAAACATAACCTGTTCCTAATAACCGTGCATTGCACATATCCTGTTCCTAACAACCGTGCATTGCACATATCCTGTTCCTAACAACTGTGCATTGCACATAACCTGTTCCTAACGACCGTGCATTGCACATATCCTGTTCCTAACGACCGTGCATTGCACATATCCTGTTCCTAACGACCATGTATTGCACATAACCTGTTCCTAACAACCTTGCATTGCACATATCCTGTTCCTAATGACCGCGCATTGCACATAACCGGTTCCTAACGACCGTGCATTGCACATATCTTGTTCCCTTAGTGTTGGGATGTACATAACTTGCTATAAGCGCATGAGCTACAGCTCAGTATAAGAGCAGTTTCTGGCCAACTCAGAAACCTTTATACACTTATACATGTTTTATATTCACAGGATGCACCTCTCATATCCCAATATACTTATTTTTAGATTATTACTAATTGTATATCCTGATCGCTAACTTGATTAAATGTTCCTAAATAATTAGAACAAAAAGTAATGTTTTTGTGAAGTAGAACGTATTACTAGTAATACTAGTTCTGAAGAAAAATAAGGTTCTTGTAGTTGGGGATTTATTTGAGAGATCCAGTTATAAAAAAAATCTTGATGACAAGTTGACAACTGAACTTTTTAGGACATTTATAGATGTTTCTGAGCACAGATGCACTGAATTTCTGATTTGAACCATGATAACGTCCTCAAAACATTTTAACAAATAAACATTCCCTTCCAAATAAAAACAATATCTTACTTTCCAAGCTATCGGATTTCAAGTATGAATTTATCGCATATGAAAAGAAAATCTAGCTGTGCACATGAACTACAAGAACCAGGTGTATTGCAGGATTTTTAATGGGGTTTAAATAATTTAACAAATCTTCATAGAGGCAAATGATATGCAGATAAATCTAAAGTAAAATGTAATGGCTAATTAATTTGATATTTATAATCACTGCCTATTGTGTTTGAATGCAGGATTTATTTCCCATATTACTACATGACATACAATTAACAATTTCACATAATTCTGAGCAATGTTATGGTTAATATTTTTTTTTTTTTAACGTCCAGATATTTAATTTTACTCATAAAATGACATTGTGATAATTTAATTTAATTATATGTTTCATAATCAAATAGTGTGGGCCATTGTAAAGAAAAATATTCTCCTCTATTTAACATGCTAAGAAAATTTTTTCTTACATTAGTCTGAAAGTCTCACGATGTTCTGAAAATTCTTTTTTTTTTTTACGAAATTACTACATTTCTGAAAAATATATATGAAATCACACAATTCACTAGTTTTAATAATAAACAATAGACCTTTTTCCATTTTCAGATGTTCAGAAAAGAGATGAGCAGATATGCTATTCGCTAATTATACGCAATATTCCAGCGTTTGACACCGTCTATAAATGCGTATTTCAGGACAACTTGATGCAGACTGCAGAAGCAGAAATAAATGTTATGGTGATACAAAGTAGGTGAGACAAAGGTTTAGATTACATAAAACTCTAAGCTCTTTAATTCATTAAACTTTACAAACACCCTTTTTTTTTTTTTTAAATACTTACCATTTCATCACGTTAAACGGGCCACCAATCCTCCGTCCGCATCTCCTTCTGTATTGAGTAGATCGATGACAAATCTGGCTTCCTCCAATCGTTGCATGTCCCCATTGGCGTCCAGCTCATGGGGCGCGCAACAATTGAAGAAAGACAAATGTATCATTGATATGCAAAATACAGAAGGAGATGTGGACGGAGGATCGACGGTCTGTTTACCATAACGAAAAGTTAAGTATTTAAAAAAATAAATAAAAAAAAAGCGTTTTTGTAAAGTTTAATGAATTAAAGTGCCACTGTTTTTAAGAGTACTTTTTAGATACTGGGCTTGAATTCCTTAAACTTTACAATTACTTTAAGTGGTGCGCAATTGTCAACACGTCTCATTGAATTTAAGTTGTATTTGTAAAAATGCTTCTAGTAAAAGTAGCTTCAGTGAGTTGCACTTTGCAGATATACTCTATGCACCAGCATTTTCAAAAGAGAAAAACTTTGTAAACAAGATCCAACAGCTGCTTTCTAGCCTCTCAGAAACATTAGACGTGGCCAAGTTAAAAAATTCCAGTCTTGTGCAATAAAAGTTTCAAGCAGCAGATGCAGCATTGCTTCGGGTGAACACAGGCAGAGGCAGACAGGTTAACTGCCTGGGAACATTACTATCCTCACTCCTGAGTAATAAAACAATACTCTCAAAAGCAAGAAAAATAAAATAGACAAATAGGAATACAATAATAAAAAAATGACAATAATATATCAAACATTTGTTTTATGTATTATTAGGAAACATTTTATTTTTTTCTTTCCTTGGATATTTGGATGCAGCATTAAAGGGACAATGTAGTCTACTTTTTGCTATAGTTTATTAAAATGAAGGCAATTTTTGTATGTTTTTGTTTGTTGAAAATCTCATATTCCTATCACAAAGAAATAAAAGTTTTCTTGTCATATCCCTAGAGGCGTTTCTGTCTCGGACAATGAAACAAAGGCGATTGTGCTTATCAGCCAGTGGGGAAGTACAAAACCAATACTGTAATATATATGTTTCAATTTAAATAGCTCTTAATATTTTTTCAAACAAATAAAAAAGTTTGACCTATGTAATACTGCTCCTTCATCAGGGATAGGCACAGACAAAGGGCGCTATGTACTAAACGGCGGGCGGACAGCTTCTTAACTCGCAAAGCTGTCCGCCCACCTCCGCTACACACGGGCAGCGGATCTGTTGATCCGCTTCCCCGTATGTATCATTACACACTCATCGGAGTGTGTAATGCCCGCCCCTTCAATCGCGCGACTGAAGGGGCTGTCAATCACCGAGAGCGAGCGTGCTCTCAGTGATTTTGCTTCGCCACCTAAGAGGTGGTGTAGGAAGCAGCGGTCTAATGACCGCTGCTTCTTACATTGCGGGAAGCAGGCTCGCATATGCAAACCTGCCCCGCAAAGGCTCCGGAGCAGCTTTCGCTGCTTCGTACATGGAGCCCAAAGGCTGTGGCGGACATTTTTCCAAAGTACAGACCTTAGTGAAGGACACCAAGGTACATTTGAAAGTAAAAACATTATTTTATAGTACTTGGTGTTATTCTACTGATGCAGATACCACTGATCCTATAACCAGTCCCCCTCTTGCTATACCCATGAGCCAGTGTCACTACTGTATCTTTGTATAGTGCTTGGTGTTATTATACTGATGCAGATACCACTGACCCTATAACCAGTCCCCCTCTTGCTATACCCATGAGCCAGTGTCACTACTGTGTCATTATATAACGCTGGGTGTTATTATACTGATGCAGATACCACTGACCCTATAACCAGTCCCCCTCTTGCTATACCCATGAGCCAGTGTCACTACTGTGTCATTATATAACGCTGGGTGTTATTATACTGATGCAGATACCACTGACCCTATAACCAGTCCCCCTCTGGCTATACCCATGTGCTAGTGTCACTACTGTGTCATTATATAACGCTGGGTTTTATTATACTGATGCAGATACCACTGACCCTATAACCAGCCCTCCTCTGGCTATACCCATGTGCCAGTGTCACTACTATGTCATTATATAGTGCTTGGTGTTATTATACTGATGTAGATACCACTGATCCTATAACCAGTCCCCCTCTTGCTATACCCATGAGCCAGTGTCACTACTGTGTCATTATATAGTGCTTGGTGTTATCATACTGATGCAGATACCACTGACCCTATAACCAGCCCCCCTCTGGCTATACCCATGAGCCAGTGTCACTACTGTGTCATTATATAGTGTTGGGTGTTATTATACTGATGCAGATACCACTGATCCTATAACCAGCCCTCCTCTGGCTATACCCATGTGCCAGTATCACTACTGTGTCATTATATAGCGCTGGGTGTTATTATACTGATGCAGATACTACTGATCCTATAACCAGCCCTCCTCTGGCTATACCCATGTGCCAGTGTCACTACTGTGTCATTATATAGTGTTGGGTGTTATTATACTGATGCAGATACCACTGATCCTATAACCAGCCCTCCTCTGGCTAAACCATGAGCCAGTGTCACTACTGTGTCTTTGTATAGTGCTTGGTGTTATTATACTGATGCAGATACCACTGATAATATAACCAGCCCTCCTCTGGATATACCCATGAGCCAGTGTCACTACGGTGTCATTATATAGTGCTGGGTGTTATTATACTGATGCAGATACCACTGATCCTATAATCAGCCCTCCTCTGGCTATACCCATGTGCCAGTGTTACTACTGTGTCTTTGTATAGAGCTGGGTGTTATTATACTGATGCAGATACCATTGACCCTATAACCAGCCCTCGTCTTGCTATACGCATGTGCCAGTGTCACTACTGTGTCTTTGTATAGAGCTGGGTGTTATTATACTGATGCAGATACCACTGACCCTATAACCAGCCCTTGTCTGGCTATACGCATGTGCCAGTATCACTACTGTGTCATTATATAGTGCTGGGTGTCATTATACTGATGCAGATACCACTGACCCTATAACCAGCCCTTGTCTGGCTATACGCATGTGCCAGTGTCACCACTGTGTCATTATTTAGTGCTGGGTGTCATTATACTGATGCAGATACCACTGACCCTATAACCAGCCCTTGTCTTGCTATACGCATGTGCCAGTGTCCCTACTGTGTCTTTGTATAGAGCTGGGTGTTATTATACAGATGCAGATACACATCCAGTATTTCACATAGCCTTTATTTATTCCATAAATTATCACCCAATATCGCTAGCAGTCTCTTGACAAGCCACTAACTTTATTCACACTACATATTTTTTTATTACTATTATTTACTCAAGAAAGAAAATATATACTAAGGTTGTGGAGGACACTGCAAGGGCTAGTCATGGACACCAGTCTCCGTGTACGGACACCTTGCCTATCCCTGTCCTTCATACTCATGGTAGAACATGTTTGCCTACAATGTCCCTTTAAGGCAAACCCAAATTACTAGAATTTACACATACGGTGCAAGGTCCATATAAAAGCACATCCGCATATATTCTCATTAGATGTCACACTTACTTATGCCTGTCCCACTTTCATATTGGGAAACCTCTCAAATCGGTCATTTCAAAGTTAGATGCATCTTATATGCAAAAAAATATAGCAAATAGTCTTAAAATGCTTCACATACATTGTATATTATTATTTATTTCTGGACAGATCAAACTATTTGCCTTTCTCTTTTTACTTGAGCTGTGTATCACCATGATGAGGATGATTTTTTATTGTTCACACAGCACATGCATGGTTTGCACAGTTTATAATTCAATACAAAAATGCAATTTGTGAAGCAATAGTTGTATTTTCATGGCTGTATTATATATTAAGTATATTTCCTTACACAGAGGAAGATATATGTTGCCCAGAAGATGTTTACGACATAAAATGGAAAGCGACAAAAGCCGATCAAGTGGCAGAAAATCAATGCCCCCCAGGCAAAAAAGGTCTTATTACCAGAACCTGTTTCACAAACGGGCAATGGGGCACAGTGGAAACCGAGTGCTTGGATACAACGTTGCTTAAATTGCTAGAGGAAGCCAAGGTGAGATTTCACACTGCACAAAACACTACACACTAACAACAAGAACAAATAACTTAAGTAAATCTCAGAATGAAGTTCCCATTCAGATGTTAAAAAGCGTTATTAATGTTTCACTAGGACCTAGCTTCTGTCAATCTACAAAATATGCACAATACATACATATGATTTAAAAAAAAATGAAATACAGCAGAACTGCATAATAGACAAATGCATTATAAAAAATACAAGTCAATAGTACTTACTTTTTATTTCAGATGAGCAGTAAACTTTTCTCTAGCAAATTTCAAAGTTAATTCCATTTTCCCTACCCCTGTATCATGTGACAACCATCAGCTTATCACAATAGGCATATACGTATACTCTGTGAATGCTTACACATGCTCAGTAGGAACTGGTGTACTTATAAATAGGTTGTGTACAATTCAATAATGCAAGTAAATTGTTAGGTTTTTAAAATGTTTTAATATATATCGGAATCATGAAAGTTCATTTTTTAATTTAGTGTCCTTTTAACGTTATTAAATTGTTTCAGTTTTTCTTTGTAATATTTTACTCTTGACCAACAGTGGCTCCAAGCTGGGCTAGGGATACCGGAGATGGACATTTCTTTGTTGTTGAGTAGGTTAAGAAATTCTACTCCACAATACGTCAATGACTCTTCAGATATTGTTACCATAGTGGAGACAATAGAGCGCCTGTCTCTTACAGCCGTGTACAATAATGTTCATATTAACTCCAGCACTATGGCAGTAAGTATCAAGGTATTTTGAATTTTAAGCTCAGTTATCATTGCATGTTTGATACAAATGCATAACTACATAGTAGTTAATAGCAATTAAAAGAGAGGAATATTCATCGGTCTAAACCATTTTGGATTTCCTTCTTGTACCCTCATTATGGGAACCAGGAAATGACAGCAAAGGAAATTCCTTCATCACCATAAAAAGTAGATTTTTTTCGTTTGTATGCTTAATAATATACGTGATATTTTTTATTTATTTTTTGCATTCCTTATTTTCTTAAAAAAAAAAAAAAAAAAGCGTGCCTACCCTATCATCAAGTTTCTTTAATCCAGTTTAGGTGGAAAATGTCCCTACGCTATACATGTGCTGTACCTTGCTAATCCCAACCCAAATTCATGATAATTAACAACATATTATCAAAGCTATTTCTCACTTATCTAATTCCACAGATAAAAGAACTTGAGGAAATCAAGACAGCAATATAGTAATTATAAAAAAGTCCCTCAAAAAGTCTGAGAACGGAAAATATTTTTTGTGCATGCAAAATGAATAAACCAATAAACACAGGCCCAGTGTTGTGGTAATGCCCCTGTTAAACTCCCTTATGGCTCTATTCACAAATATATATATTGCAGGTGAATTGTAGGTGGTTTGAAATCTGTCATTAACTATATACAGGTGAAACTAATATATGAGATAGACTCATTACATGCAAAGCAAGATAGTTCAAGTCATGATTTGTCATAATTGTGATGATTATGGCTTACAGCTTATGAAAACCCCAAATCCACAATCTCAGAAAATTAGAATATTGTGAAAAGGTGCAATATTTTAGGCTCAAAGTGTCCCACTCTAATCAGCTAATTAAGCCATAACACCTGCAAAGGGTTCCTGAGCCTTTAAATGGTCTCTCAGTCTGGTTCAGTAGGAATCACAATCATGGCAAAGACTGCTGACCTGACAGTTGTGCAGAAAACCATCATTGACACCCTCCATAAGGAGGGAAAGCCTCAAAATGTAATTGCAAAAGAAGTTGGATGTTCCCAATGTGCTGTATCAAAGCACTTTAATAGAAAGTTATGTGGAAGGGAAAAGTGTGGAAGAAAAAGGTGCACAAGCAGCAGGGATGACCGTAGCCTGGAGAGGATTGCCAGGAAAAGGCCATTCAAAAGTGTTGGGGACTTTCAAAAGGAGTGGACTGAGGCTGGAATCAGTGCATCAAGAGCCACCACACACAGACGGATCCAGGACATGGTCTTCAAATGTTGTATTCCTCTTGTCAAGCCACTCCTGAACAACAAACAATGTCAGAAACGTCTTACCTGGGCTAAAGAAAATCAGATCTGGTCTGTTGCTCAGTGGTCCAAAGTTCTCTTTTCTGATGAGAGCAAATTTTGCATCTCATTTGGAAACCAAGGACCCAGAGTATGGAGGAAGAATGGAGAGGCACACACTGCAAGATGCTTGAAGTCCAGTGTGAAGTTTCCACAGTCTGTGTTGATTTGGGGAGCCATGTCATCTGCTGGTGTTGGTCCACTGTGCTTCATTAAGTGCAGGGTCAACGCAGCCGTCTACCAGGAGATTTTGGAGCACTTCATGCTTCCTTCCGCAGACGAGCTCTATGGGGATGCTGACTTCATTTTCCAGCAGGACTTGGTACCTGCCCACACTGCCAAAAGCACCAAAACCTGGTTCAATGACCGTGGGATTACTGTGCTTGATTGGCCAGCAAACTCGCCTGACCTGAACCCCATAGAGAATCTATGGGGCATTGCCAAGAGAAAGATGAGAGACATGAGACCAAGCAATGCAGAAGAGATGAAGGCCGCTATTGAAGCATCCTGGTCTTCCATAACACCTCAGCAGTGCCACAGGCTGATAGCTTCCATGTCATGCCGCATTGAGGCAGTAATTGCTGCAAAAGGGGCCCAAACCAAGTACTGAGTACATACAGTATGCATGCTTATACTTTTCAGAGGTCTGATATTGTTCTATGTACAATCCTTGTTTTATTAATTGCATGTAATATTCTAATTTTCAGAGATTGTGGATTTGGGGTTTTCATGAGCTGTAAGCCATAATCATCACAATTATGACAAATCACGGCTTGAACTATCTTGCTTTGCATGTAATGAGTCTATCTCATATATTAGTTTCACCTTTTAAGTTGCATTAGTGAAATAAATGAACTTTTGCACGATATTCAAAAAATTTTTTTGAGTTTCACCTGTATTATCAAGGGCCAACCCCAGTGAGTATCTCCTGAGTAAGCCCTGCACAATGCATAGTTAATGCTGCATACTATTCACCTGCAATTATCCTATTTCATGTAAATTGTACACAGCATTAACTATGCATTGTTTAGGGCTAACTTAGCTCTTCTTGCAGGAGATCATCACTGGGTTGGGGCCTTTATGGATAGTTAATGGCAGGAATTAAAATGTTTTATTTCACCTGCCTTTCACCTTTAATGAATAGACCCCTTAGAGAAACTTTAACACATATCTCTATATGGCTTTGGAGCACAATGGGTTAATTGCACGCAAGTCGCCTATTAAGCTTATCAGCGTCACTAAAAACTATTAAAAGGGTTTAATAAACATATAAGCTTAGAGTTATTTTAGATTGGGATCACTGGGAAATTACACTTACATTAAACACTGATGCTCAGAAATTGTTATCTACCAAAAAGATATTTTACCTCACAATTCCCTCAGTAGCCACATCCAATTGTAATGGGACTTTAAGCAACCAATCAGGATGCTTGTACCCCGGAGAGCCTACATCTGGCATGTGCAGACACTCACAGCACTTTATTTCCATCCTCAGTTTCAGGAAGTTTACTATGAAATCCCACAAAATCACAGTAAAGCAAAGTGTGATCTCAGAACTGATGATGCTGATTGGCTGGGTTTTTTTTATACCATGAAGACAACAATAGAAAGAGTAGCTGAAGGATAATTGCTCACTGCTCACTTGCTCTGGTAAGCTGAGGAAATTTTAATGTAAAACATAAAAAACTAGTCAGAGTGATTTAGCATATGGGTAACATAAGCTTAACTGATTACAGTCTGGTTTGTGTATGTTCATTTACATGCTGAGTGTTTTTTATAGCTAATTGAAGCAAGCACTGCTCTAAACAAAAACAAAACAAAACAAAACTAAAAAGCACTTTTTATTATTGTGTATTTTTGCGCTACATTGTTATTAAAATACATTTATAACAATATTATTGTGAGATGCCGGTTTGGTGAAGATGACATAGAGCCTCAGGTGTTACCATGGTGACTGTAACCACTTGTATTTTTGTGGTACCACCCTCTTTCTGGTTTTCCTGATCAATACATGTAATACAGTATTTACCCTAAGGTAAGTGCAGACCTCCTAACATTTGTGGCTGGGTATCAGGAACTTAGGAGGTTGAGGGGCCCTTTTTTGGGTAGAGCTGTGTTGGGAGGAATGGGATCATGGGTGGTTAGTGGGCATATTATGGGCATGTCTAGGTGGTCAGTGGGTGTGTCAGGGAAGTTATTGGGCATGTCTGGGTGTTACATGAGTGGTGCTAAGGTAATGTCTGCAAAATTTGACATATGACTCTCAGAGGGACAGTGGGACAGAGCTCAGAATCTGTCCCTCTTAAATAGGTCAGTAAATTGCACATCTCATAATGTTAGAGTTTCAGTGCTGTGAGTTATAAAAACTGTTTTGCTGCCATGTTTTATAAATAAAGATACTTACATTTTGGTAGGAAGACTGTCTTTTTAATTACATTTCCCCTTTCTTATAGGTAATGTTTGGATATAAATGTGCACCAATTTTAAAAATGAAATCATTTTTATTGATTTCTAGAGTTTTGCTAAATAACTTTCTCCCTTCATAATATTTATTATATATCCCAGTTAGGGTTAATTCCATTTGGGAACTTGGTCCTGGTGAGAGACAACTGCTGGGTCCAGTAGAACCAGGGCGAATGGGGCAGATTAGGTAAGGTTAGTTGTAGTAGAGGGAGGTTATGTAGTGGTGCTGGGGCACTTTATTTTAGTTGGGAGCTACAGGAATCATGTGTGCTACCAAAATACGTTAAAGTACTGGTACCTATATAACACTCAAAACAGAGAATCATTTATTTTTGATCCATCCACATGGAGTTGCATATCGCCCTAAGGCTAGTGAATGGACTTTATACCAGGCAAAGCTAATTGTAATGGAAAAGGGGTGTGTGCATTCACTGCAACCAAGACCACATAATAGCAAAAGTCATACGGCTAGATTTGGAGTTTGGCGGTAAAAGGGCTGTTAACGCTCCGCGGGTTTTTTTCTGGCCGCACCATAAATTTAACTCTGGTATCGAGAGTTCAAACAAATGCTGCGTTAGGCTCCAAAAAAGGAGCGTAGAGCATATTTACCGCAAATGCAACTCTCGATACCAGAGTTGCTTACGGACGCGGCCGGCCTCAAAAACGTGCTCGTGCACGATTCTCCCATAGGAAACAATGGGGCTGTTTGAGCTGAAAAAAAACCTAACACCTGCAAAAAAGCAGCGTTCAGCTCCTAACGCAGCCCCATTGTTTCCTATGGGGAAACACTTCCTACGTCTGCACCTAACACTCTAACATGTACCCCGAGTCTAAACACCCCTAACCTTACACTTATTAACCCCTAATCTGCCGCCCCCGCTATCGCTGACCCCTGCATTACACTTTTAACCCCTAATCTGCCGCTCCCGTAAACCGCCGCCACCTACGTTATCCCTATGTACCCCTAATCTGCTGCCCTAACATCGCCGACCCCTATGTTATATTTATTAACCCCTAATCTGCCCCCCACAACGTCGCCGACACCTACCTACACTTATTAACCCCTAATCTGCCGAGCGGACCTGAGCGCTACTATAATAAATGTATTAACCTCTAATCCGCCTCACTAACCCTATCATAAATAGTATTAACCCCTAATCTGCCCTCCCTAACATCGCCGACACCTACCTTCAATTATTAACCCCTAATCTGACGACCGGAGCTCACCGCTATTCTAATAAATGTATTAACCCCTAAAGCTAAGTCTAACCCTAACACTAACACCCCCCTAAGTTAAATATAATTTTTATCTAACGAAATAAATTAACTCTTATTAAATAAATGATTCCTATTTAAAGCTAAATACTTACCTGTAAAATAAATCCTAATATAGCTACAATATAAATTACATTTATATTATAGCTATTTTAGGATTAATATTTATTTTACAGGCAACTTTGTAATTATTTTAACCAGGTACAATAGCTATTAAATAGTTAAGAACTATTTAATAGTTACCTAGTTAAAATAATTACAAATTTACCTGTAAAATAAATCCTAACCTAAGATATAATTAAACCTAACACTACCCTATCAATAAAATAATTAAATAAACTACCTACAATTACCTACAATTAACCTAACACTACACTATCAATAAATTAATTAAACACAATTGCTACAAATAAATACAATTAAATAAACTATCTAAAGTACAAAAAATAAAAAAGAACTAAGTTACAGAAAATAAAAAAATATTTACAAACATAATAAAAATATTACAACAATTTTAAACTAATTACACCTACTCTAAGCCCCCTAATAAAATAACAAAGACCCCCAAAATAAAAAATTCCCTACCCTATTCTAAAATACAAAAATTACAAGCTCTTTTACCTTACCAGCCCTGAACAGGGCCCTTTGCGGGGCATGCCCCAAGAATTTCAGCTCTTTTGCCTGTAAAAAAAAACATACAATACCCCCCCCCCAACATTACAACCCACCACCCACATACCCCTAATCTAACCCAAACCCCCTTAAATAAACCTAACACTAATCCCCTGAAGATCTTCCTACCTTGTCTTCACCATCCAGGTATCACCGATCCGTCCTGGCTCCAAGATCTTCATCCAACCCAAGCGGGGGTTGGCGATCCATAATCCGGTGCTCCAAAGTCTTCCTCCTATCCGGCAAGAAGAGGACATCCGGACCGGCAAACATCTTCTCCAAGCGGCATCTTCTATGTTCTTCCATCCGATGACGACCGGCTCCATCTTGAAGACCTCCAGCGCGGATCCATCCTCTTCTTCCGACGACTAGACGACGAATGACGGTTCCTTTAAGGGACGTCATCCAAGATGGCGTCCCTCGAATTCCGATTGGCTGATAGGATTCTATCAGCCAATCGGAATTAAGGTAGGAATTTTCTGATTGGCTGATGGAATCAGCCAATCAGAATCAAGTTCAATCCGATTGGCTGATCCAATCAGCCAATCAGATTGAGCTCGCATTCTATTGGCTGATCGGAACAGCCAATAGAATGCGAGCTCAATCTGATTGGCTGATTGGATCAGCCAATCGGATTGAACTTGATTCTGATTGGCTGATTCCATCAGCCAATCAGAAAATTCCTACCTTAATTCCGATTGGCTGATAGAATCCTATCAGCCAATCGGAATTCGAGGGACGCCATCTTGGATGACGTCCCTTAAAGGAACCGTCATTCGTCGTCTAGTCGTCGGAAGAAGAGGATGGATCCGCGCTGGAGGTCTTCAAGATGGAGCCGGTCGTCATCGGATGGAAGAACATAGAAGATGCCGCTTGGAGAAGATGTTTGCCGGTCCGGATGTCCTCTTCTTGCCGGATAGGAGGAAGACTTTGGAGCACCGGATTATGGATCGCCAACCCCCGCTTGGGTTGGATGAAGATCTTGGAGCCAGGACGGATCGGTGATACCTGGATGGTGAAGACAAGGTAGGAAGATCTTCAGGGGATTAGTGTTAGGTTTATTTAAGGGGGTTTGGGTTAGATTAGGGGTATGTGGGTGGTGGGTTGTAATGTTGGGGGGGGGGTATTGTATGTTTTTTTTTACAGGCAAAAGAGCTGAAATTCTTGGGGCATGCCCCGCAAAGGGCCCTGTTCAGGGCTGGTAAGGTAAAAGAGCTTGTAATTTTTGTATTTTAGAATAGGGTAGGGAATTTTTTATTTTGGGGGTCTTTGTTATTTTATTAGGGGGCTTAGAGTAGGTGTAATTAGTTTAAAATTGTTGTAATATTTTTATTATGTTTGTAAATATTTTTTTATTTTCTGTAACTTAGTTCTTTTTTATTTTTTGTACTTTAGATAGTTTATTTAATTGTATTTATTTGTAGCAATTGTGTTTAATTAATTTATTGATAGTGTAGTGTTAGGTTAATTGTAGGTAATTGTAGGTAGTTTATTTAATTATTTTATTGATAGGGTAGTGTTAGGTTTAATTATATCTTAGGTTAGGATTTATTTTACAGGTAAATTTGTAATTATTTTAACTAGGTAACTATTAAATAGTTCTTAACTATTTAATAGCTATTGTACCTGGTTAAAATAATTACAAAGTTGCCTGTAAAATAAATATTAATCCTAAAATAGCTATAATATAAATGTAATTTATATTGTAGCTATATTAGGATTTATTTTACAGGTAAGTATTTAGCTTTAAATAGGAATCATTTATTTAATAAGAGTTAATTTATTTCGTTAGATAAAAATTATATTTAACTTAGGGGGGTGTTAGTGTTAGGGTTAGACTTAGCTTTAGGGGTTAATACATTTATTAGAATAGCGGTGAGCTCCGGTCGTCAGATTAGGGGTTAATAATTGAAGGTAGGTGTCGGCGATGTTAGGGAGGGCAGATTAGGGGTTAATACTATTTATGATCGGGTTAGTGAGGCGGATTAGGGGTTAATAACTTTATTATAGTAGCGCTCAGGTCCGCTCGGCAGATTAGGGGTTAATAAGTGTAGGCAGGTGTCGGCGACGTTGTGGGGGGCAGATTAGGGGTTAATAAATATAACATAGGGGTCGGCGATGTTAGGGGCAGCAGATTAGGGGGTACATAGGGATAACGTAGGTGGCGGCGATTTGCGGTCGGAAGATTAGGGGTTAATTATTTTAAGTAGCTTGCGGCGACGTTGTGGGGGGCAAGTTAGGGGTTAATAAATATAATATAGGGGTCGGCGGGGTTAGGGGCAGCAGATTAGGGGTACATAAGTATAACGTAGGTGGCGGTCGGCAGATTAGGGGTTAAAAATTTTAATCGAGTGGCGGCGATGTGGGGGGACCTCGGTTTAGGGGTACATAGGTAGTTTATGGGTGTTAGTGTACTTTAGGGTACAGTAGTTAAGAGCTTTATAAACCGGCGTTAGCCAGAAAGCTCTTAACTCCTGCTTTTTTCAGGCGGCTGGAATCTTGTCGTTAGAGCTCTAACGCTCACTGCAGAAACGACTCTAAATACCGGCGTTAGAAAGATCCCATTGAAAAGATAGGCTACGCAAATGGCGTAGGGGGATCTGCGGTATGGAAAAGTCGCGGCTGAAAAGTGAGCGTTAGACCCTTTAATCACTGACTCCAAATACCAGCGGGCGGCCAAAACCAGCGTTAGGAGCCTCTAACGCTGGTTTTGACGGCTACCGCCGAACTCTAAATCTAGGCCATAGGATACTATCACTATTATTACATAGTGTCTCCCATGCAAAGTAATATCTGTTGCTAGTGCTAGTGCTCTTAAACAGCGGTCCGGGTGAAAGAGCATAAGCTGCAGCTGATATAGAGACACTGTTGTACTGCAAGTCTGGCAAGCACAGGATATTGTGTCCGACTAATATGTTGGTCTATGCAGCATTCAGGTAACAATTAATATCTGCCCACTTTAATTTGTCTGAAAACAATCCAGACCAGCTTTACTGCCTTTGTAATTTATTGCATAATTAACCAACTAATGAGCTCCCCTTCAGCTACACATACATGGTCCAACAGAATAACAATAAAAATCAGGTAATGTTACAGAAGACAACTTCAGGAATCTTAGCATGTGTTTTGCATTACGCTTGTACCAGCTAGCTTGGGAACAGATTCATTATGTGGGTGCTTTCAAAAAATCATTATCTGTATCTATAATTAAAAAAACAGATGCTGAAATACACCTGTATGCTGCTTATTTGGTTGGAGTGCTGCTATAATATTATTCTTTTCTTGCAGGACTTAATTGCTGTCTGCAGTCAGATACTGGATTATGATTCAGAACCTCTATGGTCAGATGCAATAGCTGAAAATGCCTTAATAGGATCTACCCTAATGCAATCCATTGAAAATATAACCAGACTGCTTGAGCCCAATGAGAATAGTTTTCATATTATAGAAACAAATATTGAACTGAATGTAATTGTGCTGAGCCCCTTCACTGTCGTAGACTACAGAAAAACATTTAACACAACCCCACCAGTTGAAGTGTTCATGAACATCAGTATTCTACAAAGGCATATGGAGCAGAGCAACCTGACGGTGACAAGTATGGTCCTCAAGAAACTAGCAAGTATCCTTCCACCCAATGTCAATGAAAACCTTAAAGAATTTGATAACTTTATTAAAAGCCTCATCTTGATCACTACTGTTATGACCAACAATGGAAGTGTGAAAGATACAGACGTGGACATGGTGTTCTGGCACTATACTGAAGCTAATAATACCAACACTGGATATTCTCAATGTGTATTTTGGGACTATAATTTATATGAAGGAGTCGGTGGATGGTCAACTGAAGGGTGTCTCTCCTTTCCTAAAGACAACAGCACAACATGTACTTGCAAACATCTGACATCTTTTTCAGTATTGATGTCTATTTCAATTCTTTTGACAGACTTAACTTTGGAGCTTCTTGGCCAATGTGGAGTTGTTGCTTCGATTATCTGTCTCATGATAAGTATTATAATATATATCACAGAATGGAAATCCATAGTTAAGAACAAGATTTCTTTTTTCCGTCAGATGGCTATGATCAACATTGCCCTCTCTCTATGGATGGCAGATGTTTGTTTCTTGGTATCTTCCTTCATAAAGAAGACTCACAGTAATAAACTATGCATTACTGCAGCTTTTTTTGAACACCTCTTTTTTCTGGCTACGTTCTTCTGGATGCTCTTCCAAGGACTTATTTTGTTCCACCAAATTGTCTTTGTCTTTCATCAACTTAGCAAAAGGACTGTAGTACCCATCATGCTGTTTATTGGTTATATTTGTCCTCTTTTTATTTCTGTAGTTACTGTATCCATATACTACCCAAAGAGGACATATATTAAAGAAGGAGCATGTTTTCTCAATGGGGAAAATGGTGCCATTTACGCCTTCTCTGTACCAGTTCTAATTATTATTTTGGTGAACACCTTTATACTTGTGACTGTGGTCTTGAAGTTGATGAGACCTTCTGTCTCAGAAGGGCCAGAAGGAGAAGACAAAAAAGCCCTGTTAGCCATCTTAAAAGCACTCCTTATTTTAACTCCAGTGTTTGGCTTAACATGGATGATTGGAATAGCAACCCTAATACGGGAAGTTCACATGTTTTTTCATTACGTATTCAATCTTTTGAATTCATTCCAGGTGAGCTAACAAAAATGGTAAGATAAAAGTTCCAGTTGCATTCTTTCTTAGATTGGATGTTACAAGGGCAGAGAAGTGATGCATTAAATTTAGTGATTTGTCTAAGCAAATTGTGGTACAGTCAATTATGGCTATGTCAGTCACAAGCGTGCTCCTCAGTCTGATGCCTTCTATACAAGTCTAAGTATTAAAATAATACACACTATGAGCACCACAAAATCACACCTGCCAAGAAAACATATACACATTAAAAGGGGAAAGAACTATGTATTGGAAGAGAGGCAAGAAAAAATCTCAGCGAATGATTTATACAAATAATAACACCATACAATATTCACTTTTTACTGTACAAATAAACAGATAATAAACAAACAGAAACAGTCTTGTGTAAGGAAATGGAATAATTGCACTTTAAGATTCCAAAGAAAAAGTTAAGATAAAGATAAAAGCAACTTTTGTATGACAGTGTCGTGCCAGACTCAATGCTATTAGTACAAACACTTTCAGTTTCAGGGTCATGCCCCTTCCTTAGGCATAGACAGGCATAGACAGTTAAACTGCCATGATTCAGACAAAGCATGCAATTAGAAGACACAGTATTTTTCTATTAATGTTCTGCCACTCTGTTGGTGAATACAGAATGCCAGTAGATGGCGCTATAGAATTTTTGTACATTAAAGGGACAGTCTACACCAGAATTTTTATTGTTTGAAAAGATAGATAATCCCTTTATTACCCATTCCCTAGATTTGCATAACCAACACTGTTATAATAATAATTTTTTTACCTCTGTGATTATCTTGTTTCTAAGCCTCTGCAAACTGCCCCCTTTTTTTTAGTTCTTTTGACAGACTTGCATTTTAGCTAATCAGTGCTGACTCCTAGGTAATTCCACGTGCATGAACAAAATGTTATCTATATGACACACATGAACTAACACCCTCTAGAGGTGAAAAACTGCTTTCAGATAAGAGGAGGTCTTCAAGGTCTAAGAAATTAGCATATTAACCTCCTAGGTTTAGCTTTTAACTAAGAATACCAAGAAAAC
Organism: Bombina bombina; assembly: GCF_027579735.1. Classification (NCBI taxonomy): domain Eukaryota; kingdom Metazoa; phylum Chordata; class Amphibia; order Anura; family Bombinatoridae; genus Bombina; species Bombina bombina. The sequence goes on along the minus strand of NC_069502.1, from coordinate 48,444,375 downwards.
AAAGCAAAATTGGTGATAAAAGTAAATAAGTTGTTTAAAATTACAAGCCCTATCTGAATCATGAAAGTTTATTTTGGACTAGACTGTCCCTTTAATGAAAAAGTACCTGTAGGTGAAGAAATTCCCCCATCTCTACTATCTTTTTTGCCTCCACCTGGGGTGTTAAAGGGGGCTTTGCCCCCCCTTATAAACTTCATTCCCCGAGGTTCTCTTGGGGTGGATGCCAGAGGATCGGCAGAGCACCCCACTAAGTATGACAAGCATAATAGCAGCAAGAACAATGTAGGGAAAGAGAATCAAGCACCCAAGGAGGAAGTTATGCTTCTGAAAATAATGGTATTTTTCCATTAAAGGTGCAACATTCTATAGCGCCATCTGCTGGCATTTTGTATTCACCAACAGACTGGTGGTCCATTAAAGGAAAAGTACCGAATACACTTTTAAATTCACTTCTATTATCAAACTTAATTTGTTTTCTTGGTAACCTTTGTTGAAAAGTATATGTACGTACCCTTAACAGCAGCTGTGAATTAGCTTGTGATTAGTAGCTACACACATTGTCTCTTGTCATTGGCTCAAAAGTTGCGTTATTTCACTCTCCATAGCGCTGCCATTATGAGTTACTGAAAAGCCTCCTTGTGCGTGCGATATAGTGGCGTTAAGCTCCATACCGCACAAAAGCCAAGGGCTGATTTGACGTGCTTGTGCACGCTTTCCCCCATAGACATCAATGAGGAGAGAGTGTTAGAAAAAAAACTAACACCTGAAGTATGGAATGGCGATCAGCGTAACGCAACCCTATTGATGTCTATGGGGAAAAACATAAACACCCCTAATTCGCCGCTCCCTGGCATCGCCACCACTAAATAAAATTATTAACCCCTAAACCTCGGCCTCCCATATCACCGCTACTAAAAACGTATTAACCCCTAAACCTCCGGCCCCCACATCGCTACCACTAAATAAACCTATTAACCACTAAACCGCAAGCTACCCCACATCGCAAAACACTAAATTAAACTATTAACCCCAAAACCTAACACCCGACTAACTTTAAATTTAAATTACAATATAACTATCTTAAAATAAATAAACATTTACCTGTGAAATAAAAATAAACCTAACATTAAACTATAAATTAACCTAACATAACTATTCTAATAAAATGAAAAATACTACCAATTAAAAACCAAAATTACAAATTTAAAAAAACCTAACACTACGAAAAAAAATAAAAAAATCTAAAATTACAAAAAATAATAAACACTAAATTACGAAGAAAAAAAAACACTAAGCTTACAAAAAATAATAAACAAAATGATCAAAAATAAAAACAATTACAACTAATCTAATAGCCCTATAAAAATAAAAACACCCCCTAACCTACAATAAACTACCAATAGCCATTAAAAGGGCCTTTTGTAGGGCATTGCGCTGTTAAACATCTCTTTTATACGGATGGGTGAATGTTTCTAAACATTCAAAATTTAAAACGAATTTTGATACATTTGTTCGAATTGAATTTCGAATGTTTATATAACATTCTAACATTCTATTTTTGAATTTTCGTTTTCAAATTTTTCAATAAATTTCAAAATTATTGGTTCGAATAATAGAATGTTTAGCTATGTATTAAAGGGACACTATACCCAAACATTTTCTTTCATGATTAAGGTAGAAAATACAATTTTAAACAACATTCCAATTTACTTCTAATACCTAATTTGCTTCATTCTTTAGATATACTTTAATGAAAAAATAGCAATGCACACGGTGAACCAATCACAGGAGGCATCTATGTGCAGCTACCAATCAGCAGCTACTAAGCATATCTAGATATGCTTTTCAGCAAAGAATATCAAGAGAATGAAGCAAAATAAATAATAGAAGTAAATTAGAAAGTTGTTTATAATTGTATGCTCTTTCTAAATCAAGAAAGAAAAAATTTGGGTTTCGTGTCCCTTTAATTCAATTTCGAACTGTAATATTTGAATTTGAATGTGACATTCCAATTCAAATGTAAAATTTGAATTTGAAATAGTATTTCTAGTTTACAACTGGGTTTAATAAATGTCACATTCAAATTCAAAATAGTATTTCTAGTCTACAACTGTGTTTTATAAATGTAATATTCAAATGTGACACAGAAGTTATCAATAAGTTATGAAGTGGTCTAAAGACCGCTGCTCCATAACTTGTCTGCTTGCTCTGAGGCGGCGGACAGAAATCAACCCGAAACGGTTGATTGACACCGCCTGCTAGAGACCGATTGGTCGCAAATCTGCAGGGGGCGACATTGCTGGTGCAATGATGAATGCCGACAGTGTATGATGTCGAAATTTATCGATGTGCTGTGATGTGCAGCGGATATGATGCGCTACTTCATATCATGTCCGCTCACACATTGGTAAATACACCCAATGGCCTCTAGTTATCAACGTGTCTACTTACCTGCCTTTGCCAGCCCAATACGCCCGCCTAAGCTCACCTACCATCGCCGCCGCGGACCTGAAAAATCTCGCCAAAGTTATCAATAAATCCAATCAGATTGAAGTTCTGTTCCGATCAGCCAATAGATTGCAAGCTCAATTTGATTGGCTGATAGGCTCAGCCAATCAGATTTTTCCTACCTTAATTCCGATTGGCTGATAGAATCCTATCAGCCAATCGGAATTCGAGGGACGCCATCTTGGGTGACGTCCCTTAAAGGAACCTTCATTCGTCGTCTAGTCGAAGAGGATGTTCTGCGCCGGAGGTCTTGAAGATGGAGCCGCTCCTCGTCGGATGGATGAAGATAGAAGATGCCGCTTGGATGAAGATGTTTGCCGGTCCGGATGTCCTCTTCTGCCCGTATAGGATGAAGACTTTTGCCGCTCCGGATGTCTTCTTTTGGTCCATCGCTGGTCGGCTGAGTGAAGACGACTCAAGGTAGGGAGATCTTCAGGGGGTAGTGTTAGGTTTATTTAAGGGGGGTTTGGGTTAGAGTAGGGGTATGTGGGTGGTGGGTTTTAATGTTGGGGGGGGGGTTGTATTTTTATTTTACAGGCAAAAGAGCTGTTTTCTTTGGGGCATGCCCCGCAAAAGGCCCTTTTAAGGGTTGGTAAGGTAATAGAGCTGGTAACTTTTTAATGTAGAATAGGGTAGGGAATTTTTTTTATTTTGGGGGGACTTGTTATTTTATTAGGGGGCTTAGATTAGGTGTAAGTAGCTTAAATTGTTGTAATATTTTTGAAATGTTTGTAACTTATTTTTTTTTATTTTTTGTAACTTAGCTTTTTTTTATTTTTTGTACTTTAGTTAGTTTATTTAATTGTATTTAATTGTAGTTATTTGTAGGTAATTTATTTAATTAATTTAATTATAGTGTAGTGTTAGGTTTAATTGTAACTTAGGTTAGGATTTATTTTACAGGTAATTTTGTAAATATTTTAACTAGGTAGCTATTAAATAGTTATTAACTATTTAATAGCTATTGTACCTAGTAAAAATAAATACAAAATTCCCTGTAAAATAAATATAAATCCTAAAATAGCTACAATGTAATTATTATTTATATTGTAGCTATATTAGGGTTTATTTTAAAGGTAAGTATTTAGTTTTAAATAGGAATAATTTAGTTAATAAGAGTTATAATATTTAGATTTATTTAATTAATATTTAAGTTAGGGGGGTGTTAGGGTTAGGGTTAGACTTAGGTTTAGGGGTTAATAATTTTATTATAGTTGCGGCGGTATGGGGGGCAGGATAGGGGTTAATACATTTATTATAGGTCACAACGGTGTAGGGGGGGCAGATTAGGGGTTAATAAGTTTAATATAGGTGGTGGCGGGGTCCGGGAGTGGCGGTTTAGGGGTTAAACAATTTATTTAGTTGCGGCGGGGTCCGGGATCGGCAAAATAGGGGTTAATATATTTATTATAGTGGCGTCGGTGTAGGGGGGGCAGGATAGGGGTTAATAGGTATTATGTAGGTGGCGGTGGGCTCCGGGAGTGGCGCTTTAGGGGTTAATACATTTATTATAGTTGCAGAGGTGTCCGGGAGTGGCGGTTTAGGGGTTAATAACTTTATTTAGTGGCGGCGGTGTAGGGGGGGACAGATTAGGGGTTAATATGTATAATGTAGCTTGCGGTGGGCTCCGGGAGCGGCAGTTTAGGGGGTAATACATTTATTTACTTGCGGCGTTGTAGGGGGGACAGATTAGGGGTGTTTAGACTCGGGGTACATGTTAAGGTGTTAGGTGCAGACATCTCCCATAGGAATCAATGGGATGTCTGGCAGCAGCGAACATGAACTTTCGCTATGGTCAGACTCCCATTGATTCCTATGGGATCCGCCGCCTCCAGGGTGGCGGTTTGAAAACCAGGTACGCTGGGCCGGAAAAGTGCAGAGCGTACCTGCTAGTTTTTTGATAACTCACAAAAGTAGTCAGATTGTGCCGAACTTGTGTGTGGAACATCTGGAGTGACGTAAGAATCGATCTGTGTCGGACTGAGTCCGGCGGATCGAAGCTTACGTCACAAAATTCTACTTTTGCCGGTGTAAATGGCTTGATAACTAAGGCGAATCAGCCTCGCCACAAATACGCTGTGGAATTCCAGCGTATTTGAGGTTGACGGCTTGATAACTAGGGGCCAATATGTCTACTTTCATCAACAAACTGCTTGTTGATTCTTTGCTTGATGATGGACAAAATGAAGATGTTCTACATAAAGTGTAATTAGTCTGGGCTTTATGGGAAAATGGAATTAAAATCAAGTTTGTAGTTGATAAAAGACAGGTTTTCCACATTAAGGAGGCTGATCTTTATGCTGGTTGAGATCATTTCAGTGTCTACAGTAGAAGCAGCTCACATTCTTAGCTGGTTAGAGTCACCCCAGGTCTATGTGGCAGAATTTCTCTGGTACCAGAAAATTATTTTAAGGAAGTTGTCTCTTCTCATTTATTTGTTCCTGGAAATTTCCTGAAGACAAAGAATTCTAGAAATAGATTTTATTATGAATAAAGATAAATGCAATGTTTTCTGCCAGTAACAGGGATCCTCTTTTATTTACTCTAGATGCCATGGTGATCCATTGGAGCTTTAGGCCTATAGGACAACTTCATGCTTACTACGGTTTCGCTGGCATTATATGTTTGACCTTATATTGTATTTTTAACCAATAACCCTAACCAGAACTTGGAAGCATTTCCTGTCACGGCATCATCTCAGTGCAAATGCAAACCCAGCTATATTTCTATTACTGTGCTAGTGTTTAATATACAGAACTGTGTGTCTTTGTATTTAAGACTCTGGCTCTCCCCTTTGGATGCTGTTTGTAATCAGTTAATGCTTTTTCTAGTTAGACAGTTACCAGTGAATTAGGCCTTATAGCAGGCTTTACAATGCACACACTTCTAGCTTATAACACAAGTCAACAACAGACACTATAACACAACTGAGCTTGCAAACATACATGATCCAGACATAGGGGCCGATTTATCAAATAGCGGCCGGACATGATTCGCTGTAGCAAATCATGTCTGCCCAACATTGCTAAATGCCGACAGCATACGCTGAAGGCATTTAACATTGCACAAGCATTTCTGGTGAAATGCTTGTGCAATGCCACCCCCTGCACATTTGCAGCCAATCGGCCACTAGCAGGGGTTGTCAATCATCCCAATTGCAGTCTTATGGTCTTATAACCGCTGCTTATAAACTTATGTTTCCGGCGAGCCAGAAACATCATGGTTAGAAAGCAGCATCCTCTGCTTAATAAATCTACACCTCATAGTGTGCAAGGTTTATAACCGGCATATGGATGGGGTTGATCTGGCAGATCAGCTGCTGTAGCTCTACCTAATTATGCAGAGGACAACGGCCTGGTACAAAAAGGTTGCAATTTACTTAATGCAGATTGCAACCCACAATGCTTTTTTGTTGTTCAAAAAAGCAAACCCCGGAATGAAACATACTTTTTTACAGTTTTAGCTCCATATCATTTCGGGGATTTTGTACCAAGATGCACCAAGAGTTGGGGCTACTGTTGTACTACCTTCCTCCCAGTGAAAGCCAACCGTTTGCTGTCTTATCATCTAGGAAATTGGTACATGTCATGTAATATATATGTACATTCGAACTTCAGCTTTGAACATTTTACTGTAGCATATTTTAGCAATAAATGCAACCTGGACATCCACCGGTGCTCCTTTCTCTTCTTTTGCATTTCATTACTTTGGATTCCAAATACAGTGAGCACAGACATAGGCAGAGAAAATTGACTTCGGAGATTGGATTGGCCGAGAAGGGCGTGAGTGTTTGTGACATCCAAAGTGAGGAAAGGCTGCACGCGTCTGAAGAGGGCGTGATCTATGGACGGTCACGGAGCTGCGTGAAGAGTTCTCGTAGAGAAAGAAACGAACAGGACCTGGTAGATCTATATGACTACAAGAAACTGAAGATGCTGCAGGAGTGACAAGGGTCCAATTCACAAGATCACACCCCAGGGCCGGACGCGGTAAGTCAGCGAGTACCACTCAATTTTTGGGTTACACACACTCATAACATTGCCCAGCTTTTAGCTCCAGATCACTTGATCTAAATAGATATAGGCCAGATAGATACACTGTAAGCAGAGAGTGTGTGAACTTTTGGCAGTTTGGTACACTCTATAACGGTAAAATCTGTACAGCCATCTAAAGTCAGTAGTTATGAATTTTATGCTACAAAGCTGTAACATAAAACTCATAACTAAAGTGTTAAAAAGTACACTAACACCCATAAACTACCTATTAACCCCTAAACCGAAGCCCACCCGCATCGAAAACACTATAATAAAATTATTAACCCCTAATCTGCCGCTCCAGACATCGCCGCCACTTAAAAAATGTATTAACCCCTATTCCGCCGCTCCCCGACATCTGCCATGAAGACTTCTGCCGCCTGGATGAGGATGGATGTCCGGTCTTCGAAAACTGTAAGTGGATCGTCTGGGGTTAGTGTGAGGTTTTTTTAAGGGTTTATTGGGTGGGTTTTATTTTTAGAGTAGGTTTTTGGGCAATGCAAAAGAGCTAAATGCCCTTTTAAGGGCAATGCCCATCCAAATGCCCTTTTCAGGGCAATGGTTAGATTAGGTTTATTTAGATAGATTTTTATTTGGGGGGTTGGTTGTGTGGGTGGTGGGTTTTACTGTTGGGGGGTGTTTGTATTTTTTTTTACAGGTAAAAGAGCTGATTTCTTTGGGGCAATGCCCTGCAAAAGGCCCTTTTAAGGGCTATTGGCAGTTTAGTGTAGACTAGGGTTTTTTTTATTTTGGGGGGGCTTTTTTATTTTGATAGGGCTTTTAGATTAGGAGTAATTCATTTTTATTTTGGATCATTTCGTTTTTTATTTTGTGTAATTTAGTGTTTAATTTTTTTGTAATTTAGATAATTGTATTTGATTAATTATTTTTTTTATTTTATTGTCATGTTAGTTTTTAGTGTAAGGCAGGTTAGGTTTTATTTTACAGGTAACTTTGTATTTTTTTTAACTAGGTAGTTAGTAAATAGTTAATAACTATTTAATAACTAGTCTACCTAGTTAAAATAAATACAAACTTACCTGTGAAATAAAAGCTAGCTACAATGTAACTATTAGTTATTTTGTAGCTAGCTTAGGTTTTATTTTACAGGTAAGTTTGTATTTAGTTTTAAATAGGTTATTTAGATAATAATTGTAAGTTTTATTTAGATTTATTTTAATTATATTTAAGTTAGGGGGTGTTAGGGTTAGGTTCAGGATTACGTTAGGGTTAGACTTATGCTTAGGGTTAGAGTTACGTTAGGGTTAGGTTTAGGGGTTAATATATTTATGTAGTGTTGTGGGAGGCCAGAGGTCTAGGGGTAAATAACTTTAGTATAGTGGCGTCGACATTGGGGGCGGCAGATATGGGGCTAATAGGTGTAGGTAGGTGGCGGCGATGCTCGGGCCAGCAGATTAGGGGTTAATAACGGTAATGTAGGTGGTGGCAATGTTAAGGGCAGAAGACTAGGGGTTAATAACATTATGTAGGTGACGGCGATATCAGGGGCGGCAGATTATTGGTTAATAAGTGTAATGTAAGTGGCGCCAATGTTAGGGGCAGCAGATTAGTGGTGTTTAGATGTGTTTTTTATGTTAGGGTGTTAGGTTTAAACATAACTTTTTCTTTCCCATAGACATCAATGGGGCTGAGTTACGGAGCTTTTGTTTCCGCGATCGCAGGTATTAGGCTTTTTTTTAGCCGACTTTCCCCATTGATGTCTATGGGGAAATCGTGCCTTAGCACGTCAAAACACCGCTTGTATTTGGGTGAGGTATGGAGCTCAACGCAACCATATCGCTCGTACAAGCCGGGTTTTACAAAACCTGTAATAACAGAGCTATAGGGAGCTGAAATACCGCCGCTTTTGTGGCGGTCTATAATTTGCCTATAGCACTCAAAACTCGTAATCTAGCTAAAAGTGTGTGAAAAATAACACAAAAAATTACTACCCAAATGTTTGACAAAGACTAGTGGTTGAATTAGTGCATGGAAAGTGTTAAAATACCAGCATTTTGAATACCCTAGGGTTTCTATTTTTCAAAAATATATGGTTTGATGGGGGTAAATTACATTGGCCGGCTTCAGAAATGTCCCAAATAGGACATGGGTGCATGATGACAGATGTGAAAATTCCAAGTTGAAAAACTGGAATGGTCCCCTAAAAATAAGGCCTTTTAGCCCCCAGAGAACCTGACACGCCTATACATGGGTGGTATCACTATACTAAGGAGATGTTGCTGAACACATATTGGGGTGTTATTTGGCAGTGATCCTTAACCTTCTCAGTAAATGTATTCTTAAATTGCTATTTTGTCAAAAAAACGTTGGGATAGATTGGTGGTAAAATGGTTGCATGAAAAGAGTCAAAATACCTCAAGTTTAATACCTTAGGTTGTCTTCTTTTAAAAAATATATACATGTGAAGGGTTATTCAGGGATACCTGGCAGATATCAGGGTTACAATGTAACTATCGCTAATTTTGAAAAAAAAATGGTTTGGAAATAGCAAAGTGCTACTTGTACTTATTGCCCTATAACTTGCACTCAGAAGATGTTGCTGAACATATATTCAGGTGTTTTTTGGCAGTAACACATAACAGGAACTGAGAATCCATGCCTAAATTACTATCAGCTAGATTACGAGTCTTGCGTTATGAGTAAAAAAAGCAGCCTTAAGCCTCATAACGCTGCTTTTTTACTACCGCTGGTATTACGAGTCTTGCAGATTTAGGGGCACTGCACACTTTTTTGGCCTTACCGCAAATCATCTTACGCAATTTGCGTATAGTCTTTTTTCAATGGGACTCACATAGCACCGGTATTACGAGCTTGTCCTGGTAGGCCAAAAAGTGAGCGGTACACCCTATACCGTCAAGATTCGTACCGCATTTTAAAGTCAGTAGTAATGAGGTTTACACTACAAAACAGTAGCATAAAACTCATAACTAAAGTACTAAAAAGTACACTAACAACCATAAACTACCTATTAACCCCAAAACCAAGGCCCTCCCGCATCACAAACACTAAAATAAAAATATTAACCCCTAATCTGCCGCTCCGGACATCGCCGCCACTATAATAAACATATTAACCCCTAAACTACCGTACTCCCGCCTCGCAAACACTAGTTAAATATTATTAACCCCTAATCTGCTGTTCCTAACATCGCCACCACCTACCTACATTTTTAACTCCTAATTTGCCGCCCCCAACGTCGCCGCCACTATATTAAATTTACCTGTAAAATATTAAATTTACCTGTAAAATATTAAATTTACCTGTAAAATAAAACCTAACCTAAGTAACACTACACTACAATACGATTGAAGTTCAATCCTATTGGCTGATCCAATCAGCCAATAGGATTGAGCTCGCATTCTATTGGCTGTTCCAATCAGCCAATAGAATGCCAGCTCAATCCTATTGGCTGATTGGATCAGCCAATAGGATTGAACTTCAATCCTATTGGCTGATTGCATCAGCCAACAGGATTTTTTCTACCTTAATTCCGATTGGCTGATAGAATTCTATCAGCCAATCGGAATCTAAGGGACACCATCTTGGATGACGTCATTTAAAGGAACCTTCATTCGTCGTTAGTCCATTGGAAGAAGAGGATGCTCCGCGCCGGATGTCTTGAAGATGGACCCGCTCCGCGTCGGAAGGATGAAGATAGAAGATGCTGTCTGGATGAAGACTTCTGCCCATCTGGAGGACCACTTCTGCCCGTCTGGAGGACCACTTCTGCCGGCTTCGTTGAGGACATCTTGCCGTCTGGATGAAGACTTCTCCCGGCAAGTGAATCTTCGGGGGTTAGTGTTAGGATTTTTTAAGGGTGTATTGGGTGGGTTTTATTTTTAGCTTAGGGCTTTGGGCAGCAATAGAGCTAAATGCCCTTTTAAGGACAATGCCCATCCAAATGCGCTTTTCAGGGCAATGGGGAGCTTAGGTTTTTTTTAGTTAGGGTTTTATTTGGGGGGTTGGTTGTGTGGGTGGTGGGTTTTACTGTTGGGGGGGTTGTGTGTATTTTTTTTTACAGGTAAAAGAGCTGATTTATTTGGGGCAATGCCCCGCAAAAGGCCCTTTTAAGGGCTATTGATAGTTTAGTTTAGGCTAGGTTTTTTTTTTTATTTTGGGGGGGCTTTTTTATTTTGATAGGGCTCTTAGATTAGGTGTAATTAGTTTAAAGATCTTTTAATTTGTTTTTTATTTTCTGTAATTTAGTGTTCGTTTTTTTGTAATTTAGCTGATTTTATTTAGTTTATTTAATTGTATTTAATTTAGGTAATTTATTTAATTGTAGGGTTAGGTTAGGTGTTAGTGTAACTTAGGTTAGGTTTTATTTTACAGGTAAATTTGTATTTATTTTAGCTAGGTAGTTATTAAATAGTTAATAACTATTTAATAACTATTCTACCTAGTTAAAATAAATACAAACTTTCCTGTAAAATAAAAATAAACCCTAAGCTAGCTACAATGTAACTATTAGTTATATTGTAGCTAGCTTAGGGTTTATTTTATAGGTAAGTATTTAGTTTTAAATAGGACTAATTTAGGTGATAATAGTAGGTTTTATTTAGATTTATTTAAATTATATTTAAGTTAGGGGGTGTTAAGGTTAGACTTAGATTTAGGGGTTAATAAATTTAATATAGTGGCGGCGACATTGGGGGCGGCAGATTAGGGGTTAATAAATGTAGGAATAAGAACCAGTTTAAGTATGGGTGGACTAAGCGCTATTGGATAATAGGCCTTAAGCTTACTCACAGGTTAGTCTCCTAGCGGGCTAACAGAGGAAGGAATACAATAAGAGGTGAGTGAGAGTAAGCGCTAGAAGCTTAAAAGGCACAAATCTAAACGACTTATAAATACTAGAAAAAAGGTATAAATTATTTATATATATCATATGTATTAAATAATTTATACCTTTTTTCTGTGTTAATAAATGTAGGTAGGTGGTCGCGATGTTAGGGACAGCAGATTAGGGGTTAATAATATTTAATTAATGTTTGCGAGGCGGGAGTGCTGCGGATTAGGGGTTAATATGTTTATTATAGTGGCGGCGATGTCGGGGGCGGCAGATTAGGGGTTAATAAGTGTAAGATTAGGGGTGTTTAGACTTGAGGTTCATGTTAGGGTGTTAGGTGTAAACATAACTTTTATTTCCCCATAGGAATCAATAGGGCTGCGTTACTGAGATTTACGCTGCTTTTTTGCAGGTGTTAGACTTTTTCTCAGCCGGCTCTCCCCATTGATGTCTATGGGGAAATCGTGCACGAGCACATATAACCAGCTCACCGCTGACTTAAGCAGCGCTGGTATTGGAATGCGGTATAGAGCACAATTTTGCTCTATGCTCACTTTTAACGCCGGGTTTGTAAAAACCTGTAATACCAGCGCTATAGGTAAGTGAGCGGTAACAATAACGTGCATGTTAGCACCGCACCCCTCTTACCGCAAAACTCGTAATCTGTCCGTATGTGTGTGAAAAATAACACAAAAAATGACCCAAAAGTTTGACAAAGACTGGTGGTTGAATTAGTGCATTGAAAGTGTGAAAAAATACCAGCATTTCAAATACCCTGGGGTGTCTACTTTTCAAAAATATATAGTTTGATAGGGATAAATTACATTGGCCAGCTTCAAAAATATCCCAAATAGGACATGGATGCATGATGGCAGATGTGAAAATTCCAAGTTGGAAAACTGGAATGCGCCCCATAAACATTTTAGCCCCCAGAGAACCCGACACACCTATTCATGGGTGGTATCACTGTACTCAGGAGATGTTGCTGAACACATATTGAGGTGTTTTTTGGCAGTAACACATAACAGGAACTGAGAATCCATGCCTAAAAAACAATCAGCTAGATTACGAGTTTTGTGTTATGAGTGAAAAAGCTTCATAACGCTTCTTTTTCACTACCGCTGCTATTACGAGTCTTGTAGGTACAGCTGTACCGCACACTTTTTTGTCCGTCACGCAACGTAACTGCCGCACCTTTCAAAACATCCTTTTTCAATGGGACTTCCTTTGCGCCGGTATTAAGAGTTTGCCTGTCCGGCAAAAAAGTGAGCGGTACAGCACATAACTACAAGATCTGTACCGCCACCTGAAAGTCAGTAGTTATGAGTTTTATGCTACAAAGCTGTAGCATAAAACTCATAACTAAAGTGTTACAAAGTACACTAACACCCATAAACTACCTATTAACCCCTAAACCGAGGCCCTCCTGCATCGCAAACACTAAAATAAAATGATTAACCCCTAATCTGCTGCTCCGGACATCACCGCCACTATAATAAACATATTAACCTCTAAACTGCCGCACACCCGCATCACAAACACTAGTTTAATATTATTAACCCCTAATCTGCTGCCCCAATGTCATCGCCACCTACATACACTTATTAACCCCTAATCTGCTGCCCCCAAAATCGCTGCCGCTATACTAAAGTTATTAACCCCTAAACCTAACCCTAACGTAACCCTAACCCTAACATGTACTAACTTTAACATAAATAAAATAATTCCAAATAAAAATTACAATTAATACCTAAATTATTCCTATTTAAAACTAAATAAATACTTGCCTGTAAAATAAAACCTAAGCTAGCTACAATATAACTACTAGGTAGATTAATTATTAAATAGTTATTTACTATTTACTAACTACCTAGTTAAAATAAATACTAATTTACCTGTGAAATAAAACCTAACCTGTCTTACAGTTAAACCTAACATTACACTAAAATTAAATAAATTACATTAATAAAATACAATTAACTAAATTACAAAAACCCCCACTAAGTTACACAAAATAAAAAAGAAATTATCAAATATTTAAACTAATTACACCTAATCTAATAGCCCTATCAAAATAAAAAAAAATAAAAAAAATAATAAAACCCCTAGCCTAAACTAAACTGCCAATAGCCCTTAAAAGGGCCTTTTGCGGGGCATTGCTCCAAAGAAATCAGCTCTTTTACCTGTAAAAAAAATAATACAAACAATATTGGCAGTTTAGTTTAGGCTAGGGGTTTTATTATTTGGGGGGGGGGGGGGCTTTTTATTTTGATAGGGTTATTAGATTAGGTGTAATTAGTTTAAATATTTGATCATTTCTTTTTTATTTGGTGTAACTTAGTGGGGGTTTTTTTGTTGTAATTTAGTTAATTGTATTTCATCAATGTAATTTATTTAATTTTAGTGTAATGTTAGGTTTAACTGTAAGACAGGTTAGATTTTATTTTACACGTAAATTTGTATTTATTTTAACTAGGTAGCTAGTAAATAGTTAAAGGGACAGTAAACCTAAAAAATAATGTTATATAATTCTGCACATAGTGCAGAATTATATAACATTATTTTAGTGCTATCATTATAAAACCTTTTTTTCCATTTTAATTTTTTAAAAATATGCCAGTTTTACAGACCCGCTCTCTGCTCTCCAGTTGCATAGTCACAGCCCGGCCCGACCGCGCCATAACATTAAGTGCAGCTCGCTCCTGCTCTGTCAGACAGATGCGCTGTGTAAAAAAAACAGACCCGCTCAGCAGAGAGCAGAGAGCGGGTCTGTAAAACCGGCATATTTTTAAAAAATTAAAATGGAAAAAAAGGTTTTATAATGATAGCACTAAAATAATGTTATATAATTATGTGTAGAATTATATAACATTATTTTTTAGGTTTACTGACACTTTAATAACTATTTAATGACTAGTCTTCCTAATTAAAATAAATACAAACTTAGCTGTGAAATAAAAATAAACCCTAAGCTAGCTACAATGTAACTATTAGTTATATTGTAGCTAGCTTAGGGTTTATTTTACAGGTAAGTATTTAGTTTTAAATAGGAATTATTTAGTTATTAATAGTAAGTTTTATTTAGATTTATTTTAATTATATTATATTAAAGTTAGGGGTGTTAGGGTTACGTTAGGGTTAGGGGTTAATATATTTATTTAGTGTTAGTGATGTGGGAGGCCAGAGATTTAGGGGTTAATAACTTTAGTATAGTGGCGGCGGTGACGTTGGGGGCGGCAGATTAGGGGTTAATAAATTTATGTAGGTGGCGGCGACATTGGGGGCGGCAGATTAGGGGTTAATACATTTATGTAGGTGGCGGCGACATTAGGGGCAGCAGATTAGGGGTTGATAAGTGTAATATAGGTGTCGGCGATGTTGGGGGCGGCAGATTAGGGGTTTATGTTAGGGTGTTAGGTTTATTTAAACGTAACTTTTTCTTTCCCCATAGACATCAATGGGGCTGCGTTATGGAGCTTTACGCTCCATCATTGCAGGTGTTAGGCTTTTTTTCGCTGGCTCTCCCCATTGATGTCTTTGGGAAAATCGTGCACAAGCACGTCAAAGCAGCGCTGGTATTTGTGTGCGGTATGGAGCTCAACAAGGCCATATTGCCCCCAAACGCCGTTTTTTGGAAAACCGGTAATAGTAGCGCTATTAAAGGTGAGCGGTGGAAAAAACTTGCAAGTTATTACCGAGCAACCCATAACACAAAACTCGTAATGTGGCTGAATGTGTGTGAAAAATAACACAAAAAAATGACTACCCAAAAGTTTGACAAAGACTGGTGGTTGAATTAGTGCATGGAAAATGTTAAAATACCAGCATTTCAAATGCCCTAGGGTGTTTACTTTTCAAAAATATATGGTTTGATGGGGTAAATTACATTGGCCGGCTTCAGAAATGTCCCAAATAGGACATGGGTGCATGATGACCGATGTGAAAATTCCAAGTTGGAAAACTGGAATGCGCCCCCTAAAAATAAGGCCTTTTAGCCCCCAGAGAACCTGACACACCTATAAATGGGTGGTATCACTGTACTCAGGAGATGTTGCTGAACACATTTTGGGGTATTATTTGGCCGTAATCCTTAACGTTCTCAGTAAATGTATTCTTAAATTGCTATTTTGTCAAAAAAAAATTGGCATAGATTGGTGGTAAAATGGATGCATGAAAGGAGTCAAAATACCCCAAGTTTAATACCTTAGGTTGTCTTCTTTTAAAAAATATATACATGTGAAGGGTTATTCAGGGATACCTGGCAGATATCAGGGTTATCGTTAATTTTGAAAAAAAATGGTTTGGAAATAGCAAAGTGCTACTTGTACTTATTGCCCTATAACTTGCAAAAAAAAGTAAAGGACATGTAAATATTGGGTATTTCTAAACTCAGGACAAGATTTAGAAACTATTTAGCATGGATGTTTTTTGGTGGATGTAGATGTGTAACAAATTTTGGGAATCAAAGTTAGAAAAACTGTGTTAATCACGGTATTTTTTAGAAAGTCCATTTAATGGCGAGAAAAACGGTATATAAAATGTGTGGGTACAGTAAATGAGTAAGAGAAAAATTACAGCTAAACACAAACACTGCAGAAATGTAGCAAATAACCCTGGTCCCAAACGGTAAAAAAATTGAAAAGTGCTGTCGCCACTAAGGGGTTAAACAAGACATACAGAAGACAATGCTCTTGGCCCAGGTTTGGTGCAAAAGACCTGGTCAGTCTAGCTGATTATCTTCCAACCCTCAGGAGCCCTTAATTTACACCACAAGTTTTCCACCAGTAAACCACAGGCAGCTGTCCTCATCAGCCAGTAAATGTTATTAGGAATTACAAAACCAATACTGAAGTATTTTACTTTCAAGTTCAATTAAACAGCTTTTACTTAACATTTTTTAGGCAAAAATAGACATGTAATAAACAATGTTATTTCATATTTTTAATTTATTTATATATTTACTCTGACTTGCTCTCTGCCTCTCTCCATAACTTAAAGGGACACTAAATCCAAAATTTTTCTTCCATGATTCAGATAGAGCATGCCATTTTAAGCCACTTTCTAATTTACTTCTATTATCAATTTTTCTTCGTTCTCTTGCTATCTTTATTTAAAAAACAATGCATTTAAGCTAAGGAGCCAGCAAATTTTTGGTTTAGAATGATGGGCAGCACTTGTTTATTGGTGCTGTCCAATCAGCAAGGACAACCACGGTTGTTCACCAAAAATAGGCCGGCATTTAAGCTTACATTCTTGCTTTTCAAATAAACATACCAAGAGAATGAAGAAAATTTGATAATAGGAGTAAATTAGAAAGTTGCTTAAAATTGCATGCTCTATATCTGATTCATGAAAGAAAAAATTTGGGTTCAGTGTCCCTTTAACATTGAATTTTTATTTATTTAATTTTTATTTTAGAAGGATTAATTATTTGTTTGACCCATAGGACAGGTGAGGCACTGCCCGCATGCCTATCCTGAGTGCACGTCTCTGTGGTAAACAATGCAGTATTGCAGCAAGTAAAACCATTAAAATGCTTGGTTGTATAGGTAGAGGTATTAGCAGCAGAAATAGTAAAATTCTTATGCCACTTCACAGATCACTCGTCAGACCTCATCTTTAGTATTGTATGCCGTCCTGGAGACCACATCTCCAGGATATAAATAAACTGGAATCTGCTCAAAAAAAATGCTTTAAAAATGGTACATGATCTAAAAGAAAAAATAAATGACCTAAATATGTATAGTGTAGAGGAGAGAAGGGAGAGAGGTGATAGGATAGAAACTTTCAAGAATATGAAGGGACATAATAAAGCTGAGGCTGACAGTATGTTGAAGGGTAGTCAGTCCAGAAGTAATTAGCCGAAAAATTACTTTACAGAATTACTAGCTGATTCATGGAATAACGTTAATTTTGAGATTTGGACTGTGAGGGACTTCAAGATTGTCTGGGAGAAACATAAGGCTATCTTACATACTAATTAGCATTACATTTTATAGGAAATATGGAGACTTCTTGGGTCTTATCTGCCATTAAAAGCTTTACTTCTATGTGCGATGGGAAAAATCTTCCTTTGACATTCTTATAATTCCTAGAAATTCTGCATTGTGTGGAAGAACGTTCACCATCACTTTCTTTACAGGCATCGGACTGAATTTGTCCTGTATAAACATGCGCCGTTCCTTTTTTGTAACCTTAATTTAATCCTTTGTGTATTGTGGTCTCATACTTGTATGCATTTTGTAAACTGGTCCTTAAATTGTTGAAATAACAGATTTGCTATGGTCTTCATCTACAGACTGGTGTGTTTCAGAGTCGGCCATTCTGCTTTTCTGTCTTTATCTGATTTTTCATCAATATAAAGTTGGTGCAAGATGTTTTTTCTTCATATGGTTAATTATGAAAACATAAAATCCAAGCTAATTGTTCTTTCATCCTTTGCTAATAAAAAAAAAATTAGGCCATCAGAAACCTTTCAACACATTAAAATGATGAGACAAAACATAACAGTATGGGGTTTAGTCACTCCCATAAGAAAGTCAAAAATAAAATCAAATAACATCAAATAATATAATGTTATGTGAGTGAGTGACAAGAGAAAAAAAATACCTAAAGGACCAAAATCCAAAAAGTTAGTATTGATTCAATAAGGAAATTCTACAGTGATGCTAACAATGAAGAGAAAAAACATGGTGACGTAGAGACCATCTATATCACCCCAGACCTCTAGTAGTAGTTATAATACGACTAAAATATCTTTCTTAATATTCATTACAATTACAAGCACTGCAAATAACGTTTTGCTTTTATATGCATCAGAAATTACACTCTACATTGCAAAAGAACTCCATATAAATAAATATATAAAAAACCTATAAACATGTAATTTTGATTGCAAATGTTGCATTATTGTGGCCAATCAGGGAGGGATATAGCTCCAATACAGAACAAAGAAATCACTGTGTAGAATGTTGTAGGTTCATAATTCTTAACCCCAAAGAGAATATTCCAGCCTCTCTGGGCAGCAAAAAAACATTTTTCATATTTAAATTTAAAAAAAAAAACAGTCAAAATAAATTATGAAAGTGCACTGAAAAGTTGTTTTCAGTATGCATAATTAACCCTTTCATTAGGGAATTATATTTTAAGTTTACTGGCCTTTAAAATAAAAAAAAAAAAACAAGTCATCATTCAAGTTTGATAACATCTGTGTCAGTTTTTAGATTTCAAAAGGGTATGAGCGTATTGTGACCTTCAAAAAACAAAATTACATAACTAAATTTTTTTTTTTAAATGATCCTCAAGATATTTTTTATAATACAGTTTAAAGCTCTAGGGCAGTGATGGCTAACATTGGCACCACGGATGTTTGGAACTATATTTCCCATGGGGCGTAGGCACTTTACAGTCGAGTTGAGCATTGTGGGAAATGTAGTTCAGAAACATTAGGACTGCCAAGGTTAGCCATCACTACTCTAGGGATTATCATCTAATTAAATCCCAGCTTTCGAGATTTTAATTGTATCCCCTGACAGATAGGGTGAGAGATTAATGAGGTAAAATACAATAAGAAAGAAAACACATGAAGCTGAGTGGCAAACACCCAGAAATAGGGAGAACTATCTTCTGATTTAAGTTGTACCTCATGAATTAAATATAAAAATCTTACTCTAACTCCCCCCTATTTCCCAGTAATTGCAAATTACTATAACATATCATTAAATGTTATCAAAATTAAAGGTGTAACACTCATTATTTATTCGAAAGTAACGTCAAAAGCTATGTCATCTAAGTTACAGCATTTCTTTCTTTCACCCAGGGAGTTTTTATCCTGGTATTTGGCTGTCTCATGGATAAAAAGGTAAGGTTTGTGCTTAACACAAAATATCTACTACCTTACTGAGTTTGATTTGGTTTTCTGTAGAAAAAAAAAAAAAGCTACTTACTAGAAATATACTTTAAAAATGTTTACACAAAATGCTGACGCGTTTCACGTTGAGAAGCACTTAATCATAGACTAGCTTATTTTCTCACAGCAAAACTATAAAAAGATTGGAACGCTAAGTTCTGTATAGCAGCATTAAAGAATAATAATATAAACACTAAGCATAGTGAACAAATGTTCAGTAGAAATGGTAAGGTTAATACTTCCTTGAACACAAGAAGGGTTTTGTGTGGTACAGGATAACAAGTAAGGTTTCTATACTTCAAATCCAACATGTAAAACACAGTTCAAACAAGATAGGTACCATTAATCTTCTGATAATTAGTAAATATGATTAAAATAGTCAAAAAATGATGTTACACATCTTCAGCAGATGATAATATGACAGGAGGAGGCATTGGGGTCCATTTATCAAGCTCCGAACGGAGCTTGTGGGCCCGTGTTTCTGGCGAGTCTTTAGACTCGCCAGAAACACCAGTTATGAAGCAGCGGTCTAAAGACCGCTACTCCATAACCCTGTCCGCCTGCTCTGACGGGTTGATTGACACCTCAGCAGGGGGCGGCGTTGCACCAGCAGCTCTTGTGAGCTGCTGGTGCAATGTTAAATGCGGAGAGCGTATTGCTCTCCGCATTCAGCGAGGTCTTGCGGACCTGATCCGCACTGTTGGATCAGGTCCACAAGACCTTTAATAAATAGGCCCCATTGTATATCTCCTGATATTTGATAAAGAACTAAGAAGAAGCAGCGCTTTCTTAGCTCACCCCTAAATATTTGTTCACAGAATTTTGAGTCATGATCTTTTGTTCTATATATTTTCCAGTTATTAATATATATAAATCTTGTAAAAAATATTTGCTGAAAACCTGGAGTACAATTTTTCAAGGACGTGTTTTATGATCCTTTTCGGTTTCTATTTCTAGGTGCGGCAATCAGTTTCTGAAAGGTTGAAGAAACTTAAGACTTTGTGCCCAGAACTTCCATCCTTGACCTGCAGACCTGGGAAAAAGTACAGCATGGTAATCAGTGGTTTCATACCTTTGACCTGGGGACAAATAAATTGCTAGCTTGCTTCTTTCAGTTACAGATTTATTTATAACAGCAACAGATATGTTTTTAAATGTGCTTGTTGTACAGTTATGGGTGATAGTGTTACCATGACAACAAATACTATCCTGCCTAAGTGTAAATATACCCTTAGGCAGCTGCAGACTGTGTGTAATGACTCATTGGTGTGGCCCCCAGTATACAATAATAAATCATGAAAATAATTTTTTAAACACAAAAAACAATAATTTAAAATATATTTTTTCACATCATTATAGCCTCAAATGGACATAAAACCCCAAAACATGTCTTTCATGATTCAGATAAAACATAC
This sequence comes from Bombina bombina, assembly GCF_027579735.1. Lineage (NCBI taxonomy): Eukaryota > Metazoa > Chordata > Amphibia > Anura > Bombinatoridae > Bombina > Bombina bombina. Next base: position 48,423,699 of record NC_069502.1, on the reverse strand, counting down.
AATTTTAAACAACTTTCCAAATTAAGTTTATTATCAAACGTTCTTTGTTTTCTTATTATTCTTTGTTGAAAAGCAGGAAGGCAAGCTCATGAGCATGCATGTCTTCAGCACTGTATGGCAGCAGTTTTGCAATAGTGTTATACATGAGCAAGAGCAGTAGATGGCAGCACTATTTCCTGTCATGTAGGCATGTGCACACTACCTATCTAGATATCTCTTCAACAAAAATAACATGAAAATAGATTAGCTTGATACATAAAATGAATTAACTGAACATAAGTTCCTAATGTTACAGATTCAAAAGTCAAAGATTTCTGTAAAGATGTTAATATAAGCTAAATGAAAAGCTCAGGGGCGTATTATAGCCTAGGCCAACAAGGGCCGTGCCTAGGGCGGCAAATTCACAGGGGCGGCACTTTTTGACAGCACCACAGAGTGCCTTAAAATTGGATCCTTGTACCCTGCTTTGGAGTCCCCATACACCTATCAGTGCCTTCCACTTATACCCCACTGATCGCCACTTGCTTCTGCCAGCCGCACCTAAAACTAAAAACTAAGCCAGAGGGGAGCAACCAACTTGTGTGGCTCGGAGTGAGGTGTCAGACTCAGTACCAGCAAATGGACATGGGACTGGGGGAGCCACCTCTAACGCAGATGCGCGGGTTTCAGTGCGCGCTATCAGGTGCATACAGTTTTGCTGCCAATAACATGCACTCCCATTGTGAAGTGTCCAGCAGTTGCTGCGTCGCGGACCTATCGGATGTCCCTTAGCATAGGGAACGCTAATTTCCAGCTGTTACTTTTACTGTTTGTGTCATTCTGAAGGTATTACAAGATAACTCATTTTAATTTTCAGTCTGCCTGTGATACCCTCATAATAAACCTGTAACTACAGAGCCTTTTGCTAGGTGTGTTGCCCATGCTTTTTACATTACATACTGTACACATAGGGAGTGTGGCTTATTATTTTTTCTGTGCACAATGGTTGTTATTCTGTTTATTTTATTCCAACATGCTTTTGTGTGTGTGAATGTATGTAGAAGTGTGTGTGTATGTTTGTAAGAGTGTTTGTGTGTATGTATAACTATTGTTTGTGTGTGTGTATATAACTGTGTATGAATGAGTGTGTGTACGTATAACTGAAAGTGTGTGTGTGTAACTGTATGTATGAGTGTGTGTATGTATAACTGAAAGTGTGTGTGTGTAACTGTATGTATGAGTGTGTGTATGTATAACTGAAAGTGTGTGTGTGTAACTGTATGTATGAGTGTGTGTATGTATATCTATTAAGTGTTTGTGTGTGTGTGTGTAACTGTATGTATGAGTGTGTGTATGTATAACTGAAAGTGTGTGTGTGTGTGTGTGTGTGTGTAACTGTATGTATGAGTGTGTGTATGTATAACTATTAAGTGTTTTTGTGTGTGTGTGTAACTGTATGTATGAGTGTGTGTATGTATAACTGAAAGTGTGTGTGTGTAACTGTATGTATGAGTGTGTGTATGTATAACTGAAAGTGTGTGTGTGTAACTGTATGTATGAGTGTGTGCATGTATAACTATTAAGTGTTTGTGTGTGTGTGTGTAACTGTATGTATGAGTGTGTGTATGTATAACTGAAAGTGTGTGTGTGTGTGTGTGTAACTGTATGTATGAGTGTGTGTATGTATAACTATTAAGTGTTTTTGTGTGTGTGTGTAACTGTATGTATGAGTGTGTGTACGTATAACTGAAAGTGTGTGTGTGTAACTGTATGTATGAGTGTGTGTACGTATAACTGAAAGTGTGTGTGTGTAACTGTATGTATAAGTGTGTGTACGTATAACTGAAAGTGTGTGTGTGTAACTGTATGTATGAGTGTGTGTATTTATAACTATTAAGTATTTTTTTGTGTGTGTATATCTGTGTATGTATGAGTGTGTGTGTGTGTGTGTGTAACTTTAAGTGTGTGTGTGTAACTGTATGTATGAGTGTGTGTATGTATAACTATTAAGTGTTTTTTTTTGTGTGTGTATATCTGTGTATGTATGAGTGTGTGTGTGTGTGTAACTTTAAGTGTGTGTAACTGTATGTATGAGTGTGTGTACGTATAACTGAAAGTGTGTGTGTGTAACTGTATGTATGAGTGTGTGTATGTATAACTATTAAGTGTTTTTTTGTGTGTGTGTATATCTGTGTATGTATGAGTGTGTGTGTGTGTGTGTGTGTAACTGTATGTATGAGTGTGTGTATGTATAACTATTAAGTTTTTTGTGTGTGTGTGTGTATATCTGTGTATGTATGAGTGTGTGTGTAACTTTAAGTGTGTGTAACTGTATGTATGAGTGTGTGTACGTATAACTGAAAGTGTGTGTGTGTGTAACTGTATGTATGAGTGTGTGTATGTATAACTATTAAGTGTTTTTTTGTGTGTGTATATCTGTGTATATGAGTGTGTGAGTGTGTGTATAACTGAAAGTGTGTGTGTGTAACTGTATGTATGAGTGTGTGTACGTATAACTATTAAGTGTTTTTGTGTGTGTGTGTATAACTGTGTGTGTATGAATGTGTGTATTTATAACTATTAAAGGGATAGTATAGTCAAAATTAAGCATTCATAATTCAGATAGAGCATGCCATTTTAAGCAACTTTCTAATTTACTCCTACTATCATTTTTTCCTTTGTTCTCTTGGTATCTTTATTTTAAAATGCTGGCATGTAAGCTTAGAAGTAAGCCCATTTTTTGTTCAGCATCTGGGTAGTGCTTTCTGATTGGTGTCTAAATGTAGCCATCCAATCAGCAAGCACTACCCAGGTGCTAAACCAAAAATGGGCTGGCTCTGAAACTTACTTTTCAGCTTTTTTAAATAAAGATTCAAAGAGAACGAAGAAATCATGAAAGTTTATTTTTGACTAGACTATTCCTTTAAGTGTTTTTGTGTGTGTGTGTATCTGTGTGTGTATGAGTGTGTGTATGTATAACTATTATTTTTTTTTGTCTGTGTTTATCTGTGTATGTATGAGTGTGTGTATGTATAACTATTAAGTGTTTTTGTGTGTGTGTATAACTTTGTATGTATGAGTGTGTGTATGTATAACTATTAAGTGTTTTTGTGTGTGTGTATAACTTTGTATGTATGAGTGTGTGTATGTATAACTATTAAGTGTTTTTGTGTGTGTGTGTGTGTGTGTGTGTGTATAACTTTGTATGTATGAGTGTGTGTATGTATAACTATTAAGTGTTTTTGTGTGTGTGTATAACTTTGTATGTATGAGTGTGTGTATGTATAACTATTAAGTGTTTTTGTGTGTGTGTATAACTTTGTATGTATGAGTGTGTGTATGTATAACTATTAAGTGTTTTTGTGTGTGTGTATAACTTTGTATGTATGAGTGTGTGTATGTATAACTATTAAGTGTTTTTGTGTGTGTGTATAACTTTGTATGTATGAGTGTGTGTATGTATAACTATTAAGTGTTTTTGTGTGTGTGTATAACTGTGTATGTATGAGTGTGTGTATGTATAACTATTAAGTGTTTTTGTGTGTGTGTATAACTGTGTATGTATGAGTGTGTGTATGCATAACTGAAAGTGTGTGTGTAACTGTATGTATGAGTGTGTGTATGTATAACTATTAAAGGGACATTAAACACTAAATACATGCTAGATAGAATGATGCATTCAAAGAAAAGATTAGTCCATGACTAACATGTAGATGTATTTTTTAAAGTTTCATTAGTTGTTTAAAAAGTGACAAAATAAGTGCAAAGTTTTAGTGTCTATAAAACACTGGGAGCTGCCATGTTGTAATTTGTGTTACCTTCTCTGCTGTGGCCAATTAGGGACAGTTATAAATAGGTCACTAGAGTGTGCAGCCAATGGTTGTGCTGGATTTAACAGTGTTATGCACTTCCATTTCTAACAGGAACTGAAAAGCTCACAATTACAGAATGGAATTACAGGCAAAGAGGACAAAATAAATAATGAAAGTATATTGCAGAGTTGTTTTATATATACAATTTATCATTTTATATTACCATCTCAAAGTGTTTAATGTCCCTTTAAGTGTTTTTGTGTGTGTGTATAACTTTGTATGTATGAGTGTGTGTATGTATAACTATTAAGTGTTTTTGTGTGTGTGTATAACTTTGTATGTATGAGTGTGTGTATGTATAACTATTAAGTGTTTTTGTGTGTGTGTGTATAACTGTGTATGCATGAGTGTGTGTGTGTATAACTGTGTATGCATGAGTGTGTGTGTGTATAACTGTGTATGTATGAGTGTGTGTATGTATAACTATTAAGTATTTTTGTGTGTGTGTATAACTGTGTATATGTATGAGTGTGTGTATGTATAACTATTAAGTGTTTTTGTGTGTGTGTATAACTGTGTATATGTATGAGTGTGTGTATGTATAACTATTAAGTGTTTTTGTGTGTGTGTATAACTGTGTATATGTATGAGTGTGTGTATGTATAACTATTAAGTATTTTTGTGTGTGTGTATAACTGTGTATATGTATGAGTGTGTGTATGTATAACTATTAAGTGTTTTTGTGTGTGTGTATAACTGTGTATATGTATGAGTGTGTGTATGTATAACTATTAAGTGTTTTTGTGTGTGTGTATAACTGTGTATGTATGAGTGTGTGTATGTATAACTATTAAGTGTTTTTGTGTGTGTGTATAACTATGTATGTATGAGTGTGTGTATGTATAACTATTAAGTGTTTTTGTGTGTGTGTATAACTGTGTATGTATGAGTGTGTGTATGTATAACTATTAAGTGTTTTTGTGTGTGTGTATAACTGTGTATGTATGAGTGTGTGTATGTATAACTATTAAGTGTTTTTGTGTGTGTGTATAACTGTGTATGTATGAGTGTGTGTATGCATAACTATTAAGTGATTTTGTGTGTGTGTATAACTTTGTATGTATGAGTGTGTGTATGTATAACTGAAAGTGTGTGTGTGTGTAACTATAAGTATATGCAAGTGTTTTTCAAGCTCAGTGGTTAACATTTACTTTGAAAAAGCTATAAAAAAAAGTAATGTTACACCCTGACCCAAAAAATATTAAATAGGTTAAATGGGCCTAAAACCAGGTGTGGGGGGTCAGTAGAATTTTGAGTGCCTGGGGCAGCACAAAGCCTAAATATGGCACTGGAAAAGCTTAATTGCTTACTGACAGTACATCTCAGTTATCCATATCTAAAGCTTCTTCTAAGATGGTCTTTGTTTGTCAACTGACCCTTGATCCCTCTCTCAATAGACTTAATTATCTAAAGCTCTCCGGTATGGTGAGATTATCTAAGAAATCTTTTAGTACTGCGAGGTTCATGCTGAAGGCTCACTTAGACAACTCACATCCAAGTCACATCTGATTTTGAATTAAAACCCAACATTTATTAATGAAAGTACGTATAAAAATCACAGACCTGGATGGCATCAGTATTCAACAATTAGAAATACCTCCGACCCCTACATGCGTCACCTGACGGATTTTGCCGACGCTTTATCGAAGGTGTGTTATTTGGGTATCCACAATAGTGCTTAATGGTGTCAAGCACTGTCAAATTCTGCTCACACGCACACAGCAATATATAGAGTATCTGTTCTATGTGAAAAGTACGACGAGGTCCATCAAATAATCTTAGAGAGTCACTTTCTAACTTGAGAGCTGTTTATCTAGTTTTGCAGGGCTCTGGATGGAGACAATTTCCTTACCATATAATACTCGAAAAAGCCCCCGACAATTTTGAGTGATTTATCTCTGTGCTTGGGAGTTTTAGGTCTATTGTCATTGCATTCTTGTTTCTACACTACAAACAGACAGTCTTGGTTGTATTATCCTATAAGAACACTTATTTTTAAGATATAGTGATGGTAATATATGATTACTTCAAGGTTAATATGGTGGTGAACACTAGTATGATCCAACTATAGTTAAAAACAGTACACTGTGAATTCAATGAATAAATATGAACTTTGCCACTAACCATATAATCTCCCCAATAAATAAGAAGTTCATAGTAATTTCATCTATTTTAATAATAATTAAGCAGTTTATGGTATCTACACTTAGTTTAGGTACAATTACATTCAGTAATATTTCATAAGTATTTTTACTAGTTTTCACCCTTCAAGAGGTATTCCCCAACCCCAATCCTAACCCCTATTTCCACTCGTTATCTCACAGTAATGATACACACACATTTCAGTTACTAAGGACAAGTAACTCATGGTCCACACAGGCTTTCAGGATCTCACCCTAATCAAATTTGTTGTTATCACATGCACACTTTTTTAACATAATATTAAAAAATCTTTTTAAAATTTAATTGTATTATTATATTATTGTTATTCACAATTTTATTCTCAATATTAGGTTTATTATTAGGTGATTTCAGTTTATAGAACTTCATCATCAGTCATTAATTTTATTTATATATTTATGATTTGAGAATAGTATTTTCATTAAATTGTCACAATACACTCTTGTCACTTATATGAAGAGTCGATTTATGGTTACAAAATTGCACAATTAATTCTTTTTAGTATTTTAAAATTTCACTTATGGATTATTGTCACATAGTCTTCATTTGGTATGTATTTCAGTAAAACTAAACTTTTTTTTACATACTAGATTATTATGATCACTTATTCCTTTAACATTTTTGGTTTATTTAAGTAATATGATTCTTAGAATAGATTATATTATACACTATTTTTGATATTCATCATCATAATCCAATATAATTTGACTTGCCAATATATCAAAGTCAGGTAGCAATAAATAGTTCTTAATTTATATCTTGATGTACTAAACCTCTTTTAAAATGTATTCCAAGCGTAAGCAGTTATTAACGTTTATTTCCTTGTTGTATATATGTAATCATTTATATAGCACTTGCGCTTTAGATCAGTTCAAATTTATATTTCGATGTAACAAATCCATTCTGAGAATAATCTGTTACTTATGTTACGTTATTATCTTTGTATGGTTACATCTAACCAAGTTGTCAGCAAATGTTTTGCAGATAAGTTGTAATAATTAATTTGATGTAGCAAACCTTGCTCTATTGTATCTATATCCGGGCGTAGCTAATAATATTATTTTTATTATTTGTGTATACCCATATTTGATCAGATATAAGACACGCTACCATGAGTTAGTATTAGTCAATTTGAAGGTACAATTGTAACAGAAAAAGTTATTGACTGCATATCTCTAATTCATAATTGGAATATATATATTCCATACATTATAAGGATTACGATCATGTTACCCACTGTTTCTGGATAACCAATCCAATTCATGTTGTTATGTCATGAAGTAAACAAAGACACACATTCTCTTTGATTCGCTGATTTGGATGACTTACCTCCAATTAGGCGGAGTCACTAGGATTAAATACCCGCCAAATGAGAACCTCCGTAAGCCCTTTGAGAAAGCCGAGTCGCTCGGCGAAACATGTCAGGGGAGGTCGGGAGATAATGGGCTCCTTATAGTTGTTGTTTTTTAAACTTAGCAGAAATTTAACTTAAAAAACTTATTAATAATACTTAAAAACATCTAACTCAGTCTGCCTATAATTTGTCACGTAAGTGACTCAGATTGAATTTACATTTTCAAGCAGCTGAAAGTAACGTATACGTGTGATTATCAGAGAAACAGGCAGGAGAATTGCTGCTATTTATATAAGCATATTTTGGTGCTAATCGGATGAGTCCGAGTATAACAGGGTCTCATTGCGGTTAGTTTAAAAACCTGACAGTTGACATTTGAATTTAACTTTGCGGCACATGTAGTGCAGTGGCACTATCGATCTATTTAAACCTGTGTATTTCACGCACAGCACGGAGAGACACACATTTGATGTCTCAGTCAAATAATATTTATATAGGCTCACTTTATTGAACTGTGGTTTTTTTAATATAGAGAAAAAGATCTGTTACTTTAATTTAATTAACACATTTAGCAGTAATATTTTGTGGGCAATATCAAGCCAAAAAGAAAAAAAACATATATATAAAAATACCGTGACATTATGTGGTGCATTATTACAAGCATCAAACCCAAGTGTATACTATCTCAGTAATAACTGATTCTTATTGCCTAAATGTAATATACATATCTAGCATTAATATATGGTGGGCAATATTCAGTACAGAGTAAATAAGACATATAAGTACCGTGACATTACCTATTGTATTATTTGCAGCACCAAACCCAGCTGTCACACATTCTGGGTAGTGATGTCGCGAACCTAAAAATTTCGGTTCGCGAACAGCGGACTCGAACTTCCACAACTGTTTGCAAACCGGGCGAACCGCCATTGACTTCAATAGGCAGGCGAACTTTAAAACCAACAGGGACTCTTTCTGGCCACAATAGTGATGGAAAAGTTGTTTCAAGGGGACTAACACCTGGACTGTGGCATGCCGGAGGGGGATCCATGGCAAAACTCCCACGGAAAATTACATAGTTGATGCAGAGTCTGGTTTTAAGCCATAAAGGGCATAAATCACCTAACATTCCTAAATTGTTTGGAATAACGTGCTTTAAAACATCAGGTATGATGTTGTATCGATCAGGTATGATGTTGTATTGATCAGGTAGTGTAAGGGTTACGCCCGCTTCACAGTGACAGACCAAACTCCCCGTGTAACTCACCGCAAACAACCGCAAACAGTCTATATGGCATGGATTTTAGGAACCGGGAGATGGAAAAAGATGCTTGGTCTGTCCTCCTACTTCAAACTTGGCCGAAACACAAGTGGCTGTCACAAAACAGTCCGGCCACGAGATAGATAGATTTGATAGATAGATACATAGATTACATAGATCAATAGATGCAATATACATTTGACAGATACAAATTACATAGATCAATAGATGCAATATACATTTGATAGATACGATTGATAGTTAGATAGATTTGATAGATAAATAGATAGATTTGATAGATATATAATTTCCCAGACAGAGAATTACAAGAGGTGCGGTCTGGGACCCATGGTAAGGATCCCAGAGGCAGTTGTGACGCCAGGGGACGTGTATATGCCATGGATTTTAGGAACCGGGAGATGGAAAAAGATTCTTGGTCGGTCCTCCTACTTCATATTTTCCGAAACACAAGTGGCTGTCACAAAAAAATCCGGCCACGAGATAGATAGATTTGATAGATAGATAGATAGATAGATAGATACATAGATTACATAGATCAATAGATGCAATATACATTTGATAGATACGAATTACATAGATCAATAGATGCAATATACATTTGATAGATACGAATTACATAGATCAATAGATGCAATATATATTTGATAGATACGAATTACATAGATCAATAGATGCAATATACATTTGATAGATACGAATTACATAGATCAATAGATGCAATATACATTTGATAGATACAAATTACATAGATCAATAGATGCAATATACATTTGATAGATACGAATTACATAAATTCAATAGATGCAATATACATTTGATAGATACGATTGATAGTTAGATAGATTTGATAGATAAATAGATAGATTTGATAGATATATCATTTCCCAGACAGAGAATTAAGACGTGCAATCTGGGACCCATGGTAAGGTTACTTCCTTTTGCACAATCGAGTACAGGTTGGGGATTGCCTTTTGTGCAAAGAAATTGTGGCCGGGTACCTTCCACTGTGGTGTCCCCTATCAGGGGACGTGTATATGGCATGGATTTTAGGAACCGGGAGATGGAAAAAGATGCTTGAACACCCAGTACAGGTCGTTCTCCTTCAGCCTTTTTATACAAGGGTCCCCGACCCTCAACAGGCACGACAGCATGAAAGACCCCATATGCCATGACTTCCTTTTGCACAATCGAGTACAGGTATGGCATCGATTTTAGGAACCCGGAGATAATTTTTAGGAACCGGGAGATGGAAAAAGATGCTTGGACACCCAGTACATGTCGTTCTCCTTCAGCCTTTTTATACGAGGGTCCCCGACCCTCAACAGGCCAGATAGTTTGAAAGACCCCATATGCCATGACTTCCTTTTGCACAATCGAGTACAGGTATGGAATCGATTTTAGGAACGCAGAGATGATTTTAGGAACCGGGAGATGGAAAAAGATGCTTGGTCGGTCCTCCTACTTCAAATTTGGGGCACTGCGCGTGCAATCTACTGTGCCACCAGATATGAGTGGTGTGTTAAGTAGTACTATTCTTAGCAGTTTAATCCCTGTTATGTGCCTTTTTTTTGGTTTGGGTTTTGAAGCCACAGTGTAGCACCAGAGACCAGAAAAATTAGGCATGTACACATGCCTGAAAAATTAGGTATTGTTGCAGCCGCTGCTGTAGCAGCGGCCAGAAAAATTGATGTTTGTTTGACAGTTAGAAAGTGCCCTAAAACATTGCGGCTTGAACCCTAGTTGTTGGCGGATAAGTCACGCAAGTCATCCAGCATTCGAAGATAAAGTACAGCAGCGTGTGGACCATTTTTAGGCCAAGGCAGCTCATCTCATCAGGCCTTTTTTACTCGAATGTATCGCCCAATGTCAGTCCCTTCGGGATCCATCCCTCATTCATTTTAATAAAGGTGAGGTAATCAAGACTTTTTTGACCTAGGCGACTTCTCTTCTCAGTGACAATACCTCCTGCTGCACTGAAGGTCCTTTCTGACAGGACACTTGAAGCGGGGCAGGCCAGAAGTTCGATTGCAAATTGGGATAGCTCAGGCCACAGGTCAAGCCTGCACACCCAGTAGTCAACTGAACTGCTCCATCCTTTCCGACTTGCGGGAATTTGGTAACATTTCAGTCACTTTATGCTTATACCGGGGGTCTAGTAGCATGGACACCCAGTACAGTTCGTTCTCCTTCAGCTTTTTTATACGAGTGTCCCTCAACAGACACAACAGCATGAAAGACCCCATTTGCCCAAGGTTGGATGCCAAACTACTCATGTCCCGTTCCTCGTCCTCACTGATCTCACTGAAGGTATCTTCTTCCCCCCAGCCACTTACAACACCACGGGTACCAGATAGGTGACAATGAGTACCCTGGGATGCCTGTTGTGCTTTGTCTTCCTCCTCCTCCTCAAAGCCACATTCCTCCTCTGACTCCTCTTCCTCACAATCCTCTTTCTGCGTTGCCCCTGGTCCAGCAAGCGATGCTGATAAGGCTGTTTCTGGTGGTGATGGTGACCACAACTCTTCCTCTTCACGCTCATCTACGGCCTGATCCAGCACTCTTCGCAGGGCACGCTCCAGGAAGAAAACAAATGGTATGATGTCGCTGATGGTGCTTTCTGTGCGACTGACTAGGTTTGTCACCTCCTCAAAAGGACGCATGAGCCTACTGGAATTGCGCATGAGCATCCATTAACGTGGCAAAAAAATTCCCAGCTCTCCAGAAGCTGTCCTAGCACTCCGGTCATACAAATACTCGTTAACGGCTTTTTCTTGTTGGAGCAGGCTGTCAAACATTAGGAGTGTTGAATTCCAATGTGTCGGGCTGTCGCAAATCAAGCGCCTCACTGGCAGGTTGTTTCGCCGCTGGATATCTGACAAGTGCGCCATGGCCATGTAGGAACGCCTGAAATGGCCACACACCTTCCTGGCCTGCTTCAGGACGTCCTGTAAGCCTGGGTACTTATGCACAAAGCATTGTACAATCAGATTACACACATGTGCCATGCACGGAACATGTGTCAACTTGCCCTATTTCAATGCCGCCACCAAATTACTTCCATTGTCAGAAACCACTTTGCCAATCTCCAGTTGGTGCGGAGTCAGCCACTGATCCACCTGTGCGTTCAGGGTGGACAGGAGTGCTGCTGCGGTGTGACTCTCTGCTTTCAGGCAAGTCAACCCCAAGACGGCGTGACACTGTCGTATCCGGGATGTGGAATAGTACCTGGGGAGCTGGGGGGGGGTGCCGTTGATGTGGAGCAAAATGCAGCAGCAGAAGAAGAGGACTCAGCCGAGGAGGTTATGGAAGAGGATGGAGTAGGAGGAGTAGAGGAGGTGGCAGCAGGCCTGCCTGCAAGTTGTGGCTTTGTCACCAACTAATCCTCTGCAGAGCCAGGCATTCCATGCTTGGCAGCCATCAGCAGGTTTACCCAATGCGCAGTGTAGGTGATATACCTGCCATGACCATGCTTTGCAGACCAGCTATCAGTGGTCAGATGGACCCTTGCCCCAACACTGTGTGCCAGACATGCCATTACTTCCTTTCGCACAATCGAGTACAGGTTGGGGATTACCTTTTGTGCAAAGAAATTTCGGCCGGGTACCTTCCACTGCGGTGTCCCAATAGCTACAAATTTTTTGAACGCCTCAGACTCCACCAGCTTGTATGGTAAAAGCTGACGGGCTAAGAGTTCAGACAAGCCAGCTGTCAGACGCGGGGCAAGGGGGTGACTTGGTGAAATTGGCTTCTTACGCTCAAACATGTCCTTGACAGACAATATTAAAATATAAGAAAAAGTGTGTGTGTGTGCGCTAACAGCTACGGGGATATTCTCCAATGGTAATTTATAAAACAACTATAGTAGTGGGTGTATATAAGCTAAAAATCCTAGGATTATATCCTCCTTTGAACAATATATCTAGTAAAATAAACACATATCCCAATTGGTACAAGAATAAAATACTTTAAGTTATTGTTCTTAAAAAAACATGAATATGCAAAAAATGACAAAAAATAAAGTTTTAATCTAAAATTAGGCTAAAAGTGTATGACCGGTCATATACATGTATGCATGCAAACAAACTAATTAAATACACGATTTAAATCTAAAAGCCCCACTTTGAAATGAGGGTGTGGTAGCGAATTACACTTTGTGCAACAAAAAGTATGGTAAGGGATTTGTTCTGCTTAGAACAAAAATGTATCGTGGGTCCTTTAACAACTGAATTCTTAATTAAGAAAACTTGTATCCACCTAAATGTTCTTTCCTTTGTAAATAGTAACCTTCAAAAGAGTTCCAAGAAAGTTCCGTTTGTATAGTGGAGGTTAACCAATCAACGGACAAATTCGTTTAAAGGTAGTTGGTTCGATACTAATATATTATTAGTGTGTTATCCAGGGTATAAGTCTTAATCATAGGACGGGTGACAATGTAAAACCTAACTGTAGGGCCACAACACCTCTACAGTGCCTACCTGTCTCACTTTGTGGTAAGAATTGTCCGTAGGGTTCAGGCACAGGTGTCTGGAGCGGCTCCTAACAGTCGGCGGTGTCACTGATCCTCTCGGAAGTAGATCCGGCTTGAACGAAAACTCTGCGCAGAGTATGTGGAAGAGAGGCGAAAAAAATAATTCCGGACAATCTCTTTCAATCCTTGATGGTCGTGTTATATTAACACCTTGTGGTTTATTGTCTGACTCCTTCAACGCGTTTCGCCATGTACCATGTGACACCGCCGACTGTTAGGAGCCGCTCCAGACACCTGTGTCTGAAACCTACGGACAATTCTTACCACAAAGTGAGACAGGTAGGCACTGTAGAGGTGTTTCACAGTCAAAATAGTTTTTTTATTTTTAAAATGTACACTTACACTACTATTAAACAAGATAATGAGTGGTGGTGGCACTGGACAAGTGGGCACAGTATACGCTGTGAGCCTGACACAAAAAAGCAGAATGATGTTTCACAGTCAAAATAGTTTTTTTATTTTTAAATGTACACTTACACTACTATTAAACAAGATATGAGTGGTGGCACTGGGCAAGTGGGCACAGTATACGCTGTGAGCCTGACACACACGCTGGCAGTGGCAGGCTGGCCTGGCAACTGCAATTAGATTACACTAGCAGACTGATGTAAAAGTTTTTTTTTTTTAAATTTACACTACTGTTACACCAGATATGACTGGTGGTGGCACTGAGAAAGAAGGCACAGTATATGCTGTGAGCCTGACACACAGGTTGGCAGTGGCAGGCTGGCCTGGAAACTAAAATTAGATTACACTAGCAGACTGATGTAAAAGTTTTTTTAAAAAACATTTACACTAATGTTACACCAGATATGAGTGTTGGCACTGAGCTTGTAGGCACAGTATATGCTGTGAGCCTGACACACAGGCTGGCAGTGGCAGTCAGGCAACTGCTATTAGATTACACTAGCAGACTGAGGTAAAAGTTTTTTTTTTTTTTAAATGTACACTACTGTTACACCAGATATGACTAGCGGTGGCACTGAGCAAGTAGGCACAGTATATGCTGTGAGCCTGACACACAGGTTGGCAGTGGCAGGCTGGCCTGGCAACTGAAATTAGATTACACTAGCAGACTGATGTAAAAGTTTTTTTAAAAAAAATTACACTAATGTTACACCAGATATGAGTGGTGGCACTGAGCAAGTAGGCACAGTATATGCTGTGAGCTAGACACACAGGCTGGCAGTGGCAGGCAGGCAATTGCTATTAGATTACACTAGCAGACTGATGTAAAAGTTTTTTTAAAAAAATTTACACTACTGTTACACCAGATATGACTGGTGGTGGCACTGAGCAAGTAGGCACAGTATATGATGTGAGGCTGACACACAGGCTGGCAGTGGCAGGCTGGCCTGGCAACTGAAATTAGATTACACTAGCAGACTGATGTAAAAGTTTTTTTTTTTTTAATTTACACTAATGTTAAACCAGATATGAGTGGTGGCACTGAGCAAGTAGGCACAGTATATGCTGTGAGACTGACACACAGGCTGGCAGTGGCAGGCAGGCAACTGCTATTAGATTACACTAGCAGACGGATGTAAAAGTTTTTTTAAAAACTTTACACTACTGTTACACCAGATATGACTGGTGGTGGCACTGAGCAAGTAGGAACAGTATATGCTGTGAGACTGACACACAAGCTGGCAGTGGCAGGCTGGCCTGGCAACTGAAATTAGATTACACTATCAGACTGATGTAAAAGTTTTTTTTTTTTTAATTTACACTAATGTTAAACCAGATATGAGTGGTGGCACTGAGCAAGTAGGCACAGTATATGCTGTGAGCCTGACACACGCTGACAGGCAGGCAAATGCAATTAGATTACAAAGAAAAAAAAAAGACTGATGTTCTAGCCCTAAAAAGGGCTTTTTGGGGTGCTGTCCTTACAGCAGAGATCACATGAGTCCTTCAGGACTGTAGTGGACACTGAATAAACTAGCCTAGCAGCAGAAGAAGAGGACTCAGCCGAGGAGGTTATGGAAGAGGATGGAGTAGGAGGAGTAGAGGAGGTGGCAGCAGGCCTGCCTGCAAGTTGTGGCTTTGTCATCAACTAATCCTCTGCAGAGCCAGGCATTCCATGCTTGGCAGCCATCAGCAGGTTTACCCAATGCGCAGTGTAGGTGATATACCTGCCATGACCATGCTTTGCAGACCAGCTATCAGTGGTCAGATGGACCCTTGCCCCAACACTGTGTGCCAGACATGCCATTACTTCCTTTCGCACAATCGAGTACAGGTTGGGGATTACCTTTTGTGCAAAGAAATTTCGTCCGGGTACCTTCCACTGCGGTGTCCCAATAGCTATAAATTTTTTGAACGCCTCAGACTCCACCAGCTTGTATGGTAAAAGCTGGCGGGCTAAGAGTTCAGACAAGCCAGCTGTCAGACGCCGGGCAAGGGGGTGACTTGGTGAAATTGGCTTCTTACGCTCAAACATGTCCTTGACAGACACCTGACTGTGGGCAGATGAGCAAGAACTGCTCCGGAAGAGAGACGGATTGGCGGATGGTTGAGAGGGGGCAAGGAGCACAGCAGTGGTTGACGTGGCTGAAGATGCTGGACCAGGAGGAGGATGGCGGCTTTGAGTTTATGTGCTGCTTGTCCTCATGTGTTCATCCCATAGGCGTTTTTTTGATGTGAGATCATGTGCCTTCGCAAAGCAGTTGTACCTAGGTGGGTGTTGGACTTCCCACGCCTCAGTTTCTTTTGGCACAGGTTGCAAATGGCATTGCTGTTGTCAGAGGCAGACACATAAAAAAAATGCCACACTGCTGAGTTCTGCGATGACGGCATTCTGGTGGTGGCAACAGCATGCGTTGATTGGCGTGCTGTCTGGCTGATCCCGGGTGCCAATGCATGCTGTCTGACTGTGCCACTAGCTCCTTGCAACAACCTCCCCCTGCTTCCAACTTGTCTCCTCCTCCTGCTCCTCTCTGTCTCCCCATCTGATCTTTCCCCCTGTTCTTCTTCTCTTCTACCGGGCACCCACGTGACATCCACGGACGCATCGTCATCATCAAGCCCTTCACTTGTTTCTGACAACTCAACAACGGAAGCAACGGCGGGTACAACATCATCATCATCACACCGTGCGTCGTCCATGTCTGTAATGCTGCCTGACTGAGACATATCACAGTTATCTACATCCTCTGTCAATGATGGTTGCGCATCACTCATTTCTTCACACTGAGGTGTACATAACTCCTCTGACAGATCAAGTGAGGCGGCTGTGGTGCTAGTGTCGGTGGTGGCGGCAGGCGGGCGAGTGGTAAGTTGAGAGGTGCCCGAAGCTAAGCTAGAGGAGGAGGATGGTGCGTCAAGGTTACGAGCGGAAGCTGTAGAAGATTGGGTGTCCTGTGTTATAAAGTCAACTATTTCATCAGAACTTTTCGTGTTCATGGTACGTGGCCTAACACTGGGCATTATTCTATGGCCAAAGGGAATCACAGCACCACGACCACGACGGCCCCTGCAGGTTGGCCTGCCTCTGCCTATCATTTTTTTTTTCAATTAGTGCTACTATGCGTGCAAGCTACTGTGAGTGGGCACAGTATACGCTGTGAGCCTGACACAAAAAAGCAGACTGATATTTCACAGTCAAACATTTTTTATTTTTTTTAAATGTACACTGACAGTGCACTACTATTAAACAAGATAATATGAGTGGTGGCACTGGGCAAGTGGGCACAGTATACGCTGTAAGCCTGACACAAAAAAGCAGACTGATGTTTCAAAGTCAAAATTGTTTTTTTATTTTTAAAATGTACACTTACACTACTATTAAACAAGATAATATGAGTGGTGGTAGCACTGGGCAAGTGGGCACAGTATACGCTGTGAGCCTGACACAAAAAAGCAGAATGATGTTTCACAGTCAAAATTGTTTTTTTATTTTTAAAATGTACACTTACACTACTATTAAACAAGATAATATGAGTGGTGGTGGCACTGGACAAGTTGGCACAGTATACGCTGTGAGCATGACACAAAAAAGCAGAATGATGTTTCACAGTCAAAATAGTTTTTTTTATTTTTAAAATGTACACTTACACTACTATTAAACAAGATAATATGAGTGGTGGTGGCACTGGACAAGTGGGCACAGTATACGCTGTGAGCCTGACACAAAAAAGCAGAATGATGTTTCACAGTCAAAATAGTTTTTTTATTTTTAAATGTACACTTACACTACTATTAAACAAGATATGAGTGGTGGCACTGGGCAAGTGGGCACAGTATACGCTGTGAGCCTGACACACACGCTGGCAGTGGCAGGCTGGCCTGGCAACTGCAATTAGATTACACTAGCAGACTGATGTAAAAGTTTTTTTTAAAAAAATTTACACTACTGTTACACCAGATATGACTGGTGGTGGCACTGAGAAAGAAGGCACAGTATATGCTGTGAGCCTGACACACAGGCTGGCAGTGGCAGGCTGGCCTGGAAACTAAAATTAGATTACACTAGCAGACTGATGTAAAAGTTTTTTTAAAAACATTTACACTAATGCTACACCAGATATGAGTGTTGGCACTGAGCTTGTAGGCACAGTATATGCTGTGAGCCTGACACACAGGCTGGCAGTGGCAGGCAGGCAACTGCTATTAGATTACACTAGCAGACTGATGTAAAAGTTTTTTTTGTTTTTTTTAAATGTACACTACTGTTACACCAGATATGACTAGTGGTGGCACTGAGCAAGTAGGCACAGTATATGCTGTGAGCCTGACACACAGGTTGGCAGTGGCAGGCTGGCCTGGCAACTGAAATTAGATTACACTAGCAGACTGATGTAAAAGTTTTTTTTAAAAAAAATTACACTAATGTTACACCAGATATGAGTGGTGGCACTGAGCAAGTAGGCACAGTATATGCTGTGAGTCAGACACACAGGCTGGCAGTGGCAGGCAGGCAACTGCTATTAGATTACACTAGCAGACGGATGTAAAAGTTTTTTTAAAAAAATATACACTACTGTTACACCAGATATGACTGGGGGTGGCACTGAGCAAGTAGGCACAGTATATGCTGTGAGGCTGACACACAGGCTGGCAGTGGCAGGCTGGCCTGGCAACTGAAATTAGATTACACTAGCAGACTGATGTAAAAGTTTTTTGTTTTTTTTTAATTTACACTAATGTTAAACCAGATATGAGTGGTGGCACTGAGCAAGTAGGCACAGTATATGCTGTGAGACTGACACACAGGCTGGCAGTGGCAGGCAGGCAACTGCTATTAGATTACACTAGCAGACTGATGTAAAAGTTTTTTTTTTTAAATTTACACTACTGTTACACCAGATATGAGTGGTGGCACTGAGCAAGTAGGCACAGTATATGCTGTGAGCCTGACACACGCTGACAGGCAGGCAAATGCAATTAGATTACAAAGAAAAAAAAAAAGACTGATGTTCTAGCCCTAAAAAGGGCTTTTTGGGGTGCTGTCCTTACAGAAGAGATCACATGAGTCCTTCAGGACTGTAGTGGACACTGAAAAAACTAGCCTAGCTATCAATTTCCCTATAGAATCAGCAGCAGCAGCAGCACTATCCCTCCTCTCACTAAGAATGCAGGATCAGAATGAATCTAAAATGGCTGCTGCCCAGGAGCTGGGAGGGTCTGGGAGGAAGTGTCCGCTGCTGATTGGCTGAAATGTGTCTGCAGACTGTGAGATACAGGGTCAAAGTTTACTCAATGATGACGAATAGGGGGTGGATCGAAAATCGCATATGTTCGCCCGCCGCGGCGAACGCGAACAAGCTATGTTCGCCGGGAACTGTTCTCCGGCGAACTGTTCGCGACATCACTAACTCTGGGTAATGCTGTGCTATTTACTTTGATTATCTATCCGAGTAAACCTATGGCACTGTATAAGTACATACCATCACAGTATTAGCTGATTCCTAGAACTATTAATGCGAATTGAACCTTGAGTTAACCATTACATTTTAGTAGTGGAAGAACTTGATCTTGAATAAACCTTCTAGGATTTACATTTCTAATATTATAAACTAATGGGAATAATTCCCTGATAATATACATGGTATATCACAATATACCATAATCATCTATAAAATTGTCGACAAACAAAACAACTGACTACTGTGCTTGACTTATATTCACCTAGACAATTTTCTGTGTCTCACCAAATGAATGAACAGTGATTAGTCTAAAGACTATGGATTAACAGTACATCCTAGGTCTATATTATAAAGACTAACCAATAATTTGAGCTCAGAGTGCTTATCTGTCAGGAATCCTATTTTTGGATATCAACCTGCAACTCTGATTTAAGTTGATACAATTCCTGTGTTTTTAATGTATTGTCTTTCCATTATTTTTAAAGTCCTAATAAAAGTTATATTTTAATTTATCTAGTGCATCCGCAACTTGTAACTTAATCTATTATTACATTAATCAGGGAAGGTGAGTGCTATCTATGTGTACAACCCCTGGAGACTCACATCTCCTTTTGTTTCTAAGTGATGGTAATATTGTATATTCTCTCTGGGAAAAGATTATGCAGTGTAGAGTCTAAATAACTAAGTAGGATTTTTGCTTTTGAACACGGAGTAGGACCTCTAACTACACTTTTAGATCCTGATTGATTTTTTGGTAACATTTCGAGTGGAATCTGTTGCTGGTCACAGGGAAGAATAAAATATAGCAGATGCACTAAGCCATACTCACAATGTGATTCTTTAACTGGAGTTTGAACAGTAGGACTTACTCCTTAATTGGAGACAGCGGTTATTTTCAGTAGCCCTGTGACATTTATGCAGATTATGATGGTTTTATCCATGTTGTTTTTATAGATTATAATAAATGTTTTCAACTCTGGAAGAGTTCCAGTGTACCATAGTTTTTTGATTTCAGATATTATGGAGGCAGGTTGGTTATATATTCTTACAACACTGCAACAGATACATCAGAGGTATCCATGGAATCACTACAGCTGTTCCTGATTTCCTCCAAACTTTGAATGTTGCTTCAGTGCATGGTTTTTATTCACTTTATATGGACTTTTTACCCTTGTTAATACCTTGAACTATGGATTGTAAAATCAGTTACTGACTCCTGAAACTATATTTTGGATGTACCTTTTGCCTGCTCCTCCTTCTTTGGGCACTAATTAGTGCTAAGCATACTGGTTCCTGATCTGTGCATGTTTCTTGACCATTAACCTGTCTTTTCTCTTAACATTGACACACAGTTCTGGTTCTGCTTTCCTGGCAATAACTTTGGCCTGTTCCTGACTATTGATTGCAATTCATCCCCTGACATACTGGTTCCATCTTCTGATCAAGGTATTTACCTAAATACATTATACCAAGCCACTATTGATTCAGCAGAGATGGCAAACCCTGTGCTAGCAACTTAAAGCCCCATACCACTCCGTGCAAGAGTTGCAGGCCTCTCAGTTGAGCCTTTTACAAAGTCTTGAACAACTTCAGGCTCAGTAACAGATTGCTGGGGGAACTATTATCACCCCGTCTAGTTTGGCTTCATCTGCTGTTGAAGGGCCTAGTCAGTCTGTCACCCCTGTCACACATCGATCAGGATTTTTAGCCTCTCCTGAGCCAAATTTGACACTACTAAAGAGATTTTGTAGTGCCTGCCAAATCCTGTTTTAGTTTAACTTGGAACTTATGCTACATACTTTGTTATTGTTTGCACTGCCATAGTCTTATAGATGGGTGAACCTCAGATTTGGGTGCTTAGTTTCATTCATAGGAATAGTGAACTTCTCAATACTTGTGAATCTTATATATGCGATGAGTACACTGTATGGTGATCCTCACTGTACTTCTTCTGCTCATGCTGCTTTGAGGGTTCTATAACAAGGAAGAAGGCACGTAGAAAGCAGGCACATAGAAAGCTATATTTGTGATTTTTCGTCTCATTGCAAGTGATAAAAACTGGAATGCTCTGGATCTCCTTAATCAATTTTGTCTGGGCCTTCCTGAAGAACTTAAAAGATAAGATTTCTTGTGTGGGTCCTTCAGCAGATCATAAAAGCATGATCTCCTAAGTTATTCAAATTGACAGAAGATTTTGTGAGGGACAGCAGGAGAGGCTTGCTTCATAGTTTTACCTCCCTACCTCAGTGCTTGCTTCCTGTACTGAGAAGCAAGAGTAACTATGCAGATTGAGGCTATTAAGGGGTAAGTTTCTTCTTCAGAACAAACACAACAAAAATCTGAATGTGTTTTTACTGTAGAAAGTTGGTAATTTCCTTTGCACTTCTTTGAGGCATAAGAAAAAGTCTAAAAAGGGCAATACGGCAAATACAGCTGGGTTTCTTAACACTTCTTCTCTTTTTGGCGAATCATATTCATCTGTACCAATTCTCTACGTTGGTCTACCGAGATAATTAAAATTGATGCAAGTGACTGCTTTCTTGATTCCACCTTGGCAACTAATAATGGAATTTCCTGTAATCAAAAGTCTCCCCAATTCAGTTGTTTGTTGCTGATGGCAGTTATTTGAAATTTGGTCCTGTTGTAAAAAAAGACTATTAAGGTTTCTGTCATCATGGATTCTGGGCATAAAGAAACTTTGCAATTTGGTAGTTTCTCATTTGTTTTCGCTGATTTTGGGCCTGCTTTGGCTGAGATTTAACAATCCTACGGTACATTGGGATAATGGTAGCATATTTTGCCTATTGTCACGGTTCCTGCCCTTTTATGTCTGCTATGTCTTTAAGTGTTCATCAAAACATTCTGAAAACTAACCCTGAAGAATTTAGAGACCTTTATGAAATAGTTTTTTTTTAAATAATGGGCATATCAGCTTCCTCACAGGCATCCTTAAAGCTGTCCCATTGATCTGGTTCCAGGTGCATTAATTCTTTTTGCAAGAATTTTTCCTCTCTTTGGGTGTGAACTGTCTCCTCAAGGAATATATCAATACGATCTTGGCCAAAGGATTCCCCCACCTCTTCATCCAGAGCTGTAATAATCTTTGTTGACAAAAAATAGCATTTAAGACCCTTTGTGTGCTATAGAGCCCTTAAAGGACCAGTGAATACAGTAGATTTGCATAATCAACAAATGCATGATAAAAAGACTATGCGATAGCTCTTAGTCTGAACTTAAAATGAGTAGTAGATATCTTTGTGACAAATTTCAGTTATGTTTATTTCCAATCCTCCTGTATCATGTGACAGCCATCAGTCAATCACAAATGCATATACGTTTATTCTGTGAATTCTTGCACATGCTCAGTAGAAGCTCAAAAAGTGTAAATATAAAAATACTGTGCACATTTTGTTAATGGAAGTAAATTGGAAAGTTCTTTAAAATTGCTGCTCTATCTGACTCATGAAAGTTTAATTTTGACTCTCCCTTTAATAGCAACACTAATTGAAACAGGTACATTCTGCCTCTTATTCCTAAAATGTTGGACGGCATACGTTTTTATCAAGATTGCCTTGAGACTGGCCTATAATTTGCTGTGTATTAGAGAGGGGATGAATATAAGATGGTTTTTCACCCACGTTATAAACATTTTGAGTACCTTTTTTATGTCGTTTTCATTGCGTAATGCTAGTTTCTAACATTTTTTGAAAAGATATCTTTAGACAGAGGAAAAATTCTTCCAAAAGGAATTAATGCACCTGGAACCAGATCAATGGGACAGTTGTAAGGATGCCTGGGAGAAAACTGATCTGCCCATTATTTTCAAAAACTTCATTAAAGGTCTCCAAATTCTTAGACCTTTGCCCGTTTCTTGACCATTCTCCTGCCTTCTCCCTAAACTTTGACACATGATGCAGAATCTGTTGGTGCTCTACAAATAACCGATAATAATAATAATAATAATAATAATAATTCTGGTTCTGCTTTCCTTGTAATGACATTGGCCTGTTCCTGACTTTCATTTGCAGTTCATCTCCAGCTTCTAATAAAGGTAATTTCCTAATGAGAGCAAGGCAAACAGTCTATCTCTAGGCAGGGCAATTTCTCCCCAGATTCAGCTACATTCTCTATTTCCTTTCAGGTCAGAAAAAACAAACAATATCAATGCCCTTTTAAGGTAGTTCCTTATTGATCCAGTCATATGTTCACAAGCATCAGTGATAATTTCTCTTTTTTCTCTCTCTTTTGAGCAATTTTTAAAAGGAAAAGGCAGACCCAAAACCTTCACATATCATTTCTGACTACCAGCCAACATATTTTGGTATCTCAGGTCAACGTGTGTTAATCAAATTAAGCACTCTGAAAGCCAAAAGACTGAGAGAACACTAAGATTACTGCTACACAACATTTTGTAAGCCACAAAAAAAAAATCTCAGGGTGCTATTAAGAAATATGCAATCTGAAGGCTTCCTTGATAGAGCCCACAGAGCCCTGTGACCACGTGGTCTCTCAAATGATGAACTGAGCGATGTCATAGTGTGACTACCATTCTATACATATAAATAGGGAGTAACAAAAGCCTCCTTACAACGCTCTGCCTTCCCAGAGAAATTTAAGGCCATAAGCATATTTGCTAATTTATCGGCTAGAACACTACCGATATCGACTTTTTTGATAATCACTAAAACATTGAGAGCCCATAATATTAAATACAGATGAATATATCCCACAAAATTGTTGGTTTTAAAAGATAACCTACAACATACAATATTCAGTCTTGAGCGTGGAACTAACCTACTTAAATTTGTGCACCTGCACCAGCCTTGGATCCTACTACTGGGAACCCCTTCCTCAACTTTTCTATACACTCTTTTTCTGAATACTATGATGACTAAATAGATACAATGATTGTATTCCTGCTTACTATCTTGGATATTTTTTTGTATTTGTTCTCAGTGTTTAATACATTTTCTTTTTTTCTCTTTTCTCTTCTAATCATAGTAATTGACAAAACTGGGAGAGATATATGAAGGCACAGCACATCCAAAATAAGAATCCTTCTGATTGTGCCAGTTTCCACCCTATTTCCTTACTTAATTTAGATATTAAGTTATATGGAAAGATCATATCCAACCGCATCAATAAGGTCTTACTAAGCTTAGCTGAGCTGGACTTTAGATAGCAGATGTATGAAGTTAGAACAGGCTTGTCTCCCCCATGGGTTTTTACTTGCTATTTAATCTGGCTCCCAAAACTCAACAGAGCCACAGGCAGTTAACCCCAGACAGGTCTGGGTGCACGTCCCAAATGGGTAAATTACAAAAAAATATATACGATAATATAGCACACAGAAAAAGTCCAGCACTCACTTACAAGCTCACAACTAAGATAAAAAATAACAATGGAAGACTTAGTTACTGCATCTGGCCAAATGGGACAAGCCCAGGTACCACGTCAAGGTCTCTTCCAGAACCTGGGTCCCTAAACAGCCACACAATGCAGGCTCACAGTCAAACAAACTGGGAAAAAATGAAGGGTACGCAGGCTTATGTAATCTCCCCAGACATATACAAAACACGAAAGGGGACAGCACTCTCAGGCCGGACTGGGTACACATCCTATGACCCTGTAACATGCACAGCCCTGGGTGCAAAAACAGCACTCTCAGGAAGCTGCACCGTCCACAGAGCCACAGGCAGTTAACCCCAGACAGGTCTGGGTGCACGTCCCAAATGGGTAAATTACAAAAAAATATATACCATAATATAGCACACAGAATAAGTCCAGCACTCACTTGCAAGCTCACAACTAAGATAACAAGTAACAATGGAAGAGTTAGTTACCACATCTGGCCAAATGGGCTGTGCATGTTGCAGGGTCATGGGATGTGTACCCAGTCCGGCCTGAGAGTGCTGTCCCATTTCGTGTTTTGTATATGTCTGGGGAGATTACATAAGCCCACGCACCCTTCATTTTTTCCCAGTTTGTTTGACTGTGAGCCTGCATTGTGTGGCTGTTTAGGGACCCAGGTTTTGGAAGATACCTTGACGTGGTACCTGGGTTTGTCCCATTTGGCCAGATGCAGTAACTAACTCTTCCATTGTTACTTTTTATCTTGGTTGTGAGCTTATAAGTGAGTGCTGGACTTTTTCTGTGTGCTATATTATCGTATTTATTTTTATGTAATTTACCCATTTGGGACAGGCACCCAGACCTGTCTGGGGTTAACTGCCTGTGGCTCTGTGGATGGTGCAGCTTCCTGAGAGTGCTGTTTTTGCACCCAGGGCTGTGCATGTTGCAGGATCATGGGATGTGTAACCAGTCCATCCTGAGAGTGCTGTCTGCTTTCGTGTTTTGTATATGTCTGGGGAGATTACATTAGCCCACGCACCCTTCATTTTTCCCCAGTTTGTTTGACTGTGAGCCTGCATTGTGTGGCTGTTTAGGGACCCAGGTTTAGGAAGAGACCTTGACGTGGTACCTGGGCTTGTCCCATTTGGCCAGATGCAGTAACTAACTCTTCCATTGTTACTTTTTATCTTAGTTGTGAGCTTGTAATTGAGTGCTGGACTTTCTCTGTGTGCTATATTATCGTATATATTTTTTTTTTGTAATTTACCCATTTGGGACGTGCACCCAGACCTGCCTGGGGTTAACTGCCTGTGGCTCTGTGGACGGTGCAGCTTCCTGAGAGTGCTGTTTTTGCACCCAGGGCTGTGCATGTTGCAGGGTCATGGGATGTGTACCCAGTGCGGCCTGAGAGTGCTGTCCCCTTTCGTGTTTTGTATATATATATATATATATATATATATATATTATTATTATTATCAGGTATTTGTAGAGCGCCAACAGATTCCGCAGCGTTGTAAACATAGTCGGTGTACAGGATAGCTTTTGTAGGGGTCAAGTGGGTAGAGGGCCCTGCCGAGAGTTTCATTGTTGTAGTCGGCTCTTATGAAGCGATCTGTAAACAGATGGGCCCATAGGCTTACATTCTAAGGGGTTCAAGGGGAAAGCAATGGAGTTAGGAAAGGTTAGTGTTGGTTGTATGCATCCCTGAATAGTAGAGTTTTTAGGAAGTGCTTGAAGCTGTTAAAACTAGGGGAGAGTCTTATGGAGCGAGGCAGGGAATTCCACAAGATGGGGGCCAATCTGGAGAAGTCCTGTAAACGGGAATGTGAGGAAGTAACAAGAGAGGAGGAGAGGAGGAGATCCTGAGCTGATTGAAGGGGATGGGAGGGAGAGTATCTAGAGACAAGTTCTGAGATGTAGGGAGGTGCAGTGCAGTTGAGAACTTTATATGTCAGGGTGAGGATTTTATGTTTAATCCTAGAGGCAAGAGGAAGCCAGTGAAGGGATTGGCAGAGAGGCGCAGCAGAGCAACGAGTAAGGAAGATGAGCCTGGCAGAGGCATTCATAATGGTTTGTAAAGGAGCTATGCGGCAGCTAGGTAGACCAGAGAGTACGGAGTTGCAGTAGTCGAGGCAGGAGAGGATGAGAGAGTGGATTAATATCTTGGTTGTATCTTGTGTAAGGAAATGTCTAATTTTAGCAATGTTTTTAAGGTGGAAGCGGCAGGCTTTAGCCAAGGACTGAATGTGAGGAGCGAAGGAAAGATCAGAGTCAAGTGTGACCCCAAGACATCAGGCGTGCGGGGTAGGGGTAATGATGGAATTATCAACAGTTATAGAAATTTTGGGGGTGGAGACATTGGAAGAAGGGGGAAAAATAAGGAGTTCAGTTTTGGAGAGATTTAGCTTAAGGTAGTGAGAGGACATCCAAGATGAGATGTGAGAAAGACAGTTAGTGACACGGGTTAGTAAGGAAGGAGGTAGGTCTGGTGCAGAGAGGTAGATTTGGGTGTAATCGGCATACAAATGGTATTGAAACCCATGGGACCTTATTAAGGAACCTAGTACTGACGTGTAGATTGAAAAGAGAAGGGGACCAAGGACAGAGCCTTGAGGTACCCCAACAGAAAGTGGTAACGGGGCAGAGGATGCTCCGGAGAAGTCTAAACTAAATGTACGGTTAGTCAGGTAAGAAGAGAACCACAAGAGAGCTGTTTCACAGATGCCGAAGGATTGGAGGGTTTGGAGCAGAAGAGGGTGGTCAACAGTGTCAAAGGTAGAGTCAGTCCATTGTGACAGGCCGAAAGAGGAAGTGAGTTGAAGAAGTTGTTATATATATATATATATATATATATATATATATATAAAAGCATGGATATAAATTTACAGAAAACATAATTTATGTAAGAACTTACCTGATAAATTCATTTCTTTCATAGTGGCAAGAGTCCATGAGCTAGTGACGTTTGGGATATACATTTCTACTAGGAGGGGAAAGTTTCCCAAACCTCAAAATGCCTATAAATACACCTCCCACCTCACTCATACCTCAGTTTAACGTATAGCTAAGTAGTGGGGTGTAGAAAAAGTAGTATAAAGCATACAAAAAGAGGAACTATACAAAAAATCATAACCACAAAAAATAGGGTGGGTCTCATGGACTCTTGCCACTATGAAAGTTCTTACATAAATTATGTTTTCTTTCATGCAAGTGGCAAGGGTCCATGAGCTAGTGACGTGTGGGATATAATACCCAAGATGTGAAAGTCCAAGAGTCACTTGAGAGGGAGGGATAAAATAAAAACAGCTATATCCACTGAGAAATGAAATCCAAAAAAATAATTGTTTTCTTAAAAATGTCAAAAACTCAAATCAAAAGGCACTAGAATCAAACTGAGACAGCTGCCTGAAGAACCTTTCTACCAAAGGCTGCTTCCGAAAAAGCAAACACATCAAAATGGTAAAATTTAGTAAATGTATGCAAAGAAGAGCAAGTTGCTGCTTTGCAAATTTGATCAACTGAAGCTTCATTCTTGAAAGCCCAAGAAGTGGCAACTGATCTAGTAGAATAAGCTGTAATTTGCTGAGGTAGAGACTGCCCTGCCTCCAAGTAAGCTTTGTGTATCAAAAGTTTCAACCAAGATGCCAGAGAAATGGCAGAGGCTTTCTGACCTTTCCTGGAACCGGAAAAAATAACAAATAGACAAGAAGTCTTTCTGAAATCTTTAGTAGCCTTGACATAATATTTCAAAGCTCTCACCTCATCCAAAGAATGTAAAGACCTTTGAAGAGTATTCTTAGGATTAGGACACAAGGAAGGAACAACAATTTCCCTATTAATGTTGTTAGAATTCACAACTTTAGGCAAAATTTTAAACAAAGCCCGCAAAATAGCTTTATCTTGATGGAAAATCAGATAAGAAGACTCACAAGAGAGCAGACAATTCAGAAACTCTTCTAGCAGAAGAGATAGCCAAAAGAAATAATACTTTCCAAGAAAGTAATTTAATATTCAGAGAATGCATAGGCTCAAAAGGAGGAGCCTGTAAAATCCTCAATACCAAATTGAGACTCCAAGGAGGAGAAATAGATTTAATAACAGGTTTGATACGAATCAAAACCTGAACAAAACAGTGAATATCAGGAAGCTTAGCAATCTTTCTATGAAATAAGACAGAAAGAGCAGAGATTTGTCCTTTCAAAATATTTGCAGACAACCCTTTATCCAAACCATCCTGAAGAAACCCGATGATAAATCTTCCTTGAAACAGACTTACGAGCCTGTATCAGTCAGAGAAACCTCTAATGCTGGTGCTATTAGAAACACATAAGATTGTTTCATTATAATCTTGGAGATCACCCTTGGAAGAAGAACCAGAGGCGGAAAAATGTAAGCAGGTTGGTAAAAACCAAAGAACTGCTAAAGCATCCACCATCTCCGCCTGAGTATACTTGGACCTGGAAAGGTATCTAGGAAGCTTCTTTTTTTGACGAGAGGCCATCAGGTCTATTTCTGGAAGACCCCATATCTGTACAAGATGAAAAAACACATCTGAATGGAGAGATCACTCCCCCCAGATGTAAAGTCTGATGGTGAGATAATCTGCTTCCCAATTGTCTACACCTGGGATATGAATTGCAGAAATTTGACAAGAGTTGTATTCCGTCCAAGACAGTATCCAAGACACTTCTTTTATTGCTGAAGGACTGCGATCCCCTCCTTGATGATTGACATATGCCACTGTTGTGCTATTGTCTGTTTCAAGTTCTCTTTACAGCTCCCTAACCTGTAAGACTTGCATCTGTTGAGATCACAGTCCAGGAAGGACAAACAAAGGAGGCCCCTTGAACAATAAGGTGATGGTTTAACCACCAACTCAGAGAGAGTTGAGTGTTGGGATTTAAGTATATCAACTGTGATAAGAAATGTAAGGATTAGTTTAAAGCTCCCAATTATTTTTGTTCCTTTCATGTCAGGGTTTTTTCCCTGCTTTGCCATTTGCTGCTAGCAGCCATTTTACTTACCTCTCTTGCTGACTCTGGTGCATAGTGTGTGATGCTGCTCATTTTCTGCACGCCCTTTTATGGCCAGACAGGTGTTCATCATCCATGTGAGACAGGTTGCAGTCTCAGAATTGTGATGTCATCACTTATTATTTAAAGGGCCTCTGTTCTGTATACTTTGCCCCTGCGTTATCTCAGACCTGTTTGTGAGTTCCAGTTCCTGTGTATTACCTGGCTGTCTGACGTCCCTCCTGGTTCCTGATTCCTGGCTTGTTCCTGACTCTGCTGTTCTCCTTGTTCTTGATTCCGACTTGTCTGACTAATCGCTTCGGCTCCTGACTCGGCTCGTCTGAGATATTCGCTTTGGCTCCTGACTCGGCTCGTCTAAATTCCAGCTCTGGTTTTTACACCTGGCTTGTTATTTGACTTGAGGACTTTTTATTATTTTTTGCTATTAATAAAAGGTGTGATTATTTTTGCACTTCTCGTCTCAGTCTGATTCCTGACACCCTGACATTACGCAAGGGCAATGAATCCTGATGGTGCTAATAATCCACCTTTACCTACCATCATTTCCAGGATGGATGAACAGGATCACCGCTTGGATCAATTTGCACTAGCCCTGCAAACCCTGCACATTTGGACCAAAGTGTCCCGCAAGTTATGGCTGCTCCTGTTTCCGCTTCTGCACCTAGTCCTACCAGGAGCATGTCATGTTCTGCACCTCTACCTCAGCAATATGGAGGTGATCCTATTCAGTGCAGAGGGTTTTTGAACCAGGTGGGCATTTTACTTTGAGATGTTACCTCAGGTGTTTCCCTCTGACAGAGCTAAGGTGGGATTTCTCATCTTGTTTCTCTCTGACACAGCTCTTGTCTGAGCTAATCCCTTGTGGGAGACTAATAAACATGTGATTTCAAATTACCCTGAATTTGTGGCCTCCTTTCGAAGGGTATTTGATGTTCCGGCTCGCTCCTCCTCTGCTGCTAAACAACTCATGTCCAGTCAGCAAGGTACAAGATCTGTTGTTCAGTATGTCATTGAGTTCCGTACGCTTGCCGCAAAGGTAGGTTGGAACAATGAAGCCCTTGTTGCTGCCTTCTTTCATGGGCTCTCTGTTGCTGCCAGAGATTTACTAGAGGATCTTGAGGCATTGGTGTCTTTTTCTATAATAATTGACATCAGACTCAGAGAGAGGCCCTCTTTCAAGAAGTGCTTGTGGAAGCCTCCTGTTCCGTTGTCTCCTATGTGTTCGTTCCCACCCATGCCTCCCTCTCTTCCCATGCCTCCTGGTCCTGAATCACCAGGTACTGCTGAGCCGAGAGGGCCTTTAGGAGGAGGGAGGGGCTCTGCCTCTATTGGCTCACACCTAAGGTCCTGTAGGGGGCAGACCTTGGGTGGTTTATGCTCGTCCCCGGAACCGCTAAAGGAGAAACCTTTGGTCACAGTTGTCCTTTCCTGGGTGGACTCCTCCATAGTCACCCAGGCTCTTGTTGACTCCGGTGCTGCGGGCTATTTCATTGACAGTGCTTTTGTATCAAAGCACTCCATTCCTGTTTTGCCTCGGTCCATTCTGCTTGCTATTGAGGCCATTGATGGCAGGCCCCTTCAGCCCGCACTCGTTACTCACGAAACCGCTCCATTATCCATGGCTGTTGGGGCTCTCCATTTTGAAACCCTCCAGTTCCAGGTGATAAATTATCCGCATTTTCCAGTTGTTCTGGGTTATCCTTGGCTCCAAAAGCACAATCCCAGTCTCGACTGGCGCAGGTCCGAAATTTTGTTGTGGTCTCCGCAATGTATTTCCACTTGTCTTCGGAAACCAGTTAAAGTCTTGTGCACTTCTTCTGTATCTCAATTGCCAGAGGAGTACCGAGA
Organism: Bombina bombina; assembly: GCF_027579735.1. NCBI lineage: Eukaryota > Metazoa > Chordata > Amphibia > Anura > Bombinatoridae > Bombina > Bombina bombina. Next base: position 48,392,403 of record NC_069502.1, on the reverse strand, counting down.
GTTCCTAGACGTTTTTGACAAGGTGCATGCCGGTACGTTGCCTCCTCACCGGTCTTATGATTGTGCCATAGACCTGCAACCCGGAGCCATTCCTTCTTGGGCCAGGAGAATTGTGCTATGAAGGAGTATGTTGCCGATGTTGCGGGTTATCATCCGCAAATCCTGCTCTCCTGCAGGGGCTGGCTTCTTCTTTGTGAAGAAAAAAGGTGGCGAGTTAAGACCATGAATCGATTATAGGGGTCTTAATCGTCTTACCATTAAGAATGCTTACCCTATTCCGCTCATTACGGAACTCTTTGACCATCTCAAGGGAGCTACGGTCTTTTCTAAACTTGATTTGAGAGGAGCGTACAATCTTGTTAGGATCAAGGAGGGCCCCAGGAGCGGGCATTATAAGTATCTTGTAATGCCCTTTGGCCTATGTAATGCTCCTGCTATTTTTCCAGGAATTTATTAATGATGTCCTATGATATATGTTGCAACAGTGTGTTGTGGTGTATTTAGACGACATTCTCATACACTCACCCACACTTGAGGCTCATCGCTCTGATGTTACACGGGTTCTTTAGAGACTACGTGAGAACGGCCTGTTTTGTAAACTCGAGAAATGTGAGTTTCATCAGACTCAAGTAACCTTCCTAGGATATGTTATCTCCATTGCAGGGTTCTCCATGGATCCTGACAAGTTGTCTGCAGTTCTGCAGTGGCCTCGCCCAGTTGGTCTTTGGTATATTCAATGTTTTTTGGGCTTCGCCACTTACTATAGAAAGTTTATTAAAAACTTTTCTTCCTTGGTCAAACTTATTACAGACATGACTCGTGAAGAGAATGATCCACTCCATTGGTCATCTACTGCCATTAAGGTCTTTGATAGTCTTAAGACTGCCTTTGTTTCCGCTCCAGTTCTGGCTTATCCTAACCCTGTCCTGCCTTTAGTTCTTGAGGTTGATGCGTCTGAGACTGGAGTAGGTGCCCTCTTGTCTCAACGTCCTATGCCTTACGGTCCCTTGCATCTGTGTGGTTTCTTCTCTAAGAAATTGTCTCCAGCGGAGTGTAATTAAGAAATTGGCGACAGGGAATTACTGGCCATAATTTTGGCACTAAAGGAATGGAGGCATCTTCTTGAGGGTACTAGCGTACCAGTGCTCATTCTTACTGACCACAAGAATTTAACTTATCCCTCTGAAGCAAAACGTTTGTCGCCCCGACAGGCCAGATGGGCACTATTTTTGTCTCGGTTTAATTATGCGGTCTCTTACCTGCCTGGTAGTAAGAATGTTAGGGCTGATGCCCTCTCTCGACAATTTTTGCCTCTGTCCAAGGAGGAGTCTGTACCTACTCCAGTTATACCTCCTGACCATATTTTGGCTACCTGGGGAGGAGATCCTGGCTGCACAAACCAATGCACCTCCTGAGAAACCTAGTAGTAAGTGTTTTGTTCCTGAGAATCTTCAAACTAAACTTTTGCACACTTACCACTATCCTAAAGCCGCAGGTCACCCAGGCAAGAACCAAATGATTTTGTCTGTCATTTGACAATTCTGGTGGCCAGGTCTTCGTTCTGATGTTGCTGCATATGTTGCCTTCTGCTCAGTTTGTGCACAGAATAAGACTCCTCAACGTCTTCCTGTGGGTCTTCTTCAACCTATTGCTAATGGTGAACGTCCTTGCACACATCTTTCCATGGACTTCATTGTCGAGTTCCCTGTTTCCATTGGCAATACTGTATTATGGTGGTTCACCGTTTTTCTAAAATGTCACTTTGCATTCCCTTGAAGAAGCTGCCTACCGCTCAGGAGCTTGCTTCAATTTTTTGCCCGGGAGGTCTTCCATTTACATGGGTTACCCAAGGAGATAGTGTCGGACTGGGGTAGCCAGTTTGTCTCCAGATTTTGGCCTTCCTTTTGTGCTCAAATGGGGATCCAGCTTTCCTTCTCCTCGGCATATCACCCTCAATCCAATGGGGCTGCGGAACGGTCTAATCAAGCTCTGGAACTGTTCCTCCATTGCTATGTCTCAGATCACCACAATAATTGGTCTGAACTGTTACCTTGGGCAGAGTTTGCTCGTAATAGTGCTATTAATGCTTCCTCCAAGTTATCACCGTTCATGGCGAACTATGGGTTTCAACCATCCTTGTTGCCCGATTAATTCATGTCTCAGGGAATTCCAGCTTTGGAAGAGCATCTCCGACAACTCCGTTCCATGTAGGTGCAGATTCAGGATTGCCTTCATCGTTCTATGCAGCGCTAAAAGTTCCAGGCTGTTTATAGCCGTCTGCCCGTGCCATCCTACCAGGTTGGTGAGAGGGTTTGGCTGTCCTCCCACAACTTGAACCTTCGTTTGCCTTCCAATAAACTGGCTCCCCGTTATGTTGGTCCTTTTCGAATACTCCGACAGGTCAATCCTGCGGCATACGCTCTTGACCTTCCTCCTGCAATGCGCATCTCCAATGTTTTTCATGTCTCCCTCTTGAAACCATTGGTTTGTAAACGGTTTACCACTGTGTTGCCTCATCCGCGTCCTATCTTTGTTGACAACCATGAAGAATATGAGGTCAGCAGCATTATTGACTCTCGTATGTCCAGGGCTGCGTACAGTATTTGGTTCACTGGAGGGGTTACGGTCTGGAGGAGCGTTCATGGGTTCCCTCCTCTGATGTTCATGCTCCCGTCCTCCTCCGTGCCTTCCATGCCCGTTTCTCCAATAAGCCTTTTGTCCTCCCGTGGGGGAGGGGCCATTGAGGGGAGGGTACTGTCAGGGTTTTTTCCCTGCTTTGTTTGCCATGTGCTGCTGGCAACCATTTTACTTACCTCTCTTGCTGACTCTGGTGCATAGTGTGTGATGCTGCTCATTTCCTGCATGCCCTTTTATGGCCAGACCTGTGTACATCATCCATGTGAGACAGGTTGCAGTCTCAGAATTGTGATGTCATCACTTATTATTTAAAGGGTCTCTGTTCAGTATGCTTTGCCCTTGCGTTGTCTCAGACCTGTTTGTGAGTTCCAGTTCCTGTGTATTACCTGGCTGTCTGACGTGCCTCCTGGTTCCTGATCCCTGACTTGTTCCTGACTCTGCTGTTCTCCTTGTTCTTGATTCCGGCTCGTCTGACTACTCGCTTTGGCTCCTGACTCGGCTCTTCTGACTTCCAGCTCTGCTTTTGACTCCTGGCTTGTTATTTGACTTGAGGACTTTTTATTATTTTTTGCTATTAATAAAGGTGTGATTATTTTTGCACTTCTTGTCTCATTCTGATTCCTGGCACCCTGACATTTGATTAGAATAGAGAACAAAAAACCTTTCTTCAAAGACATGGTTGGAGGATCAATTTACCAAATAATTTATTGATTCCTCTGACAAAAGGTCACCTTATTAGGTTTCCAAATAGATTCAGTGTCCATGACTCTATCCCTAACCGAAAAGAGACAATTGAGACTGGTTTCAGCCTGTCTAAACCTTCAGTCTATATCATTCCCTTCAGTGGCTATGTGCATGGGAGTTTTAGGTCTCATGATTGCAGCATCGTATGTGATCCCCTTTGCTCTTTTTTATATGAGACCTTTACAGATTTGCATGTTGCACCAATGGTGCAGGGATTACACTCAGATATCACAACTGATATTCTTAAATCCCAACACTCAACTCTCTCTGACTTGGTAGTTAAACCATCACCTTATTGTTCAAGGGGCCTCCTTTGTTCGTCCTACCTGGTCTGTAATCACAACACATGTAAGTCTCACAGGTCGGGGAGCTGTCTGGGGGTCTCTGACAGCACAAGGGGTTTGGAATCCTTGAGAGACAAGGTTACCAATCAATATCATATAACTCTGTGCTATTGTTAGAGCTCCTCTGGCTTGGCCTCTGTTAAAGAGAGAACCATACATTTGTTTTTAGACAGACAATATCACAACAGTGCCATATGTCAATCATCAAGGGGGGACTTGCAGTTCTCTTGCAATGAAGGAATTATCTCTAATACTTTCTTGGGAAGAATACAACTCTTGTCTAATCACTGCGATTCATATCCCAGGTGTAGACAATTGGAAAGTGGATTATCTCAGCCGTCAATCTCTACATACGGGAGAGTGGTCATCCAGATGTGTTCTATCAAATTGTGCAGATGTGGGGTCTGATGGCCTCTCGTCTGAACAAGAAACTTCCCAGATACCTCTCCAGGGCATGGGATCCTCAGGCAGAAATGAAGGACGCTCTAGAATTCCCTGGTTTTACCAACCTGCTTACATTTCTTCCAAGAGTGATCTCAAAGATCATAATGGAACAATCTTATGTGTTTCTGATAGCACCAGCATGGCCTTACAGGTTCTGGTATGCAGACCTTGTCCGAATGTCCAGCTGCAAGCCTTGGTCACTTCATCTAAGACCAGACTTTTTGTCTCAAGGCTGTTTTTCCATCCGGATCTTAAATCTCTAAATTTGAAGGCATAAAAATTGTACGCTTAGTCCTTAGTCATAGAGGTTTCTCTGACTCTGTGATTAACGCTATGATATAGGCTTGTAAGCCTGTTTTAAGGAAAATATATCACAAGGTATGGAAAATTTATATTTCATGGTGTTCCACACATGATTATTCCTGGCATTCTTGTAGAATTCCTAGGTTTCTTCAGTTTCTTCAGGATGGTTTGGAGAAAGGTTTCTCTGATAATACTTTGAAAGGACAAATCTCTGCTCTTTTTATTTCACAGAAAGATTGCTAATTTTCCTGATATTCACTGTTTCGTACAGGCTTTGACTCATATCAAACCTGTTATTAAATCTATTTCTTTTCCTTGAAGTCTAAATTTGGTATTAAAGACTTTGCAGTCTCCTCCTTTTGAACCTATGCATTCTTTGGATATTAAACTACTTTCGTGGAAAGTGTTACTTCACTTGGCTTTCTCTTCTGCTAAAAGAGTTTCTGAATTGTCTGCTCTCTCTTGTGAGTCTCATTATCTCATTTTCCATCAAGATAAAGCTGTTTTGCGGACTTCATTCAAATGTTTGCCTAAAGTTGTGAATTCTAACAACATTAACAGGGAAATTATTGTTTCTTCCTTATGTCCTAATCCTAAGAATATTTTGCATAAATTAAAAGAGAGAAGCACTCAACCTGGGAGCGAACAATAGCATAATAGCTTGTTCTATGACTAGTTACCACCCAAGAAGCAGCCTATTTTTGCTCAACATTTGCCTTTCACAGAGAGGAACTTTCCTGTAGCATATGTCTGATCCTGACTTAACAGTACAGTCCAGCCCCAAAATACCAGGCAATCCCTCTCTGAACAAGGGAAACGGCAAAACCCCAGACATACATTTCGGCCTAGTTTGGGCCTCATCAGTGAGGTGCAGCCATATCCCTCTAGGCACACTGAGCAACAGGTCCACGTCTGGATTCCCTCATAACACTTAGGGAGACTTCCCTAAGAGTCATAATTTGCATAAATTAAAAGAGAGAAGCGCTCAACCTGGGAACGAACAATAGCATAATAGCTTGTTCTATGGCTAGTTACCACCCAAGAAGCAGCCTCTTTTTGCTCAACATGAGCCTTTCACAGAGAAGTTTCTTGTAGCATATCAGTCTGATCCTGACTTCACAGTACAGTCCAGCACCGAAATACCAGGCAATCCTTCTCTGAACAAGGGAAACGGCAAAACCCCAGACGTACGTTTCAGCCTAGTGTGAGCCTTGTCACTGAGGTGCAGCCATATCCCTCTAGGCACACTGAGCAACAGTTCCAGATACTCATAATGCCCGCTCCTCTCAAATCAAGTTTAGAAAAGACCGTAGCTCCCTTGAGGCGGTCAAAGAGTTCCATAATGAGCAGAATAGGGTAAGCTTTCTTAATGGCCGGTGAGGAAGCATCGTACGGCACGCACCTTGTCAAAAACGTCTAGGAACTCTCGGTACTCCTCTGGCAATTGAGATAACGAACAAGTGCACAAGACTTTAACTGGTTTCCGAAGACAAGTTGAAATACAATGCGGAGCCCACGACAAAATTTCGGACCAGAACCAGTCAAGACTGGGATTGTGCTTTTGGAGCCAGGGATAACCCAGAAGAACTGGAAAATGCAGAGAATTTATCACCTGGAACTGGAGGGTTTCAAAATGGAGAGCCCCAACAGCCATGGATAACGGAGCGGTGTCATGAGTAACGAGTGCGGGCTGAAGGGGCCTGCCATCAATAGCCTCAATAGCAAGCGGACGGACCGAGGCAAAACAGGAATGGAGTGCTTTGATACAAAAGCACTGTCAATAAAATAGCCCGCAGCACCGGAGTCAACAAGAGCCTGGTTGACTATGGAGGAGTCCACCCAGGAAAGGACAACCGTGACCAAAGGTTTCTCCTTTAGCGGTTCCGGGGACGAGGATAAACCACCAAAGGTCTGCCGCCGACAGGACCTTAGGTGTGAACGTTTTTACGGCCGTGTAGGACAAGACTTCAAAAGGTGGCCCTGTAACCCACAATAGAGGCAGAGCCCCTCCCTCCTCCTAAAGACCCTCTCCGCTGTGGAGAGACGCGTTAATTCCAACTGCATCGGCTCAGCAGTACCTGGTGACTCGGGACCAGGAGGCATGGGAGGAGAGGGAGGCATGGGTGGGAACGAACATGTAGGAGACAACGGAACAGGAGGCTTCTGCAAGCGCTCCTTGAAAGAGGGCCTCTCTCTGAGTCTGATGTCAATTAGGATAAAAAAGACACCAATGCCTTGAGATCCTCTGGTAAATCTCTGGCAGCAACTTCGTCTTTAATCGCATCAGAGAGCCCATGAAAGAAGGCGGCAACAAGGGCTTCTTTGTTCCAACCTACCTCTGCGGCAAGCGTACGGAACTCAATGGCATACTGAGCAACAGATCTTGTACCTTGCTGAATGAACATGAGTTGTTTAGCAGTAGAGGAGGAGCAAGCCGGAGCATCAAATACCCTTCGAAAGGAGGCCACAAATTCAGGGTAATTTGAAATCACATGTTTATTAGTCTCCCATAAGGAATTAGCCCAGGCAAGAGCTGTGTCAGAGAATAACGAGATGAGAAATCCCACCTTAGCTCTGTCAGAGGGAAACGCCTGAGGTAACATCTCAAAGTAAATGCCCACCTGGTTCAAAAACCCTCTGCACTGAATAGGATCACCTCCATATTGTTGAGGTAGAGGTGCAGAACTGGACATGCTCCTGGTAGGACTAGGTGCAGCAGCGGAGACAGGAGCAGCCATAACTTGCGGGACACTGTGGTTATTTATTAATTTAAAATATCTTTACTTTCTACTAAATATAAGTCTAATCTAAATCTCTATGGTGAAACCACTAAAACCAACACAAATAAATTGTGAAATAAACTCTATGAGAGGGTCTCCATTTTTTCCCGAACAGTTTATTTAGGAATCAATATATGTTAATCATAAGATAAATATTTACAGATATATATACAAATCTATTTTACAGCAAAACAGTCCAAAAATGTAATTAATACAGGGCAACTTTACTACAACCCCAATTTGTGCAATACTGCTACACAGAATATTATCCCAGAAATACTTAGCCAGATTCTCTGTGTCCAACATCATTCATCTTTTAGCAGGAGCAGGATAAGAAAAGAGACAGAGGTTCTGGTGTTACAGTATTTTATACCCCAATTCAAAAGGGCGTGCCACTCACAGGCCATTGGGAGTGTCCCACCTAGACAGATACTAGACAAAAGAACAACTTGAATAAACCAGCTATGTGAATTGCCAGGTATAAAATCTGTGAGCTATATTCCAATATTCCTGTGATAAAATGTCACCACATTACCTCACTTTTTCTTCTCCTATGTTGCCCCGTTTTATAGTTATACCCACTAGTACAGAAGAACACAGTGGGAGCGAAAACCTTACAGGAAAAATTCTCCCACCATCCCTTAAGACTCAGCGATATGAGCTCTTCTGTACTTTCCTAGGACTTTCAATTCCTAGTCTAACTTTATACAATTCATTAAAAAAATGCATTTAAAATTATACATAGAAACACAAAATCCTATGCTAAACCCCATTAGCAACATTTATACAATGGTTACACTTTGGTCCAAATGTGCAGTGCGAGTCAGCAGGGTTTGCAGGGCTAGTGCAAATTGATCCAAGCAGTGATCCTGTTCATCCATCCTGGAAATGATGGTAGGTAAAGGTGGATTATTAGCACCATCAGGATTCATGGCCCTTGTGTAATGTCAGGGTGCCAGGAATCAGACTGAGATGAGAAGTGCAAAAATAATCACACCTTTTATTAATAGCAAAAAATAATAAAAAGTCCTCAAGTCAAATAACAAGCCAGGTGTAAAAACCAGAGCTGGAAATCAGACGAGCCTGAATCAGGAACACGGAGAACAACAGAGTCAGGAACAAGCCAGGGATCAGGAACCAGGAGGGACGTCAGACAGCCAGGTAATACACAGGAACTGAAACTCTCACAAACAGGTCTGAGACAACGGAAGGGCAAAGCATACTGAACAGAGGCCCTTTAAATAATAAGTGATGACATCACAATTCTGAGACTGCAACTTGTCTCACATGGATGATGTACACCAGTCTGGCCATAAAAGGGCATGCAGGAAATGAGCAGCATCACACACTATGCACCAGAGTCAGCAAGAGAGGTGAGTAAAATGGCTGCCAGCACGGCACATGGCAAACAAAGCAGGGAAAAAACCCTGACAGTAACTAGCCGTAGAATAAGCTATTATGCTATTGTTCGTTCCCAGGTTGAGCGCTTCTCTCTTTTTATTTAGGCAAGTTATGACACTTAGGGAAGTTTCCCTAAGTGTGATGCGGGAATCCAGACATGGACCCGTTGCTCAGAGTGCCTAGAGGGATATAGCTGCACCTCACTGACAAGGCCCACAGACGGCCGAAACGATCATCTGAGGTCGCTTCTCGGGCCTTTGGCTGGGATCAAGTGCAGTTTACTGTGATTGGTCTTGGTTGAAAGATATGCTGCCTGGAGACCTGCTCCTTCGGCCTGGGGTCCTTTCCCTTCGGGGTTTGGGCTCTCGCTGCTATTGGGGGGGGGTGGCAACTCCTTAGGTGTAGAGCAACTGGGTAGGCGGGCCGTCCCCTTGGCCTTGTGGCAACGTTCCCCATACACTTCGGGTGTTGATTTCTAAGGACTTCCGAGAGAACATTGGTTGGCTCATGTCCAGCAGGTTGTTTTGGAGGGTGTTTTGAAGATGCCAAGAGCAAGATTGCATTGTGTTTAGTCTTTCCCTTCAAGAGGGATTTTTGATGTGGCTTTCACCGATGATCATCATTTACAGACCTGCTATCAACGGACTATTGATATGGCTGCTGCTCCAGAGTTGGTGGGCATGAGATTTGTTGCCTGTGTGCAAAGGGAGAGAAGAATCCTGGTGACAGTACATATGTACAATCCTTGGTTTACTGATGTGGAAATTCGTCTGTTTCTTTGTCGCTACTTTGATGATGTTCAAGGAGGTAGCAAGCTGAAGAATCAGTTTGGGACTTTCAATGGAAAGCGCAGGTTCTGGGTGCGGTTTGTGCAAGATGAATTAGGTATTGGTGGAAAGAAACACCCTCCACAGACTTTCGCAATTGGTGGAAATAGAGGCTTCCTATACTATGATGACATGCCTCTTTTTTGACGTAGTTGCAACCTGTTTTGTCACATTGCTGAAAATTGACCAGGTGCCAGATGTCGAAATTGCGGTGAGGAGGATCATCTTGTTGCCCACTGTAGTAAACGCCGGACCTGTGACCTGTGTGGTTCTTCAAGTCATCTGTGCAGGATGTGTCCTTTGATGATGATGCATGGGCTTGATAGAGTGAAGCCTTCCTACACTGATGTTGCAAAAAAAACATCTTCAGTTGTGGTTGAGCCATCTGTGAATAAGGAGGAGGTCTCTGATGAGGCATTGAACTCTATATTACCTCTTTTGTGTAAGAAATCTGCAGTTGGGGTCCCTGTCAGAGAGGTGTCTGATGCTCCTGTGGTGGTTCCTGTGGCTGAGAAGGTGGAGGAAGCCCAATCTAATCTTCAGGAGGTGGATCTTGCTACACCTAATGTGATAGCTGCTTCCGATGTTCTTGAAACCCTGTTGCCCAATTCTGTAGATGATACTGTTGCTGTTCCTGGGATGGAGAATGTTTCCTTCACTGAGTCATCTTGTGATTCTGCTCCTGATGCTGTTCTTGGTGAAGGGGAGAATATTGATTGGTCTGCTTTTATGTCCTCTGGTTCTGAGGAGGATATGGACACTGCAGGGAAAAGTCCTGATTTGGATCTTCCAGTAGTTAAGAGTACAGATCCATATACTGCTAGTAATACTGACTCTTTAATTTCAGAGTTTCCTTCTGTCTCTACTAAAGACGTTCCCTCTGACTCAAGCCAGTGTATTGGTGACTTTTCTGATGCCTCTTCTGTTGGTTATCTAGATAAAAGAGATGTGAACCAACTTGCTGAAGTTACTGGTTATGAGGTTGGAAAGGGGGAGCATAGGAGGTCGGAACGTCACAAAGGCAGATTTTAAGGGTCTCCTTTGAGTCCTAAGAAAAAGAAAGGAAAGAAGAAGTCCTGATGTTAATTCTTTTTTTGTTTATCTTTAATTTATTTTTGTGATGTTTCTGGACATTTCTTCCCTTAATGTCAGGTGTTTGACAACTATAGCAAGGAGAGCTGCAATTTTTAAGTTATCATCTGTATGTTCTGCTAATGTTTTTTGTTTGCAGGAATGTGTTGTCTCTGAACATCCAAAATGTGCTGACTGGGAATATGGTCCTAAAGTATGGTCTTGTTCTTCTGATAGAAATGGGGTTGAGGGAGTTTTGTTTAAGGGGTTTTGTTTTTCTATCCTTAATGTAGTTCATATTGTCCCAGGTCGGGTTCTTTTGGTTAGTTTTAGTTTTTGTGGGACTGTTTTTGTTTGTTAAATGTATATGCTTCTCCAAATAGGGTAGAGCATTTGCGTAATTTTGAAACATTCAAATTTTTTCTTCCAGGTCAAGATCCAACTTTTTTGGTTGGGGATTTTAATTGTATTATTAAGAATGGGGACAGAGAGGGTGGGAGTAATTGTAGGGTGGATAGCTCAGGGAAGTTTTTAGTTAATCTTCCTAAATCTTTCGGTTTGAAGGATGCCTTTGGATCTGTTTCATTTTCAGGGGAGGGTTTTACTTTCTTTAGTGATAGTGGTGGAATGAAATCTTGAATTTTCTATGTGTTGATGATTTTTCTTTAAAGCGAATGCTCTTTATGGATCATGCCCTTTTGATGTGTAAGGTGAATTGTGATTTAAAGATCAAGTATGGTAAGGTTGTTTGGAAACTGAATGTGGATTTGTTAGAAGATGAGAAGATTAAGCGTCAGTTTGTTTGGATGTATGAAAGGTGGCGTGAAAGAAAGTGTTATTTTAGTAATGTGCTTATGTGGTGCGAATGGTTGAAGGTGGAAATAAAGAGGTTTTTATTAAGAAAGGCTGTGAGAAAGCTAGAATGGAAAGGAAGTTTTATGATAAATGGTATGTGAGGTTGTATTTGTATGAATTGAGAAATTGTGGTATTGATATGGATGAGGAAATTGCTGACGCAAGAAAGATAATTAAAAAGTGTATGCATGAAAAAGGAAAGAAAATTGTTTTTATGGCAAGATTGGAGAAAATGGAAAAGGATGAGTCTTGTAGTAAATATTTTTTTAAGAAAGCTTTAGAAGGAAAGACTGGTTTTGTTAATGTGTTTGATAAGGATGAGTGTGAAATGAATGGTACGGATGGTGTTTTGTGTGAAATTCATGAGTTTTATAGTGAGCTGTATAAAGAAAAGGCAAGAGATGTTATATTGGAA